>NW_017670848.1:61347-370467 GCF_001879085.1 Nicotiana attenuata | reverse complement strand
GGGGGGGGTTTAGGTTATATTCTTCATCTTACTTAAAAATGGCAGTTAGCTGTTAGCTGTCACATTATCACTGAAAGAGACTATCACAGATTATAATACATAAGAATATACGTACAAAGGAGAAAAGAGAAAATAAAGAAGAAGAAGATACAATTGCATTCTTATGGATTGAATGTACACTTCTTTTTCCTGATTTCATCATGCATTAAGTACTTGTGCTGGAATGGTATGTTATTGCTTGTAAAGTCAAAAATAGTTCAGAATCAGGCAATTATGACACATGGGGTACTTTGACATATATACATTGACATTCATAGCCAATATGAGAGGGTGGGATGGACGAAAGGTTCGAATAGGAATGGATGTGCTAAGAGTGTGTGTGTATATATATATATAAATAATATATATATATATATTATATATATATATATATATATATATATATATATATATATATATATATATATATATATATATTATATATAGGGGTGGAGGGAGGGTAGAACTTATACTCAAACGATGTATATGTGTTTGGAATTCTATTAATATGTACAAATAAAAATTTATTTTCGAATCCATTTATTAGCACTTGTAGTTGACCTAGAATCCCGAACTCGAACATGAAGTTCAAATTTTGACTCCACTTTTGTGCATATGCATCATACTTAACCGTTGGTTGGCCACAGTATCAAATTAAAGATAATCTCATCATATAATTTAGCAAAAGTAATAGTAATAAATGTTTTTTGCTTGGACACCTAATTTGGTGAATAAATACAGCGGTTGATTGGTCCAATAAGAAAAAATTATCCCTACATAACTAAATGCGTCATTAAACTAATTAATACGGGATTATTATTATTATTTTATGCGAGATACAATTGACGTAAGTTAACAATATACGTGGGTAAGAGTGTTAAAGACAAAAATGCCTTTAAAATTATTAGTACGTGCATAACATTCGACGATTTTTGGTGAGCCACATTAGTAAATATAGTTCCTGCATAAAATTTTGCATTAATAGTGATCGGTATATTTTGATTGACGTAATATTCCTACCCCTTAGTTATTTGCTCGCGCCAGTAATTTTGAGGCTATGATCAAAGGCAGATCCAGAATTTCAAGAAGATGAATGCACTATTGTGAAGAGGTGGTTTTAGAACTTACATTTGATGTGTTTAACTTTAGTCTCTAACCATGAACCCATTACACTTTTGAAATTATAGGTTCAAAAATATATTCTTTTTAAATTTTAGTAATTTTCACGTATATATCTATACTCAGTGCCAAAAATAAGACCGTCCGAAGTGGGAATTGAACAGCAAAGTTCACTCATAAAGGTGCCAATAATTATTGCACCATAGGAGTTTTTGAGCATGGGTGCACGCACATATATTTAAGTAATTTTGAAGAAATATAGTATTGTTCACTAAAAGAAAACAGTTACTTTGTGGGAGTTTTTTGGTCAAATTGTGACGATTTTTGACTTCCACAAAAAGAATTGTGGCGGTTTCTAGAAGTGCCGCAATTACCTTTGCCACGAGCATTATTGCGGCGGGTTTTCAAAACCTCCATGACAACCGCCACAAAATGAATTTTCAATTTGTTGGAGGTTTGAAAGATAATTAATGCTAGTTTAAAAACCCCGCAATATGATTTTCGATGTGCCAAAGAAAAAATATTGCGAGTGCTTATAAACCCCCTCAATATGATCATAATGGTTCAAAAAAGATATTGTGGAGGTTTAAAAACCCCTAAAATATAATTTAAATATTCTTTTAAGAAAAACTTATGAAGGGGTTTTGAAAGATAATTTGTGCTAGTTTAATACCCCCCCCCCCCCCGCCTCCACCTCCCAGTATGATTCAAATATTTTTTAAAAAAAAATTTATGTGGGGGTTTATAACTGCTACAATATAATATTAATGTTTAAAAAAAATAGTGGCAGTTTATTTCTGCCACAATATTTTGTTGTTGAAAATTCTTTTTCTATTTGAACATTTTTATTTGTAGGATTAAAGAAACACTTTTATCAAATAACTTACAACATAAATCAAATTTCATAAAAATTAACAATAGTGACAAATATTACAAATTCAAATCCTCATGGAACTAAATAAATTTTTATCATGAGCAATGATATATGATATGATCAACAACCAGCTAGGATAGTAAAAATGTATCGATTAAAAAATTGAGCTTTACTAATTTTATTAGCAATATAATGGAGTACTTTTTTCTAGCTACGCCTCCATAAACTCTGCCAAAATAACACTGTCATGGAAGGGCTAAAATTTCTACGGGAAACTAATTCTTGGCAAGTGCTGGTAAGGATACAAAAAGAAATATAATGGAGTACTTTTTTCTAGCTAAGCCTCCACAAACTCTGCCAAAATAACACTGTCATGCAAGGGCTAAACTTTTTATGGGCAACTAATTCTTGGCAAGTGCATGGTAGGGATACAAAAAGAAATTGATAGGTTGTTGTGAAAACCTAAACTTGATTGAGAACAGTGAATTCTCATTGTTCTTGTGATAATCAGAAATGAAATTCACCATCTTGTGACCATACTCTCTCTGTTGCTCTATATCCATGGGCTTCAAAGGACGAGAACAGTTAGCTTAATAATCCTTGAGGGTTCCACGGCGAGAGCAGGGAATCTCCATGTTTGAATCTTCATCACTATCATGGCAAATCCTACATTCTTTCATCTTCCTTCATGTAGACTCTAGGAAAGAAATCTGTCTTAAATTCAAAAGAAATTTAATATGGAATAATCAAGAAAAGAGCATTCTAACATTTCCCATAAAGTGTCTCAATCCAAAAACAGAGCAACAGCTCAAATTTAAAACTACTTCAAGTACAAAAGCCAGAACATTTGAAAGTGAGAGCAAGCAAATTGGTGTACTTAATTTAAGTATATCACTCTTGCAAAAATACGCCCTCAAATTCCCCCATTGTCAAAAGCATAAAGGTTAGAAAGGTCACATCATTAAATTTAAATTAGAAAATTCATCTTTCTATCTTTGCACCATTTAATTGTGTTCTATTTTCCCTGATTTTAAGTTCTTAGTTAACAACTTTTGACAAACTATGAACACACAATTACAAGAAAGATAGAGCTCAAAGATACAAATAATTCAAATATTCAAATAACAATCTTACCAGCTATAATGCAACACAAAGTTCTCTATATTTAACAGCAAAAGGCCAAACAGGTCACCAAGGTGTCAAAAACTTGAATATGCCAACACATTTTGAAAGAACAAACTGTTACCCCATTAAATGTGGATGACAACTCTGAAGATGTTTGAAGTGCTGGAACAGGAAACCGCGACATCAAAGAAAGTCCTTGAAGACTCATAGATGGGTTGAGAGTAGAATTCAGAAGAAAATATAAAAACGAAACAGAGTACTCCTATATATTAGCATTCTAATGCAGAATCTTATGGAGCAGTACCATCAAAATTAGAAATTACCAACAGTAAATGAAAGTAACAGAAACAATGTTAATATATAATAGAAGACAAGTCAGTGTCACATGTCCAGTACAACGTAATAAAGCTAATATATCGATGAAAATCAGGCAGAACACACTTCAATGTCTACAAGAGACCTTCATAACTATGCTCCATGTTTGCATCATTTATTATCCTAAAAAGAAAACAAAGAGTGCCAGATCCACAGAATAAACAAACTCATATACAGGATCGAAAAGCGAAGATTTATAAAACTATAACAGGGAGGTACCATGAAGAAATTACTAGATGCTCTTACAGGACACAAGATCCATAAGCTATAACACAGATGTCCATCCTCTATATATAGGAAGCACAAATTTGTCATTCTTTTATATCAACATCATGGTTTCATATTTGTAAGAGTAATACTAGTTCAATATTATGTTTTTAAACTTTTTGGAATGTAAGAACATACATATTCAAATGAAGTCTTTGTGAAAATAACCTGTTCACAGCACAACTCCCATACCCATACATCGTAGTCTCCTGGAGTGCTCTGCCCCTAACATCTTGCAAATAACATCATTTGGGGAAACTTCACACTCATTAGTATCATATTGAGTCATATTCAATTCAATTTCTTCCTACAAGCAAATAAAAATCAATTAGTAAGTACAAGATAGTTAAACTTGAGATGCAAAATGCTATACAAAAATAATAAAAATAATGTTATAAAAATGCTCTTAAGCTATACTTACCCCTATAGTTTTTGCCGCATCATTTACATACGATCCATTGCTTCTCTTATGAGTTTCAATAAATATTTTTCCGCGACTAGGAGTTTTTTCAGTTACCAAAAACTAAGAAAGAGTATTAAAAAGTTATTACAAACATTTTAATTAGAGAAATAGTAAAATTATTAAGTTAATGTGCATACCAGCTCATGTCGTCTTCTCGAGATAGCTTTTGATCCACCAGTATGCGGCATTTTTTCCTTCTTTTGATTTTCTTTATTTCTTCTACAAAGCTCCTATCAACAAAACAAATACAAATTAAAAAATTTGTCTTCATTTAATTATGATGAAACTTATTAAAATAATTTGAATCTTACCATTGTTGATGATTTTTGACAGTAAGCAACAAAACTAGCCCATTGATCTTTATTTATACCTGCTGGTACATTACTTAGAATTTCTTTTTTGCTTTTGGCTGGGTCAAAATATTCATTCCACAACTTCTGCCTATGTGAGCCCATTTCTTCGAAATACTAGCACTGCATTATCTGTATGCAATGGACTCACTTACCCGAAAATCAAATCGAGGCTTCAAATAAAAAATAGAAGTTAGCTTTTTCATGTGTATAAAAATCTAGGTGCAATAAGTACATAGGCATTTAGTAAAACTTTTACCTTCAATATTGTTTCACAGCAGTCTTCCATTGACTTCTTAGGCATGAGTGATGGCCCTGACCACTTCTCAATACTTATCGGGAATAAATTACAATCAATTGCTAACGTTCCACAATATCCAGCGAGCAATCCCTGCGCTTCACAATATGCTGTGTTGTATTCATCAAAATCCACAATGATGCGCTCCCCGATAGTTAGGTTGTTAACCTCATTGACCTTGACCCTAATCTGCTTGGTAGCATTGTCTGAGTCTTTAACAAGAAAACAAGCTACTCAACCAAAAAGGAAAAAAATAAGATTCTCATAAATTGAAGTAAAAATACATGTAAGGTATATACCTTTTGCCTCTACTGTCCAATATTTTGTAGATTCACGTCCTGTACGGCGCACAAATGTTGCATTTGAATTAGAAGGTAGAGTTGGAGCTTATTCTTGTTGAGGAACATCATGAGCATGTGGGAGGGCTTGTACTATTGCTGGGGGATCTATAGTACGTGATTGGAGTGGAATTGCTGATGATGAAAAATGTACATGAGCTTCATTTGGTTGACGAGCTGACTTTAGTGGATTCCGAAAACGCTTAAACTTTGGCATGGCTGCATATTCATTAGAAAAAGAGAGAGGTGAATCAAATATGAAGAGGACTGAGATGAAGATGTGATGACCCAAAAGGTCATCTCTTGATTTAGCAGTCAAATTTGTATTCCAAGACCTTCAAGACCTCATTTCTTTTCTCCTCAATTTGCGTACACAGTCCAGACGCGCTGCCGGAAAGCCTATATGTGAAAAATTGAGAAAATGCTAATTTTGCCTCTAAAAATTGAATTTAAGTTGACTTCGGTCAATATTTGGATAAACGGACCCGAACCCGTAATTTGACGGTCCGGGAGGGTCCGTAGAAAAATATGGAACTTGGGCGTACGCCCGGAATTGAATTCCGAGGTCCCCAGCAGAGAAAAGAATTTTTAAATAAAATTGTTTGCTGGAAAATATATAGACTTTTGGAAATGAAATGGTGTGCGTTCTTGATGGTATCGGGCCCGTATATTGGTTCCGAACTTCGGTACAGGTTTAAAATAATGTTTAAGTCGAATCTGTGAAACTTGGTAAGAATCGGAGTTGATTTGATATAAATCGGACCCTCGCTTGTGAAAATAGTAACTTTAGGTGTTCTGTAGAATTTCATTGATTTTGATGCTAAATTCATAGTTGTTGATGTTATTTTGATGATTTGATCACACGAGCAAGTCCGTATGATGTTTTTGGACTTGCGTGCATGTTTGGTTTGGAGCCCCGAGGGCTCGGGTGAGTTTTGGATAGGCCATAGAGTGTTTTGAGACTGAAAAGAAATAGCTGTTGGGTTGCAGATCTGCAGACTTCGCATTTGGCTCGCAAATGCGAGCATCCCATTTGCGAAGATCCATCGCAATTGCGATCAGAGGGAACGGGGAGGGGGGGTCCTTCGCATTTGCGAAGCTCAATATCGCAATTGCGACCTCAGAAGCCGCCGCATTTGCGAACAATAGTTCGCATTTGCGAAGTTAGCAGCCCAGGCCAAGCTTCGCATTTGCGAGTTCGCATTTGCGAACATTTTATCGCAAATGCGATAACTACGACTGTGTAAATTATGACTTAGACGGGATTTTCATCAATTTTCAAATTCTCTCAAACCCTAAGCTCTCGTAGGCGATTTTTCAAAGAAAAGTTCTTCCCCAAATCATAGGTAAACAACTTCTAACTCATTTATCTCAATCTACTTCATCTTTTTACAAGATTTCATCACAAAATCTAGGGATTTTCATGGGAAATTGGGTGTTTTTGGGTGAAATTTGGGAATTTCGAAATTTCAGGAATTAGACCTCAAATTGAGGTCAGATTACAAAAATAATTGCATATCCGGGCTCGGGGGTGAATGGGTAATCGGTTTTTGGTTTGAACCTCGAGTTTTGACCAAGCGGGTTCGGGGTCGATTTTTGACTTTTTGGGGAAAATGATAGAAAACCTATAATTAAGCATTGGAGCTGAATTCTTTAGCATTTATTGATGTTGTTAAGTTAATTATGGCTAGATACAAGTGAATTAGAGACGAAATCTAAGGGGAAAACGGTATTTGAGGCTTGATTTTGGCCGTGGAATTCGAGGTAAGTATTTGGCCTAACCTTAGCTAGAGGGAATAGGCGTTGTGTCTTATTTGGAACCTGTTAGTGTTGTGTACGACGTATAGGTGTGGTGACGAGTATCTATGCGTTGGTGTCAAGCATGCCCGTGAGTCTTATATTGTAACTGTGGTGATTCTCATTATGTACTATCCATGCATAAATTGAAGATTATCCCTGTTGAACAAGCTTATGATGTTTTCTTGATATTTGACCATTGTTGAGTATCGGTACAAGTTGAGATTCATTGTGAAGATAACTGTTGGAACGAGATTGGTTATAGCTGATTCCCTTGCCGGGATGTATTTGTTTCCATTGTTGATTCCCTTGCCGGGATGTATCTGTTTCCATTGTTGATTCCCTTGCCGGGATGTTATTGTTTCTATTGTTTGGGTGAGGAAAGAGGGATAAAGCATGAACGGTGATGTCGTGCACATTCATACTTATGCATATGGTGAAGAAAGAGTGATAAAGCACGAAGGGTGATGCCGTGCAAATTTTCCATTATTGATTGCATGGTGAGGATTGAGAGTAAAAGCACGAAGGGTGATGCCGTGTATTTGTTTTCTGTTGCACTTACCAGTACATGGTGTCAGTTGTACTGATGCTACACTCTGCACTTTTGTGCATATCCCGATACTGGACCCTACGGACCGTAGTTCGAGGTTGCTGCCTTCTGTCCAGTGGAGACCCGAGGTAGTTCTGTAGGCGTCCGCAAACCTTGGCATTCCCTTCTATCTTGCTTCTATTCTGTTTTATCTACTTCTGAGACAGATTTGTATTTTCTTGTTCAGACCACTATTTGTAGTATTCGTAGACAGTCCGTAAAATTATGACACCAGTTCTGGGTGGAGTTTTATTATGGATATTGTATTAGTATTAAATTAAACTGTTAACTGTTCTTCTGCATTTTCGATTTCCGCTGATTTTCTTATATCATCTGGTAAATTGTTAAAGATAAAGGAAAAAAAAAACCAGTAACGTTGGCTTGCCTAATGGGTTCAATATTAGGCGCCATCACGGTCCCAACGGTGGGAAATTCGGGTCGTGACAAGTTGGTTCAGAGCTATAGGTTGCTTAGTTCTTACAATTCACGGACAAGCATAGTAGAGTCTGAGGGATCGGTACGGAGACGTCTATGCTTATCCCCTAGAGGCTACAGAGTTAGGAACAGTTTCACTTCTATTCATCTCCGTCGTGCGGTTTGAATTCTCAATGCTAATTTAACTTCTACTCTGTTCTTTCACAGATGGTGAGAACACGTACCGCTTTGTCAGCTGATCAGCAGCCCGAGCCCCCAGTGGCAGCTCTTACGAGGGGCAGAGGACGAGGCTGAGGCCGTGCTAGAGGCCGAGGTAGGGGCATAGCTCAGCCCAGAGCAGCAGCACCAGTGGCGGAGCCTCAAGTAGAGTTTGATGATGAGGTTCTGGCCAGACAGTTCCAGTGGGCCCAGCTCAGGTCCCCGAGGGGTTCATCGCTACCCCGGTACACCAGGATGCTCTGTTCCATCTAATGGGCCTTATGGAGAGTGTCACTCAGGCAGGCATACTTCCTGTAGCACCAGCCGTCTCTCAGGCTGGGGGAGGAGCACAGACTCACGCTACTTGCACTCAGAAGCAGATGGCTCCCCAGTTTTAAACTCCAGCAGCTCAGCCAGTTGGGGTAGTTCCACCGGGTGTTGTAGCTCAGACCGGTGATGGATCAGCCATGTCTTCAAATGGCTTGTGGAGATTGGACAGGTTCACCAAGCTCTTCACTACTACTTATGGCGGTACATCTTCAGAGGATCCCCATGATTATTTAGACAGTTGTCATGAGGTTCTTCGGAACATGGGGATAGTGGAGACCAATGGGGTCGACTTTGTTGCTTTTCGTCTATCAGGTTCCGCTAAGAAATGGTGGAGGGATTTCTCTTTGGCTAGACCAGCTGGGTCACCAGCTCTCACTTGGGATCGTTTTCTTAGCTATTTCTGGAGAAGTTCCTTCCCGTCACTCAGAGAGAGGAGTATCGTAGGCGGTTCGAGCGTTTTCAGCAGGGTTCTATGATTGTCACCCAGTATGAGACGAGGTTTGTTGATTTGGTTCGTCATGCTCTTCTTATACTCCCCACCAAGAGAGAGAGAGAGAGAGAGAGAGAGAGAGAGAGAGAGAGAGGAGGTTTATTGAGGGACTCGCTCAACCTATTAGATTGCAGATGGCTAAGGAGACAGGAGGCGAGATTTCTTTTCAGGATGCGGCCAATGTGGCCAGGCGGGTTGAGGTGGTTTTAGCTCAAGGGAGCGGTCAGGGGTCTGACAAGAGGCCTCATCATTCTGGCAGGTTCAGTGGTGCGTCGTCTGGAGGCAGGGTTTCTTTTGGTAGAGGCCATCTTCCCAGGCCGTTTCATTCAGCACTTCAGGCTTCTCACGATGCTCCAGGTGGTCGTGGTTCTCATATGCAGTATTCTGATCAGTTGCCCTATAGTGCCCCACCAGCTCCTATCAGTGCACCTCCACTCTAGAGTTTTCAAGGTGGTTATTCAGGCCGTTAGGGTTAGTTCCAGGGTCAACAGTCTCAGCAGCCGAAGTCTTGTTATGCTTGTGGCGATCCGAGGCACATTGCTAGATTTTGCCCTCGAGCAGTTCTCAGCACCAGGGTTCTCGTGCCATGGTTCCAGCACCGGGTGTTTCACCGCCCGCTCTGCCAGCTAGAGGTAGGGGTCGAGGTGTTAGAGGCGGAGGTCAGGCCGTTAGAGGTGGAGGTCAGGCCACTAGAAGTGGAGGCCAGCCAGCAGGAGACCGTCCTAGGGTTGTATTTTAGAGTTGTGGGGCACAACCCCGATGTTATGCTTTCCCAGCCAGACCTGAGGCTGAGGCATCTGATGCCGTTATCACAGGTATGGTTTTAGTTTGCAGAGATATGCATCAGTCCTATTTTATCCAGGGTCTACATACTCCTATGTGTCATCTTATTTTGCTACATATTTAGTTATGCCTCGTGATTCATTGAGTGCTCCAGTATATGTGTCTACGCCGGTGGGTGATTGTATTGTGATAGATCGTGTATATCGTTCATGTGTAGCTATTATTAGGGGTTTTGAGACTAGAGTAAAACTCCTACTTCTCGATATGGTGGACTTCGATGTCATTTGGGGATGGATTGGTTATCCCCTTATCATGCTATATTGGATTGTCATGCCAAGATCGTGACCTTGGCGTTGCCGGGGTTTGCTCGCTTGGAGTAGAGAGGGACTCATGGTCATTCCACCAGCAGGGTTATCTTATTTATGAAGGCTCTATTTATACCTAATTTTTCCTCATATATTTTTAATACATATATATATATATATATATATATATATATATATATATATATATATATATACACTTTCAAAATAGCACATATGCAGTTATGAGTATGTATAAACATTTTTATAATTTTTCTATAATTTTAAAATCTCCAAATCAATTTATTTCCTCTCCTTTATTTATAAAATATCCAATAATTATCCTTCAAATTACTTTTGTGATGATTTAGTCATATAAATTCATTATTTATGCCAACATAGTGTTTAAATATTTTTAGTGCATTTTTTGTAATTATATTTACATTTATTGGCTAAATTGCACATCTTTGCAATAATAGCCCATACTAGTGCATAATTACATTATTGATGCATAAAATGGTCTTTTATATTTTTAAAATATTAAATAACCATTTTAAATCATTTTAGTACACAAAGATATTTTTGAAATTCTTTTTATTATTTTTTGTAAATTATTTAGTTATTAAAAAGGGTTATTTAAAATCTGGCCCTATTTTATTTCAATTTTGGCCTTAATTTAACCCAATACCCAGCCCAATTTTTAAACCCAAATTATACCCAGGCCCAATACCCCACCTGCCCAAACCCAGCTGCCTGATCCGGCCCCAAAACCTTTTACTCTCGACCGTTGATCATAGAGATCAACGGCCACAAATGACCCTTCCTTAAATAAACCAAACGACCCCCCCCCCCAAACCCTTTCATTTCCACCATCCGCCGCCCTGAAACCCCTCTCTTCTCTCAAACGCTCTCANGTCAAATCCTGACGTTGATCATTTTGATCAACGGTCCCGATTAGCCCTTACCTAAATTAAACCTAATGACCCCCCCCCCCCCAAATCCTCTCATTTCCCTCACCTCCCCTGCTGTCACCTAATCCTCTTTTCTCTCAAAAGCTCTCAAGCCCTAACCCTAATTTACCCACATCGCCGGTCATCCGCTGCCTTTCATGGTGTTTTCCCACCACCACCAGGCCTCTAAGGGCCTCTCGTACGTTGGTATTGCCATATCTAAGGTCCTTAAGGGACCAGGGACAGTCCCGCTTGCATCTATGGCCCTTTCTCGCCTAATTCAGGCTGTTCCGGTTTGATTCCGAGTAAGATCTTCGTATATCATCTTAGATCTATGGGTTTCTAAGCGTTCTTCTCGAAACCCTAATTTCTTCCTTCTGAACTTCTTAGATCTGTACAGATCAGAGATGGTTTCGACCTATTTCATATGAGTTTTACAAGAACCTTTTGATTTTTTACAAGAACCGTCTGATTTTGGAATGATTTTTCATTTTTCTCTAAACTAGGGTTTCCGGAAATTTCTTTTACCAAAACATTTGATAATTTTGAGTGTTTATCTTCTGTTTCCTATATGTTTTTACCGATTTCCTTAGGTTTGCTCTAACCTTAACTTGTTTATTCTAAAAGCCCTAATTTTTCGACATTCTTTGTTTGGTTTCTGAGTACTTGTGTACTGACTTTGTTCTTGCCTTGCTTCTTGTGATTTTTCTTTAGCCATTTAGATGTCTCGTGATTTTCTTATCCTAATATGCCTCTACTAAGTGTCTTGGTTCAACTTTTCTACTGATTCTATATGTCTTCATTCCAACTATTCATGGTAAGATTGTATTTTTCTCCTTAAATCAGGGTTATTTGGAATTTTTGATTTACCAATTTGCTTTGTTAAACCCTATGTGTTGAATCCGGACTATTCCTTTCTTTCCTATTTGAATTGTCTGCGATATTTGCTGGCCCTTTACGTGATTTTCTCTTTTAATTAAACCCTTGACTATTCTGAAGTTCTTATTTTGGTTCGATTTGAACTCTTTTCCATAACAAAACCTTTGATTCTTACTGCTCTACTCGGTTTGATTGGACTTCTTGCCTTAATTAGTTTTCTCTTGCCTTATTTGTTATTTGCTGATTCTTGCCAATTGTTTCCTTAACTGAACTCCTGTTCATTCACCCCTAATTACCTACTCTATACCCAACTCTTACTTGATTCCCTTCCTTAAATACATGTCCTGCTTTTACCGTTGATTGATTATCCCTTGATTAAGGGGAAGACATACTGATTTTATGTGTGTGATTGATTCTGTAAATTTCCTTAATTGCTACATGATTGATACTTTACCTTATTTTGTTTAACTCTTGATTACTATATATGCCCTCACCTATTCTCACTTCAGAGGACACGAACACTAGTTCCTCCACACTCTCACACTCTCACACTCTCACACTCTCAAAAGCTCTCTATTCTCTTCTGTTACTTGCAATTCTCACTAACCCAGCCGGCTGTATTCCAAGGATGGCTATTTGCACCATCTCTACGCTATACCTTGTATTCTCCTTAACTGGTATGTCCTGATTTAATTCAAACCCAAAACTATGTGTTTCTTTGTTGTTTTAGTTCATTAGTTGTGGCTTCCAATCATGTGTATTATTTTACTATCATGTTGTTCAATGTGTAACCAGCTTGCTTAGTGATCACGCCCAACTATGTCTTATGAAAAAGGACTAAGCGGACGGCGCAAATATAATCTGAGTATTTAGCCCAGAGTCGAACCCACAAGGAATCACCCTATCAATTACTCTTGTTAGACTTACTAAATTCTACGCAATCAACTTCCCAAACGTTTTGAATAACAATTGAGGATAATTTTTACTAATTATAACTGACTCCAATTATGTAAACAAAGACTAACTATGATTATGTTGTAAACAGTTAAGAGAAGGATCTACGGTTATGATTTCCCCTATTGATGGAATCCCTTCATGTTATGTTTCATATAGCTTTGCCTAACCGTCTCTATCAATCATGAGCACTCTTATTGCCGTAAATCTCTCCCGAGTAATCACGACAATTTACTAGACGCACTCTCCTAAGTTACACTAGCTAGCTTTTATTACAACTCACTTAAGATTGCAACCAAGGCTTCGTTATCCCTAATCCTGCCTTTAAACCCTCGGTTATTGATCCCTCATATACTCTGGGAGTGGTGTTGTTCAACAATTACCTAAATATGCACTCTCTCCCGAGTAATACATACTAAATAGGCACAGCTAATTGAGGATCCTATCAATTAACTACAACGAGAACATAGTTGAACAAATAGAGAATAAACCAGGCAAACTATATTAACATAACAAGAAAGTCATCCTTCAATAGGTTCCATCAAAACCTTAGACTAAATATTTAGCTACTCATACTAGTGTTCATCATAACAAAAGCCAAATTCATCACAAATGGTAAAATACAAAAGGAAGAAAGGAAGAACTCGATGTTGAATTATCCTCCTTGCCTCTTGCCTCTCCTTGCCTTCAACTAAGCTATAAAAACCTTGATTATGTTCCTTTGGGCGAGCTAGAACTTTTATAGGTTATGTGGAATTACTCCCGAACTTCCAAGTTTACCCCTGAATTTTATTTTTCGGAACTGGACTAGCGCGGTCGCGCTAGTGGGCGCGCTACTCACCGCGTATATCGCAAAACATTCTGCCTCAAACTCCTAGGCTAGCGGTCGCGCTAGTCTGGGTAATCATTTCAGCTCTTCTTTCTCTCTTTTTTCAATGTACTCAACTCCGAGGGGCTTCCCTTGCTTCAATTTTAGCTCCAATTAAAGTTCTAAGTCCTCATACACGCAACTTGTTCGTGCAAAACATGAAATTCACAATTAGAGCCAATTTATCATCATTTAACTATCCTATAACAACAAAACATAGTCATGCTGGGGCATAAACAGTCACCAAATTACCTGAATCTAGCCTATTATCACTTAGATTACACTGCCTAATTACTGTATCACTCAGCATGCTTAAGTTTGTTCTGTTAAAAGCTGTAATTAGTATACTGTTAGCATGCCCCAATCTTACTTTAGATAATTGCATGAATCCTGTTTGTTGACTAGTATGATCAAGGTGCATTATTTGATTACTGTCTCACCCATGTGTATTGGTCATGGTTAAAGACCTATGTGTTCTCAGCATGTCTTTGTAACTAACTTGTCAATTCCATGACTTCTTGAAGAATCTGTGCATTTGTCCGCTGTCAATAAGGTGCATTCTATGTGTCCCTACCCCTCTCTCCTTGTGTGAAGTCTGCTTGCAAAAAATATCTTCTGAGGCTGTTCTGAGACTGGTATGCTGATTTCAAAATATTCTTTTTCCAACAACTGTTTTACTCAAACCAGTACAGGTTTTCAGAAAACTCTTTCATTCCTAAGACCTTCTTTATACTGTCTATTAAACTCTTTCAAACCATTATGCACTTCCACTTACTCCTAGAATACTAGGTCCGCCCCTCTGGTATGTGTACTGCTTAGAGACCCTTGAGATCTCTTTGAACTTTGGCATATCAGGGTTGGCACTTCCACACTGCACCTAAATCAGTTATTATTTGAGAAAGGTCTAGGTGTAAGCACTGCCCAGGATCCTTGAGGTCCTTAGGGAACTCTGACACACCTAGATATGAAGCTGGCTATGGATCTTTGGGCATTTGAGACAACTGGAGGCTTGGAAACCACTTTGGGCCTACATCAGGCTCCCTATAGTATAATTTCTATTCTATTTATGTAATTCATTCAATTCCTAGTCTGTAATAATTAATTGTAAACAACATTGGAGTAACTAGTGAAAAAGGGAGGGTAGTTGTATATTGTGGATAAAGTTGGGTAGATAACATGCCTATAGGGTTTATTTTTATGTGTTTGTTAGATAATATGCCTATAGGATCCGCTTTGGTTCAAATAAATTTTGCTCGCTTTACTTTTACACAATTAGAAGCCATGCCTATAGGATCTAAATCAACTTTAATAGAAATCATGCCTATAGGGTTTAAAATCAGCCTTAATAGAAATCATGCCTACAGGGATTTCGCTTTGGTCAAATGAATTCTGCTTGTTTCGTCTTATGCTTTAATAGAAACCATGCGTATAAGATCTAAAATCAGTCCGACTTTAACTCACGCCTGTAAGTTCTGAAACAGATTAACTAACCTACTCATTTCTCAATCAATATCAGTAGAAAGCATGCCTATACGATTCAAATCGCCTGTTTAAAACTGTTTACCATTTTACTGCATCAATGATTAGATACCATGCTTATAGGAGACATCACTATCATACGCCTAGGCAAGCCTGTAGGCGACTAAAATTTTGCAACTATAAAACCGCGCCTTGTTATTTGAGATTGCTCACACTCAGCAAGTCTAAAAATCAGTAGGCAAATGGATTCAGTTCTTTCACACTTTGGTCCTAATTCGATATTGCACATTCTCTGCTCACCTAGATATCCCGTTCTAGGGCTTCTTTAAAACTGTGTTTGAGACGTGCATTTACTTGTTCTGTTTGTGGAGGTAAAATGTGAGCCTTTAATTGTTCCCTATTTAATGCAGTCCTAATTGTTTTTGATTGACGCTTAGAGTTTTCTCCTTTGAGTACCTTAGGGTGGTCTAGAACTACCTAAACTAGAGGTCCCAAATACCTCCAGGGCCACAAGGAAGGGATGGGTAGTGCACGCATAGGATATCTTTCAAGGTTGCTAGAACGCTTTAAGGTATAACCAAGGGGAGGGAATTGGGTAGTAAGGATATGATGACTACGCGCTAATGCCACGTGTAGCCCCTCATTGAGGAGTGATTACCGGACATTGTGTGGGTATGATCCTATAGGCTAACCAACCTACGACCCCTTTTCCCAATTCCATGTGTTTTAATTTTATAAACTTACTTCTCTTTACATATACATGTGCAAATTTATCTCTTGCCTGAATCGTACCTGTGTTTAGAATATGAAAATATGCCCCTTATTTGCAAATACGTGGTGAAATTGTTTACTTGTTCAAATGGCTGATTCATATAAGTTCGGCCGGGACCCACCGTTGTGGGCCGCGAGGGATGCCTAACACCTTCCCCTCGAGGTTATTTCGAGCCCTTACACTAATCTCTGGTAATGCAAACTAGTTTCATGAGTTAATTACTCCAAGTGCCTTAACACACCTTAATCCGTTAGGTGGCGACTCTTCAAATACCCAATTCCCAAAAGGAAAAGAGTTGTTTCCCCATGAAATGTCGAAACCCGGACGTTCTCCGCAAGGAGGAATAAAGGGGCCGCGACAGCATGGCGACTCCGCAGGGGTTATTTTTAGGCTCTTACCATAACGAACTTATTTTATGAATCAGTTTAAGCATGTTCCCCTTACTTGAATTTAACTGTTTGTTTTTTTAAGCATTTATGATTTCTTTATTTTCCTGAAACTGACTTGTCTCTTTGTTTTCTTCTTCCGTAAATGTCTTTCAATTATTTAAATACTGCATTTATTATTTTGTTACGTGCAAATACTTGACAACATGCTGTTATTGTTACATATATCATACTCTACATCATATTTCACTCGTGCGTATCAAAATCCTATAGCAATGCTTGATGAGTGGTTACGCTCTTCCAATTTATTACCCTTAAATTCGGAAAGGCTTATTTACGGTAAAACTAGTCGATCAGCGGTGCAGTCGACGATTCCGTGCCTTTCCCCCTCAAGCTGTCCATTTGAGGGTACCAATCTAGACCCCCATAGTAACCTTACTCTGATCGTAATTGTGCATGCATCATGGTCAAACCTAGTTGGATTAATATATTGTCCACATAATAATCCTTTAAGACAAGCCTTATCCAAAAGTCCACCGGGGTTTCCATAATCCCAACAGACATAACCACGTTCTGTGCATTAATTTGGAGAACTAAATGTCAATATGCTAATCATGAATGTACAAATAGTCGAGTCTGGTGGGGGAGAAGAGCCTAACCTTTTTGTTTTGCAGAAATGAGGCACGAGGTCCCCAGATTCGGTATGGTCAGCAACATCCCACCATTGCTACTCGATTGGTGGGAGGACCTTTCCTCAAGTGACAAGAAACACGTAAGAAAGCACTTGGGAAATTTACCTTCTCTACTAGACATTGAGCAAAACAATAGGTTGATCGAGGCTGCCACTCTGTTCTGGGATAGTGAAAGGGCTGTTTTCCGTTTTGGCGACATAGAGATGACACCACTCCTAGAAGAAATTGGGGGACTTGCGGGACTGACTTAGGATAGCCCTGGGTTGTTGGTGCCGGAGAACCGTACTGGTAAAGTGTTTTTAAAGATGATGGGGCTAAAGAAAAATGCTGACTTGGGATGCCTGAAGGAATCCTACATACCCTTCGAATATCTGTATGAGAGATATGGCCATAGCAAGTCCTACCGTACCTTCCATGATGAGATTTCTATCACTTCTCTAGGCCACATCCACCGCAGAGTATTCGTGTTCGTTGTGTGCTTCTTGGGCCTGATAGTATTCCCAATTAAAAGGAAAGAATCCACACTAGGTTGGCCATGGTCGCCAAGACTTTGATGGAAGGGATCAATGGACAGACATACACCATAGTCCCCATGATCATAACCGACATCTACAGGGCTCTGGAGCGCTATCAAAGAGGGGTCAAGCATTTCGAGGGTTGTAACATGTTGCTGCAGTTGTGGTTATTAGAACATCTTCAAAGGGGCCAGTATCACCAAGAATTTCCGCGAAGGGCTTGGAATGACCATATTGCCTTCCATCACCCCAAGCGGATGACCTACATTCCGGACAAGTTTGCTCAGTTGGAAAGTGCCAATGAGTGGGTAGAGTTCTTCGACAATCTGACCGAGGAACAAGTGCAATGGATGTTTGAATGGTTCCCAACAGACGAATTCATCATCAGATCCAGGGACGCTCCACACTTGGTGCTGATTGAATTGAGAGGAATATACCCTTATGTCCCTATCCGAGTTATGGGGCAAGCAGGCAGGAAACAGGTTGTACCAAGGATTGCCAAGATGAGTCATTTCAGAGCGGACTTTCAGGACGACGACGTCCCTTACAAGTGCCAAGCCCAGCACATGTGGCACTGCAAAATCATTGTGGAAAAGAACACCATTGAGCCTGACAAGTATCATGCAGGGTGCGAACCTCTCTACCCGGCATGGTTAGAAAACAATCTAAAGGGAATGGTGAGGCCAGGAGCCGGTCGAGGGAATAGAATCATAGAAGAAGAAGCTGAAGCTCAAGTCATATACAACAGGCTGCGCACGAGGGTCCACGACTCTGAGAATGAGCACTAGGAAATACATGAGAGGAATGTGAGGTTGATAGAAGAATGGAAAGAAATGGCAGTCACTTACAACAGGAAATTGGAATATCTAGAGCGAGGATTAGTAGAGCTGGAGGGTAAAGTCATAAAGAGGATTGAGGATTGCCAGAACGCTGAAGGAAGTGAAGGAGGACATCTGGCCAGAGCCTACTTGCTGCTGGGTCTGTGCGAGCTGGGGACCTGTACGATGGAGTCGGGAAGATCGAATCTGGGGAAGGTCCTTCTGGGACCAAATAGACTAGATTTATTTGCTTTCCTAAATGAATAAGGCCAAGTGCCAATAGTGACCTATTTTTCTATTATCTTAGTGTTGTTTTGGGATTCGTCTATTTTTCATATTATGAAATGAGGCATTTGCTGGCATCTAAAGTTCTCCAAATCTATTTGTCGCTAGACCTACCTCGGGCACAACGAGGCTCCCAAATTAGGACACGAATTTACATTCCAGCAATATGTTTTTAAATGCTGCAATATTTCAAAACCCTTACTAACTTGCTACCCTTTTGTTTTTTTCCTTTATTTTTTATTCCCGTCCCCTAAGGTTGGTACACTCATACTGGCATGATCAGCGTACCATACCAGATCTAGAGGCCCTCCACCTCCTCCTCCTCCAAGCAATACAAAAATCAAAGGAAAAAAATGGACAACTTAAGTGGTATTCGAAAGGAGAATGTTGAGAACGCAGAAACTTCAGACGGTCGGAGTACTCCGGCACCAAATGATCTAGTCTTGAAATTGGAACAAAAGATACTGGAGCTATAAGGGGTGCTTGAGCAGGTTCGCAACCTGACAAACTTGTCACTCACCCTAAATGTTCCCGACATCAACCAACAAAACACAAAGAACCTAGCGCTTCCCCAAAACACACAAAATGAACATCCACAAAACCCTTCTGCATCGCATCAATACACAACCCCACCTCAAAATCTCAATCCCTTACCAATACCAACTCCACCCCAACATCACCGTCAACCAATTCAGTACCCACCAACCACCACTTACCACACTCCCCAAAATACACCACAACCCATTCCCGATCCTCAAAACTCAACCAATGACCATCATTACACCGAAGTCCCTGGCACCCATCAAAGCAACCCTATATACGTGGAAACGGTACCTCACTCTATCCAACCAACTCCTCTACACCAGAATCTTCCGAGAAGGACCTGCTCATTAAAAACATGACTAAAGAACTCAAGAAGTTGACGAGTCGAGTTCAGGGTGTCGAAGGCGGCAAAGGAATAGAGGGGCTGAACTATGAAGACCTATGCATACAGCCAGATGTAGAACTGCCAGAGGGGTACAAACCTCCCAAGTTCGAGATGTTTGACGGTACAGGTGATCCCAGGGTTCATCTGAGGACCTATTGTGACAAGCTTGTCGGGGTCGAAAAAGATGAAAAGATCCGGATGAAACTCTTTATGAGAAGCCTTACTGGAGATGCTTTGTCCTGGTACATCAGCCAGGATCCAAAGAAATGGTCCAATTAGGTGAGTATTGCGTCCGATTTCATGGACCGGTTCAGGTTCAACAAAGAAAATGCACCAGATGTTTTCTACATCCAGAATCTCAAGAAGAAATCCACCGAGACTTTCAGCGAATATGCTACTCGTTGGAGGTCAGAAGTGGCCAAAGTCAGGCCGGCATTGGACGAGGAACAGATGAACAAGTTCTTCGTCAGAGCACATGATCCACAATATTATGAAACATTGATGGTTATTGAAAACCATAAATTCTCCGATATCATCAAACTTGGGGAAAGAATCGAGGAAGGTATCAAAAGCGGGATAGTAACAAATTTGAGGCATTGTAGGCCACAAATAAGGCATTGCAATCAGGCGGCATATCAAAGAAGAAAGACGTTGGGGCAGTAATGGTGGCTCAAGGACCGAAATCTTCACTTACCTGTCGAACACCTCCACCCACATATCAAACACCTCCATTCACATACCAAGCACCACTGCTCACATATCAACCATCATCTCCCAGATATTCCCAACCAGCCACTATCTATCATACCTATAACTCCCAACCATCTCATTTCCAGTCACCTCTGACTCACTAAAATTATCCAAAACCAAGACCCAATTTTGACCGCAAGCCACCCAGACAGCACATCGCTATCGCTGAACCCATTGACCAGCTGTTTGAGAGGTTGAAAGCGCAGGTTACGTCACTCCTCTTCCCGTTGTGGACTAGAGAATCCATCCCAATGGGTCAATCCTAACAAAACTTGTGCGTACCATTCCGGTATGAAGGGGCACACCACTGACGAGTTTCGAGCATTGAAAGACAAGATCCAGACGCTGATTGACAACAAGGTCATAAAGGCAAAGGAAGCCACACCCAATGTTCGCAACAACCCTCTCCCTGATCATAGAGGTAGTGGAATACATGTGATAGAGACAAACGAAGAGTGGGATCCTGAGGGGTCGATTGGGCTTATTCCGGAAGGTGATGACTTTTAACCCTCAGTCACACTCACTCCTATTTTAGTACAGACTTAGTCGCCAATCGAGGTTGAGGTAGCCACATCAGTTCCACTTGAGGTAGAGGTGGCTCCACCCGTAGCCACTCCTGTTCCGTTTGAAGTAGAAGTGGCCGCTCCTTTTACAGTGACAGTATCAACCACACCTCCTTTCAATTCAAAATCCATACCTTGGGATTATGTTGCCGAAGCTACGCGAAAAGGAAAGGCAAAGATGGAGGAATCCGATGCCGCACAAGGAATGACTAGGACCGGAAGAATCTATACACCTAAACACCTGGGAGGACCAAGTAAGGATGCCACTGCCAAGCAGCCTGTCATTGAGACAGGGCCAGATGACTTTTGGAGAAAAGTACAAGAAAAGGAGTACTCCGTCATTGATCATTTGAACAAAACCCCAGCTCAGATATCCATCCTGTCACTGTTGCAAAATTCAGAAGCACACAAGAACGCTTTTATGAAAGTGTTGAGCGAAGCTTATGTGCCCAATAATATCACAAGCGGAGAAATGGCTAACATGGTAGGACAGGTGTTGGAAAGTCACAAAATCACTTTCCACGAGGATTAGTTGCCTCCCGAGGGTCTGAATCACAATAGGGCACTGGACATCACAGTGCGATACGAGGACTACTTCATTGCCAGGGTCCTGATTGATGGAGGATCCAGCCTCAATATTTGCCTATTGACAACACTGATGAGGTTGGGCAAGGGCCTTAATGAGATACGAGAAGGGACCATGAACGTGAAGGCTTTTGATAGGTCTCAAAGAGCTACCATTGGAGAAATTAATCTCTGTCTACAAATGGGGCCCACGTGGTTCGACGTCGAGTTTCAGGTGCTGGGCATATCTGCATCCTTTAATTTGCTGCTAGGACGACCATGGATACACGCCGCTGGGTCTGTGGCATCAACCTTGCATCAGGTAGTAAAGTTTGAATGGAACCATCAAGAGGTGATCATTCACGGGGACGGGAGTAACCCCATTTACACCAGCCAAACCATCCCTGTTATCGAAAACAGAAGGAGGCTAGGAGGGGAAACCTATCATCACTTCAAACGTGTCAATGCTGTTGAAAAGGATGAATGGTGGAGCAGCAAAATAGAAAGTATACTGGCATGGTCTTGGTATGAACCCGGCAAAGGGCTTGGGACGAATCTCCAGGTTATTACTAAACCGATATAGCTGAAGGGTCATGGTACTACTTTTGGGCTCGGATACCAGTACACATGGCAAGAGTATAAAGATTGGTCGCCTCCATGGCGTGGACCGTACTACCCTCTCGAGCAACCAGTGCTGCATCTAGATCAAGCTTTTCACCAAGCTAACACGAAATGGGGAACTGCAGAAGAGGAAGCATTAGCTGGGCTGAAGAATCTGTTCTTGGAGGATGAAGACATGGACTGCAGTTCGATAATTGAGGAGGAGGAGGAAGAAGGCCTCACTATTCAGAATGTGGAGCAGGGAGCTGTTCTCAGGAACAGGACCGCCAATTATTTTTATTCTATTAATGCAATATATTTTTCCCACAAAAGAGATTCAATTATGCTACTCCACTAAACTTAGCTTCTAATATTTTCGACACAAAAACATGTCTTATGCATATGGAACGTCGCGTATATACTACGATAATTAATAAATAAAGATCCATAAAATAAACTAAATATGTATGTTGAAAATCGATTTATTGCTTTCATTATATGAAATAATAAAATATTTATTGGATTCCTAATATCACTATACAATGAAAAAAAAACGAAATTAATTAACTAAGAAGGCCAAACAAATAATAAAATTTCTAATACAATCTTATTCGACATGAAATGCACTTTTGAAGGATAAACTATTAAATTTTGAACTTATTATCTTTAAAAAAAAAACTATTAAAGTTTAGGTAAATGATGCTGAATCCAACAAGTTTAAATGGTGGATCAATCCTGCTCCCTTCTAATTACCTTCCCTTTCTTTATAGGCATCTTTCTTAATCATTTCATGATATAAACACATGTATGGGGTATCATTATTGTGGTTTTATATGTCTGATCATTGAATTCTTCAAGGAAATCGACTGTTATATCACGGTAAGCACTAAAAACAAATAATTTCTTTGTCTCTCTCGATCTTGCTGTTCTAAAATATTGCAAAAACTAAATGCCAAAGACTTCTTTTGGCATACATTATTCTCTCAATCACTAAGAAAACGAGATTGTTCACGTTAGCAAGATAGAGATATTTTCGGGAAAAGTTATGGCAATTGACCACAGCAAAGAGGACATTATAATGAAAGAAAATAAATACATCTAACTAGTGCTTTGCCAAGAAACCAAAAGGATACAACAGTAGTCATATACTTCCTGTTTAAAAAAGAAGAAATCTATTATTATTTGAGAAAATAAATGGCTTGACTATTAATTTCAAATTATGTATTTTTTATAACTTTTTAGATGCCTTGACTATTTATTTCAATTGTATAAATCTTTATTTTCAGGTCAAATTCANATGTATGGGGTATCATTATTGTGGTTTTATATGTCTGATCATTGAATTCTTCAAGGAAATCGACTGTTATATCACGGTAAGCACTACAAGTCCCTAGCGTTATTATTACTTTTTCTGATGAACTGGTGACTATGACATGTAATGAGGCAACGCAACATGAGGATGGTGGTCTTGATGAAGAAGACGAGATACCCGAGGAAGTTTTCAGGAAGGTGGAAAACTTTTAGAATAAGCCTAAGTCCAACCTGGACGAAACCGAAGCAATAAACTTGGGGGACGCCGAGACCGTTAAGGAGACTCGCATCAGCATTCACTTATCACCAACAGAGAAAGAGGAGTACATTCATTTCTTAAGGGAGTATGAGGACATTTTCGCATGTTCATATGATGACATGACCGGTTTGAGCACGTCCATAGTGGCTCACAAGTTACCTACCGATCCAATGTGCCTGCCAGTGAAATAGAGACTCAGAAAATTCAAACCAATATGAGCCTGAAAATCAAGGAGGAGGTTACTAAGCAGATCAAAGCCAAAGTTCTCTGGGTGGTTGAATACCCAACCTGGTTAGCCAACACTGTGTTAGTTCCAAAGATAGATGGGAAAGTCAGAGTATGTGTTGACTAGCGAGATTTAAACAGAGCAAGTCCCAAGGATGACTTTCCACTTCCAAATATACACATCCTGATCGACAACTGCGCCAAGCATGAACTCCAATCCTTCGTAGATTGCTTTGCGGGTTATCACCGGATCTGGATGGATGAAAAAGATGCAGAGAAAACAACTTTCATTACACCATGGGGGGTATACTGCTACAAGATGATGCCATTCGGTCAGAAGAATGCTGGGGCTACTTACATGAGAGCCATGACAACCATCTTCCATGATATGATACATAAAGACATAGAGGTGTATGTGGACGACGCCATTATCAAATCCAACAGGGCCGCAGATCACATAGCAGACTTGAGAAAGTTCTTTGACAGGCTGAGGAGGTACAAGTTGAAACTGAACCCCGCGAAGTATAAATTCGGGGTTCCCGCAGGCAAATTACTGGGATTCTTTGTCAGTCGTCGAGGGATCGAGCTAGATCCATTTAACGTCAAGGCTATTCAGGAATTACCGCCGCCTAGGAGCAAAAAGGACGTGATGAGCTTCCTAGGGCGTCTCAACTATATTAGTCGCTTCATAGCGTATTCCACTGTCATATATGAACCCATCTTCAAGATGTTGAGAAAAGATGCCGAGACAAGCTGGACCGAAGACTGTCAGAAAGCTTTTGACAAAAGCAAGGAATATCTGTCCACACCACCGGTCTTGGTCCCCCTAGAGCCGGGACGGCCTTTGCTACTCTATCTATCTGTATTGGATGGAGCCTTCGGATGTGTTCTGGGACAAATTGATGAGACAGGGAGAAAGGAACAAGCCATATACTACTTGAGTAAGAAGTTCACACCTTACGAAGCACGGTACTCTCTGTTGGAACGCACGTGTTGTGCTTTGACCTGGACGGTCCAGAAGTTGAGGCATTAGTTCTGTGCCTACACCACATACCTCATATCCATGATGGACCCTTTGAAGTATATATTTCAGAAACCCATGCCGACTGGAAAGTTGGCCAAGTGGCAGATACTGTTGAGTGAGTTCGATATCGTCTACGTAACTGAAAAGGCGGTCAAAGGACAAGAATTGGTAGATCATCTTGCTGAAAATCTGGTGGGAGGAGAATATGAACCCTTGACAATGTATTTTTATGATGAAGAAGTGTCGTTCGTAGGGGAAGACATTACTGAAGCATACGACGGTTGGAGGATTTTCTTTGACAGAGCTGCAAATTTCAAATGAGTGGGCATTGGAGCAGTTTTGGTATCAAAAACAGGTCAACATTATCCGGTATCTGCTAAACTCAGATTTCCCTGCACTAACAACGTGGCGGAATATAAAGCCTGCATACTAGGACTCAACATGGCAGTCGACATGAATATTCAGGAGCTGTTGGTTGGTGATTTAGATTTACTTGTGCACCAGGTACAAAGAGAGTAGGCCACCAGGAATTCCAAGATATTGCCATATTTGCACCATGTGCAGGAATTGAGAAAGAGGTTCACGAAGATAGAGTTACGACATGTGCCCAGAAATCAGAATGAGTTTGCTGATGCATTGGCCACTTTATCATCCATGATTTAGGACTGCTAAGATGTGTCAACGCAAAAGAGGCTTCTAAGCTACTTGAGGAGATATATGCAGGGACCTGCGGCCCACATATGAATGGCTTTATCTTAGCCAAGAAGATACTCAGGGCCGGTTACTTTTGGATGACCATGGAGACAGACTGCGTCCAGTATGTCCGCAAATGCTACCAATGCCAAGTGCATGCTGATATGATAAAGGTGCGGCCGAACGAACTCAATATGACAAGCTCACCTTGGCCATTCGCCTCCTGGGGAATGGATGTCATCGATCCGATCGAGCCCACTGCTTCAAACGGGCACGGGTTTATTCTGGTAGCCATTGATTACTTCGGAAAATGGGTAGAGGCTACATCTTACAAAGCTGTAACCAAGAAAGTCGTCGCAGACTTTGTCAAAGATCGTATTGTTTGCTGATTCAGAGTTCCCGAGTCTATTGTTACTGATAATGCCGCTAACCTCAATAGTGATCTGATGAAAGCCATGTGTGAGACTTTCAAAATCAAGCACAAGAATTCCACAGCCTATAGAACTCAGATGAATGGAGTTGTGGAAGCCGCCAACAAAAACATGAAGAAGATACTAAGGAAGATGGTAGAAAACCACAAACAATGGTACGAGAAGCTACCCTTCGCCTTGTTGGGATACCGTACCACAGTTCGCACATCAACCGAGGCAACTCCCTACATGATGGTTACGGTACCGAAGCTGTCATCCCAGCCGAGGTAGAGATTCCTTCTTTAAGAATCATACAGGAAGCTGAACTCAGCGACGCAGAATGGATTAGGAGTCCCTACGAACAATTGGCCCTTATAGATGGAAAAAAGGATGAATGTAGTATGTCACGGTCAACTTTATCAGAACAGAATATCCAGAGCTTCCAACAAAAGGGTCAAACCAAGGCAATTTGCACCAAGACAGCTGGTGTTGAAGAAGATCTTCCCACATCAAGATGAAGCCAAAGGGAAATTCTCTCCCAACTGGCAAGGTCCGTACATGGTTCATAGGGTACTGACAGGAGGAGCACTCATACTTGCAGAAATGGACGGAGAAATTTGGCCAAAACTAATGAATTCAGACGCAGTCAAAAGATATTACGATTAGATTATTTATATTTCCTCATCTTGATGAACTACGCTTGACCTGATTCCCATTTAAGAGGGGATAGGTAGGCAGCCTTATGGGTTCGGTCATATCATAATAAAATTTTCATTTCCCCCCAAGATCCGAAACTGGGGCAGAATTTTGAGGAGGACCCTCAAAATTCCGGAGCAAGTCCAGCCAATGACTAGCATATACCAGACGATCAAATATCGATCGAGAAACTGGGGCAGAATTTTGAGAAGGATTCTCAAAATTCCAAAGAAGGTTCAACAAGACTCGTTACTAGCAAGCGGCCGAAGGATCATCTACCAAACTGGAGCAGAATCTTGAGGAGGACCCTAGAAATTCTAACATAAGGAAGCTGCAGTGTCTCCGAAATGTGTCACAGTCACTAGTTCATCTAAAAAATACTTCAACACATTTCTAATAACTCTATTTTTTATCAATAATTGCATATTTTCGAAAACTCTATTTCGGTAACAGTCAGGTGTTACCTAGGGAAACTCGAAAGGCCTCCAGAACGGAGTAAAGCAACGCCAGCGGACAGAAGCACGAACCAACCTCCCCCCACAAAACTTACAAGTTTTCTTTGAACGTAGGTATATGTGACGTAGCAATAGCGTCTGCAAATATATACACGTAACAAGATCACTATCAATTAGGCCATCAGACACCGAATATATCTCCATCTAAGACATATGCTACTCTTGTTTGCTACTCGCTCTTTGCATGGGACTAAGCCCTGTCCCACATACTTGCATGAGGCTAATCCTTGCCTCCCTACTTGCATATGGCTAATCCTTGCCTCCTTATCTTGCATGAGGCTAATCCTTGCCTCCCTACTTGCATGAGGCTAATCCTTGCCTCAATATCTTGCATGAGGCTAATCCTTGCCTCCCTACTTGCATGAGGCTAATCCTTGCCGCCCTACCTGCATGAGGCTAATCCTTGACTCCATATCTTGCATGAGGCTAATCCTTGTCTCCCTACTTGCATGAGGCTAATCCTTGCCTCCATATCTTGCATGAGGCTAATCCTTGCCTCCATATCTTGCATGAGGCTAATCCTTGACTCCATATCTTGCATGAGGCTAATCCTTGTCTCCATATCTTGCATGGGGCTAATCCTTGCCTCCCTACTTGCATAAGGCTAATCCTTGCCTCCATATCTTGCATGAGGCTAATCCTTGCCTCCATATCTTGCATGAGGCTAATCCTTGCCTCCCTACTTGCATGAGGCTAATCCTTGCCTCTATATCTTGCATGAGGCCAATCCCTGCCTCCTTACCTGCATGAGGCTAATCCTTGCCTCCATATCTTGCATGAGGCTAATAGTTGCCTCCCTACTTGCATGAGGCTAATCCTTGCCTCCCTATTTGCATGAGGCTAATCCTTGCCTCCATATCTTGCATGAGGCTAATCCTTGCCTCCCTACCTGCATGAGGCTAATCCTTGCCTCCCTACTTGCACGAGGCTAATCCTTGCCCCTGTACTTGCATGAGGCTAATCCTTGCCTCCATATCTTGCATGAGGCTAATCCTTGCCTCCCTACCTGCATGAGGCTAATCCTTGCCCCCATATCTTGCATTAGGCTTATCCTTGCCTCCTCCCGCATTAGGCTAATCCTTGCCGCCATATTGCATGAGACTTGTCACGCCCTAACCTCGGGAGGCGCAACCGGCGCTCAATCGAGTGAACCCAACTGAGCAAGCCTTATCAAACACTTTCTACCCAACTCAATATGAATAAGGAAGCCATACTTTCATTTATTTAGACAATAGGAAAGGTAGTACATTCAACACGGTTAGTTCATTTTATATCACAACCTTAAACCGTAGTTAAGTTTCAAAGATTCCACACAATTACACTTTAGAGAAGCGAGAGCTAGAATTACAACATGGTTCGTAGACCCACACAACACCCGTACATAACCCACATATATGTCTACGTAGCCTCTAAGGATACAAAAGACAAGTATGAGTATGCCGGCAACAAGGCTCCGGCAATACCTCAAAAGTGGAAGTCCACAACAAAAGATGTACAATACAACCCCTTGAAGGAGAAAGGGGCTCACCAAGACTTTGAGAAGAAGGTACTCCACTACGCGCGATCGGCACTATCCGCAATGGAGCCACCTACATTCATAAAAAAAAATGTAGCGCCCCCGGCAAAAGGGACGTTAGTACCATGGAGTAGTACTAGTATGTATAACTAAAAACCATCTAGTTAGAAAGAACTTTCATACCAAACATAAGGAAATCACAAGTATAACTCAAAAGCTTCAAACGATCACAACATTATCAAGGAAAAGAATCATACAATTTTCACATTTTGTTTCCATAGCATTTAGTTTGGGGCATTTTATATTGTTAATCATTGTTCACAATACCACCGCTAGCTTGAGCGGAGTCCGATCTCGACCCGGTCGGCTAGGTTGCCTCACTTGAGACATACTCTTCAATCACAATCTCATTTCCCTTTTTATCCGGGATTCAATATAACCGCATTACCACCATGTTTGCGCCATGGTGTCCGACCTCGGCCCGATCGGCTAGGCCGCCTTACCAAGGCGTTTCCCTTTTCCATCATTCATCTCAACTCAATCTTTGTTTCACATATGTTATTTCATAGGCACTTGGGGCCACATATATCACGTCATATATTTGGCACTAGGCCACATTTCACATCATTCCCAATTTCAATGTTAAATTTGTAATTTAGGATAATATGTGCACACAAGAGTAATTTAAATAGCAATCATAGATAAGACTTCACATAGATGGCACAATATATGCAGCTTCAATCTCAATTTAAGGTCCAAGCATTTCAATACATAATTCATATCTTTTGCCCCTTTCAAGTTATCAAGATAGCACGTTGATCATGTTCAGACACATCTTTCACGCATATAAGGTTACTACATCAATTCATGTAAAATAACAATCAATGCAACAATTCAACTTTAATCTTACCGTATTCTCACAAACACCGCTGAAGCTCAATTTCTAAAAGACGGGGTTTTAGCCATACATACCTCGTTTAAGCTTTCCATAAGTTACTACGACGTTCCGGAAATTCTAGCAATCCCAATCTACTTTGAGACATAACAAAATTGAACACAAATTAGGAAGGTATTCATGGTTTCAGCTCATTTGAGCATTTTATCAAATACTAGTCGAGCATCTTGATTTCAAATCTCTTTTACAAGATTTCCTTCATTCCCCAACCCAATCTTTACTTATTTATGTTCAACAATCTTCCCACAAACCTAATTTGTACATGCATGTATACATAATACTATTGCACCCAAGAATCATACCTCAATAACCCATCTCACAATCTCTACAACACCAACACAACCTAGACCGGATTCCGGCCTCTATCTTTCAAAACATCCCATTCGATCAAATTTGGCCATCATTTCTTTACCCGAAAACTCTTTCATCCTTCCCGGGTAAAGAGGGCAGCTGCTGATATCCAATTTTTCCTCACATACTTTTAATACATATATATATACTTTCAAAATAGTACATATGCAGGCATGAGCATGCATAAGTATTTTTATAATTTTTCTATAGTTTTTAAAAGGCTCCAAATCAATTTATTTCTCCTCTTTTTATTATATGAATATACAATAATTATTTTCCCTACTACTTTTATGATTATTTAGCCATTTAAATTCATTATTTATGCCAACATAGTGATTAAATATTTTTAGTGTATTTTTATAATTACATTTACATTTTTCAAGCTAAATTGCACATCTTTGCAATAATAGCCCTTACTAATGTATCACATTACTTATGCATAAATGATCTTTTATACGTTTAAAATGTTAAATAATTATTTTATATCATTTTAGAGCAAAAAGATATTTTTTGGTACTCATTTATTATTTTTTATAAATTATTGAGTTATTAAAATTGGCTATTTAAAAATCTGGCCCTATTTTTATTCAAATCCTAATACCAAGCCCAAGTTTACAACCCAGCCTGTTAACTAGCCCAAACTCCTTATAATCCATCCTAGGCTCAATACCCACCTGCCCCAACCCAATACCCGGTCAAATCCAGGACGTTGATCATTTTGATCAATGGTCCCGATTAACCCTTACCTAAATTAAACCTAATGACCCCCCCAAAATCCTCTCATTTCCCTCACCTCCCCCGCTGTCACCTAATCCTCTCTTCTCTCAAAAGCTCTCAAGCCCTATCCCTAATTTACCGACATCGCCGGTCATCTGCTGCCTTTCATGGTGTTTCCCCACCACCACTAGGCCTCTAAGGGCCTCTCGTACATTGATATTGCAATCTCTAAGGTCCTTAAGGGACCAGGGACAGTCCCGCTTGCATCTATGGCCCTTTCTCGCCTGCTTCAGACTGTTCCGGTTTGATTCCGAGTAAGATCTTCCTATATCATCTTAGATCTATGGGTTTCTAAGGTTGCTTCTTCACCTCTGTGTTGTTCTTCTCGAAACCCTAATTTCTTCCTTCTGAACTTCTTAGATCTGTACAGATCAGAGATGGTTTCAACCTATTTCATATGAGTTTTACAAGAACCTTTTGATTTTTTACAAGAACCGTCTGATTTTCGAATGATTTTTCATTTTTCTCTAAACTAGGGTTTCCGGAAATTTCTTTTTCCAAAACATTTGATAATATTTAGTGTTTATCTTCTGTTTACTATATGTTTTAACCGATTTCCTTAGGTTTTCTCTAACCTTAACTTGTTTATACTAAAAGCCCTAATTTTTCGACATTCTTTGTTTGGTTTCTGAGTACTTGTGTACTGACTTTGTTCTTGCCTTGGTTCTTGTGATTTTTCTTTATCCATTTTGGATGTCTCGTGATTTTCTTATCCTAATATGCCTCTACTAAGTTTCTTGGTTCAACTTTTCTACTGATTCTATATGTCTATGTTCATTTCGATTATTCATGGTAAGACTGTATTTTTCTCCTTAAATCGGGGTTGTTTGGAATTTTTGATTTACCAATTTGCTTTGTTAAAACCTATGTGTTGAATCCGGACTATTCCTTTCTTGATTATTTGAATTGTCTACGATATTTGCTGGCCCTTTACATGATTTTCTCTTTTAATTAAACCCTTGACTATTCTGAAGTTCTTATTTTGGTTCGATTTGAACTCTTTTCCTTAACTAAACCTTTGATTCTTGCTGCTCTACTCGGTTTGATTGAACTTCTTGCCTTAATTAGTTTTCTCTTATTTGCTGATTGTTGCCAATTGTTTCCTTGACTGAACTCCTGTTCATTCACCCATAATTACCTACTCTATACCCATGTCTTACTTGATTCTCTTTCTTAAATACATGTCCTGCTTTTACCGTTGATTAAAAAACCCTTGATTAAAGGGAAGACATACTGATTTTATGTGTGTGATGTATTCTGTAAATATCCTTAATTGCTATATAATTGATTCTTTACCTTATTTTGTTTAAATCTTGATTACTATATATGCCCTCACCTATTCTCACTTCAAAGGACACGAACACTAGTTCCTCCATACTCTCACACTCTCAAAAGCTCTCTATTCGCTTGTGTTACTTGCAATTCTCACTAACCCACCGGCTGGAAGCCAAGGCTGGCTATTTGCACCATCTCTATGCTATACCTTGTATTCTCTCCTTAACTGGTATGTCCTGATTCAATTCAAATCCCAAAACTATGTGTTTCTTTGTTGTTTCAGTTCATTAGTTATGGCTTCCAATCCTGTGTATTATTCTACTATCATGTTGCTCAATGTGTAACCAGCATGCTTAGATTACACTGCCTAATTACTGTATTACTCAGCATGCTTAAGTTTGTTCTGTTAAAAGCTGTAATTAGTATACTGTTTAGCATGCCCTAATCCTGCTTTAGATAATTGCATGAATCCTGTTTTTTCACTAGTATCTTCAAGCTGCATTGTTTGATTACTGTCTCACCCATGTGAATTGGTCATGGTTAAAGACCTATGTGTTCTCAGCATGTCTTTGTAACTAACTTGTCAATTCCATGACTTCTTGAAGAATCTGTGTATTTGTCTGCTGTCAATAAGGTGCATTCTATGTGTCCCTACTCCTCTCTCCTTGTATGAAGTCTGCTTAAAAAAAATGTTCTAAGGCTGTTCTGAGACTGGTATGCTGATTTCAAAATATTCTTTTTCCAACTATTGTTTTACACAAACCAGTACAGGTTTTCAAAAAACTCTTTCATTCCTAAGACCTTCTTTATACTGTCTATTAAACTCTTACAAACCATTATGCACTTCCACTTACTCCTAGAATACTAGTTCCTGCCCATCTGGTATGTGTACTGCTTAGAGACCCTTGAGATCTCTTTGAACTCTAGCATATCAGGGCTGGCACTTCCACACTGCACCTAAATCAATTATTATTTGAGAAAGTTCTAGGTGTGAGCACTGTCTGGGATCCTTGAGGTCCTTAGGGAACTCTGACACACCTAGACATGAAATAGGCTATGGAACTTTGGGCATTTGAGACTACTGGAGGCTTGGAAACCACTTTGGGCCTACATCAGGCTCCCTATAGTATAATTTCTGTTCTCTTTATGTAATTCATTCAATTCCCGATCTGTAATAATTAATTGTAAACAACATTGGGGTGACTAGTGAAAAAGGGAGGGTAGTTGTATATTGTGGATAAAGTTGGGTAGATAACATACCTATAGGGTTTATTTTGATGTGTTTGTTAGATAATGTGCCTATAGGATCCGCTTTGGTTAAAATAAATTTTGCTTGCTTTACTTTTACACAATTAGAAGCCATGCCTATAGGATCTAAATCAGCTTTAATAGAAATTATGCCTATAGGGTTTAAAATCAGCCTTAATAGAAATCATGCCTATAGGAATTTCGGTTTGGTCAAATGAATTCAGCTTGTTTCGTCTTATGCTTCAATAGAAACCATGCCTATAGGATCTAAAATCAGTCTGATTTTAACTCACGCGTGTAAGTTCTGAATCATATTAACTAACCTACTCGTTTCTCAATCACTATCAGTAGAAAGCATGCCTATAGGATTCAAATCTCCCGTTTAAATTTGTTTACTGTTTTACTGCATCAATGATTAGATACCATGCTCATAGGACATCACTATTATACGCCTAGGCAAGCCTGTAGGGCGACTAAAATTCTACAACTATAAAACTGCACCTTGTTATTTGAGATTGCTCACACTCAGCAAGTCTAAAAATCAGTAGGCAAATGGATACAGTTCTTTCACACTTTGGTCCTAGTTCGATACTGCACATTCTCTGCTCACCTAGATATCCCGTTCTAGGGCTTCCTTAAAACTGTGTTTGAGACGTGCAGTTACTTTTTTATTTGTGGAGGTAAAATGTGAGCCTTTAATTGTTCCCTATTTAATGTAGTCCTAATTGTTTTTGATTGACGCCTAGATTTTCTTCCTTTGAGTATCTTAGGATGGTCTAGAACTACCTAAACTAGAGGTCCTAAATACCTCCAGGGCCACAAGGAAGGGACGGGTAGTGCACGCATAGGATATCTTTCAGGGTTGCTAGAACGCTTTAGGCTATGACCAAGGGGAGGGAATTGGGTAGTAAGGATATGATGACTACGCGCTAATGGCACGTGTAGCCTCTCATTGAGGAGTGATTACCGGACATTGTGTGGGTATGATCCTGTAGGCTAACCAACCTAGGACCCATTTTCCCAATTCCATATGTGTTTTAATTTTATAAACTTACTTCTCTTTACATATACATGTGCAAATTTATCTCTTGCCTGAATCGTACCTATGCTTAGAATATGAAAATATGCCCCTTATTTGCAAATATGTGGTGAAATTGTTTACTTGTTCAAATGACTGATTCATAAAAGTTCGGCCGGGACCCACCGCTGTGGACCGCAAGGGGTGCCTAACACCTTCCCCTCGAGGTTATTTCGAGCCCTTACCCTAATCTCTGGTAATGCAAACTAGTTTCATGATTTAATTACTCCAGGTGCCCTGACGCACCTTAATCCGTTAGGTGGCGACTCTTCAAATACCCAATTCCCAAAAGGAAAAGAGTTGTTCCCCCATGAAATGTCGAAACCCGAACGTTCTCCGTGAGGAGGAAAAAAAGGGGCGCAACAGGCTCGGCGCATGGTTGATAAGGGATGTTTGGCCTATTTGGCGTATGTTCGCGATTCTAGTGTTGAGATTCCTTCTATGGATTCTGTACCCGTTGTTCATGAGTTTCCAGAGGTATTTCCTGCAGACTTGCCGGGTATGACACCCGACAGGGATATTGACTTTTGCATTGATTTGGCTCTAGGCACTTAGCCCATTTCTATTCCGCCATATCTTATGGCCCCGCCAGAGTTGAAAGACTTGAAGGAACAGTTGCAAGACTTGCTGGATAAAGGCTTTATTAGGCGTAGTGTCTCGCCTTGGGGTGCGCCAGTGTTGTTTGTTAAGAAGAAGGATGAATTGATGAGGATGTGCGTAGATTATCGGCAGTTGAACAAAGTCGCCATCAAGAACAAGTTTCCATTGCCGAGGAATGATGATTTGTTTGATCAGCTTCAGGGTGCCAAGGTATTTTCGAAGATTGATTTGAGATCTGGCTACCATCAGTTGAGGATTAGGGCATCCGATGTCCCTAAGACAGTTTTCCGCAATTGGTACGAGCATTATGAGTTCTTAGTGATGTCATTCGGGTTGACAAATGCCCCAGCAGCATTCATGGATTTGATTAACCGAGTGTTCTGGCCGTACTTGGATTCCTTCATGATTGTCTTCACTGATGATATTTTGATCTACCCCCACAGCCGAGAGGAGCATGAGTAGTACCTTCGAGTCGTTCTTCAGACTCTGAGAGATAGTCATTTGTATGCTATGTTTTCAAAATCTGAGTTTTAGTTGAGTTTAGTTGCATTCTTGGGCCACATCGTATCAGCAGAGGGTATTCAGGTGGATCCAAAGAAGATGGAGGCAGTCAAGGACTGGCCTAGACCCACATCAGCTACAGAGATCTGGAGTTTCTTGGGTTTGGCAGGTTATTACCGCCGGTTCGTGGAGGGGTTTTCATCTATAGCAGCTCCAATGACCAAGTTGACCCAGAAGGGTGCCCAGTTCAGGTGGTCGGACGAGTGTGAGGCAAGCTTTTAGAAGCTCAAGCCAGCTTTGACCACGGCGCCAGTGTTGGTGTTCCCCACAGGTTCAGGGCCATTTACAGTATATTGTGACGCGTCTCGTATTGGACTTGGTACAGTGATGGTGTAGAATGGCAAGGTTATTGCATATGCTTCGCGATTGCTGAAGATTCACGAGAAGAATTATCCAGTTCATGATTTGGATCTAGCAGCCATTGTTCACGCGCTGAAGATTTGGATACATTATTTATATGACGTGTCGTGTGAGGTGTTCACGGATCACAAGAGTTTGCAATACTTGTTCAAGCAGAAGGAGCTAAATTTGAGACAGAGAAGGTAGTTGGAGCTGTTGAAAGACTATGATATTACCATCTTGTATCGTCCTGGGAAGGCCAATGTGGTGGCCGATGCTTTGAGTAGGAAGCTAGCCAGTTTGGGCAGCCTTGCGTATATTCTGGTCGGTTAGAGGCCGCTTGCTTTGGATGTTCAGGCGTTAGCCAATCAGTTCGTGAGGTAGGATGTTTCTGAGCCCAGCCGTGTTCTAGATTGTACAGTAGCTCGATCTTCATTATTTGAGTGTATCAGAGATTGGCAGTATAATGACCCTCATTTGCTTGTCCTTAGGGACACATTGTGGCACGGTGGTGCCAAGCAGGTTACAGTCGGAGATGATGGAGTTTTGAGGATGCAGGGTCGTGTTTGTGTGCCTAATGTCGATGGACTTCATGAGTTTATTCTAGAGGAGGCCCATAGTTCCCGGTATTCTATTCATCCGGTGCCGCTAAGATGTGTAAGGACTTGCGGCAGCATTATTGGTGGATGAGGATGAAGAAGGATATTATTGCTTATGTAGCTCAGTGTTTGAATTGTCAGCAAGTAAAGTACGAGCATCAGATGCCTGGTGGTTTACTTCAGAAGATTAAGATTCCCGAGTGGAAGTGGGAGTGTGTCACGATGGACTTCGTTGTTGGACTCCTGCGGACTCAGAGGAAGTTTGATGTGGTATGGGTTATTGTTGATAGGCTGACTAACTCAGCGCATTTAATTCATGTGGCAATTTCTTATTCTTCAGAGAGGTTAGCTGAGATCCATATCCGGGAGATTGTTCGTCTTCATGGTGTGCCTGTGTCTATTATTTCCGACCGGGCTATGCAGTTTACCTCGCATTTATGGAGGGCAATTCAGCGTGAGTTGGGTACACTGGTCGAGTTGAGCATAACATTTCATCCCCAGACGGACGGGCAGTCCGAGCGTACTATTTAGATTTTGGAGGATATGCTCTGAGAATGTGTTATTGACTTTGGAGGGTCTTGGGATCAGTTCTTGCCATTAGTAGAGTTTGCCTACAACAACAACTTCCAGTTGAGCATCCAGATGGCTCCCTATGAGGCATTATATGGTTGGCGGTGTCGGTCGCTGATTAGGTGGTTTGAGCCGGGAGAGGCTCGGTTGTTGGGTACAGATTTAGTTCAGGATGACTTGGACAAGGTTAAGATCATTAAGGATAGGCTTCGCACAGCTCAGTCCAGGCAGAAGAGTTATACCGACCGCAAGGTTCATGATGTGACATTCATGGTCGGAGAGTAGGTTTTTCTTCGGGTGTCGCCCTTTTGAGACCTTGATCGAGTGGGAGAGGTGGCCTAAAGACTCGCATTGCCTCCGAGATTATCAGTTGTGCATCCAGTGTTTCATGTGTCCGTGCTTCAAAAGTATCAGGGCAATCCATCCCACGTGTTAGACTTCAGCACTTTCCAGTTAGACAAAGACTTGACCTATGAGGAAGAGCCGGTAGCTATTCTAGACCAGCAGGTTCATCAGTTGAGATCGAAGAGTTACCCTTCGGTTCGTGTTCAGTGGAGAGGTCAGCCTGTTGAGGCAGCTACCTGGGAGTCCGAGTCCGATATGCGGAGCCGATATCCCCATCTTTTCACCAGCCCAGGTACTTTCCTATGTCCGCTCGAGGACGAACGGTTGTTTTAGAGGTGGAGAATGTGATGACCCAAAAGGTCATCTCTTGTTTTAGCAGTCAAATCTGTGTTCCGAGGCCTTCAAGACCTCATTTTCTTTCACCTCAATTTGCGTGCGCAGTCCGGGCGCGCTTCCGGAAGCCTATATGTGAAAAATTGAGAAAATGCTAATTTTGCCTTTAAAAATTGAATTTATGTTGACTTCAGTCAATATTTTGGGTAAACGGACCCGGACCCGTGACGGTCCCGGAGCGTCCGTAGAAAAATATGGGACTTGGGCGTATGCCCGGAATTGAATTTTGAGGTCCTTAACCCGAGAAAAGATTTTTAAAAGAAAATTATTTGCTGGAAAATATATAGACTTTTGAAAATGAAATGGTGTGTGTTCTTGAATGGTATCGGGCCCGTATTTTGGTTCCAGAGCCCAGTACAGGTTTAAAATAATGTTTAAGTCAAATCTGTGGAATTTGGTAAGAATCGGAGTTGATTTGATATAAATCGGACCCTCGGTTGTGAAAATAGTAACTTTAGGTGTTCTTGAGAATTTCATCGATTTTAGTGCTAAATTCGTAGTTGTTGATGTTATTTTGATGATTTGATCGCAGGAGCAAGTCCGTATGATGTTTTTGGACTTGCGTGCATGTGTGGTTTGTAGCCCCGAGGGCTCGGGTGAGTTTTGGATAGGCCACAGAGTGTTTTGAGACTTAAAAGAAATAGCTGTTGTGTTGCAGATCTGCAGACTTCGCATTTGCAAAGTCTGGCTTGCAAATGCGAGCATCGCATTTGCGAAGATCCATCGCAAACGATCATAGGGCAGGGTGGACCTTCGCATTTGCGAAGCTCAATGTCGCAATTGCGAACAACAGTTCGCATTAGCGAAATTAGCAGCCCAGGCCAAGCTTCGCATTTGCGATGCTTTGGCCGCATTTGCGAGTTCGCATTTGCAAACATTTTACCGCAAATGAGATAACTGCAACTGTGTAAATTATGACTTAGACGGGATTTTCATCATTTTTCAAATTCTCTCAAACCCTAAGCTCTCATAGGCGATTTTCCAAAGAAAAGTTCTTCCCCAAATCATAGGTAATCAACTTCTAACTCATTCTCTCAATCTACTTCATCTTTTTACAAGATTTCATCACAAAATATAGGGATTTTCATGGGAAATTAGGTGTTTTTTTTTGTGAAATTTGGGGATTTCGAAATTTGGGGAATTAGACATCAAATTGAGGTCAGATTCCAAAACTAATTGCATATCCGGGCTCGAGGGTGAATGGGTAATCGGGTTTTTGTCCTAACCTCGAGTATTGACCAAGCGGGCCCGGGGTTGATTTTTGACTTTTTGGGGAAAATGATAGAAAGCCTATAATTAAGCATTGGAGTTGAATTCTTTAGAATTTATTGATGTTGTTAAGTTAATTATGGCTAGATAGAAGTGAATTGGAGACGAAATCTAAGGGGAAAGCGGCATTTGAGGCTTGAGTTTGGCCGTGGAATTCGAGGTAAGTGTTTGGCCTAACCTTAGCTTGAGGGAATAGGTGTTGTGTCTTATTTGCTACGTGTTAGTGTTATGTACGACATATAGGTGTGGTGACGAGTATCTATACGTTGGTGTTATGGTGTTAAGCATGCCCGTGAGTAATATATTGTAACTTGGTGATTCTCATTATGTACTATCCATGCTTAAATATAAGATTATCCCTGTTGAACAAGCTTATGATGTTTTCTTGATATTTGACCATTGTTGAGTATTGGGTCAAGTTGAGATTCATTTTGTGAAGATAATTGTTGGAACGAGATTGGTTATAGCTGATTCCCTTGTCGGGATGTATTTATTTCCATTGTTGATTCCCTTGCCGGGATATATTTGTTTCCATTGTTGTTTCCCTTGCCAGGATGTTATTGTTTCTACTGTTTGGGTGAGGAAAGAGGGATAAAGCACGATGCTGTGCACATTTACATTTATATTGATGCATATGGTGAGGATGAGAGATAAAGTACGAAGGGTGTTGCCATGCACATTCATACTTATGCATATGGTAAAGAGTGATAAAGCACGAAGGGTGATGCCGTGCACATTTACATTTATATTGATGCATATGGTGAGGAAGAGTGATATAGCACGAAGGGTGATGTCGTGCACATTTTCCATTATTGATTGCATTGTGAGGATTGAGAGTAAAAGCACGAAGGGTGATGCCGTGCATTTGTTTTCTGTTGCTGTGATTATTTCCTGTTATCGGTTCAAGTGCCTTGATTGTTTCCTTTCCGTTATTTCTGTGTTTCCTTATTCTGGTATCCCCCATAGCATGTTGCCCCTTCCCGTAAACTTTTGATAGTTCTGCTATTATTCTGTTAGATATTGTTAACTGCATAGGTTTATGATGTTGGTTGTGTCCTAGCGTCACCACTACTTCGCCGAGGTTAGGCTCGGCACTTACCAGTACATGGGGTCGGTTGTACTGATGCTACACTCTACACTTTTGTGCAGATCATGATACTGCACCCTACGGAACGTAGTTCGAGGTTGCTGCCTTCAGTCCAGTGGAGGCCCGAGGTAGTCCTGCAGGCTTCCGCGGACCTTGGCGTCCCCTTCTATCTTGCTTCTATTCTGTTTTATCTACTTCTGAGACAGATTTGTATTTTCTTGTTCAATCCACTATTTGTAGTATTCATAGACAGTCCGTGAAATTATGACACCAGTTCTGGGTGGAGTTTTATTATGGATTTCGTATTAGTATTAAGTTAGACTATTAAATTCTGTTCTTCCGCATTTTTGATTTCCGCTGATTTTCTTATATCATCTGGTAAATTGTTAAAGATAAAGGAAAAAGAAAAAAATAACCAGTAACGTTGGAGTGCCTAGCGGGTTCAATGTTAGGCGCCATCACGGTCCCGACGGTGGAAAATTCGGGTCGTGACAGAATTATTCATTGATCAAATTAAAGTAGTATGTGATAGAATGAATAAAGCCAAAAGAAGTTACAATTTACTTGTATTTCACGAATATTTGAATTTCATCAGTGCAAGTAGTGCATCTTTTAGTCATTTTTACATTAAGTTTGTGATCAGATTCTCCTTGGCCTCCAAAAGATAAGATTAACTCAACCTTCCTAAAAAAATGAAACATCTCATCATGGATGGCTTGGACAGTCTCAGCCATATGTTTTAGTTCTAATTCCATTGCCTAGTAACAATAGAGATGAAAATCATTATGTGTCTCCATTCAACTTCAGAACAAGTTGTCCTCACATTCATATAAAAAATAGGAGGTGTTCTTTTCTTCTGCTCCACACTACCCTAGCCCCTAGCCCTTATTTTATGACACATTTCACCAACTACATATAACAAGAGTGATGTACCTCGACACAACTTATGAAACATGACCAACAATTATGCCAGCAACTTTTGAATAATAGATGATTAACTAAACTAAAGGCAAGAAAGCACACATACAAGCTTCAAGAGATGGTCAATCTGAGCACGTAATTTTTGCCCTAAATGAATTACTCCCATAAAATTAAACAAAATAATTTCTTCGTTGTTTGCAATTTGGTGGATTTTTGTAGCATTTTCTGTCAAGTGCTTGCATTTGTCTGTGCATGTTTATTTTTATTCAGTTAATGAAAAATATAAAAATATGTTGCATTTGCATTTAGGATTTAACTTTGCATTTTTGAATTAGTTAGTAAATTAGTTATTTTATAAGAATTGGAAAAATCACAAAAATGATTATTTTTGCACTTTTAATTTTAATCTTCGAATTTTGGTAGTTTTCTGTTTAATTTGGTTTTAATTAGTTGCAGTAAGTATTATTTGTAGTAATTAATTTAATTTGATAGAATAATTTGATTAGGGATTATTTTAGGTTTGTTTTTATTTTAGTTTGTTTTAAAAAGAAAAGAAAAGAAATAAAAAGAATTAATTTGGAAACAGAAAAAGGAATGGAAGAGATTAGAGTTTTTGGGCCTGTTTTAATTAAAATCCCAAGCCCAAATGAATTTTCCCTCCCAAAACCCGGCTAGACCCAGCCCATACCCGTCCAAACCGGTCCAACCCATCCCCCAACCAAAACGACCCCGTTTAGGCTAGATCGAATCTGAGCCGTCGAGGTTTATCTAATCCAACGGCCCTGAAGTAGGAGTCGGATAAATATAAAAGTTTCTGAATCTCTCACCCCCCCTTTTTTCATCGTCTCCCTCACTCCCACTCTCAAACTCAGAGACTCCAAGAACCCTAGCCAGCCACCCTGAAATACCATCACCATCCGGTGGCGGCGCCTATCCCAAACGCCACCAAATTAACACCCTAAAACCCCCTTCCTCCCCTCATTCCAAATACCCACTTCACTTCCCTCGAATCACCCTGGGAGTCCTCGAATCTTAAATCAAAGGCCGAACCCTAGAAATTCCAAATCGGGTTCTGAGGAAATTTCAAGCCTAATTTGATTTTCGTCGTGATTAATATTATATTTGGCCAAAAATCCAGAAATTGAAGATTTCAAGGCGTTCTTCCATATTTCTTAAATTCATAGGTATTCTTTCTTTATCTCTGTTATTTTGTGTTCCTTTTCCCCATCTTCTTCTACTCTTTCTCATTTTATTTTTATTTTTCTGTTTTGGTTTCATTTTTATTTTTTTTATTTTACTTTCTGTGTCCGCATGTTAGATTTAGGGAGTGTTTGATTATCAGCTGCGTCCTAGTCTGGATAGTTTGAATTTTTCATGCTTGTTTTGGGCTTCATTTCATTCCAAGTCATTAGTTTTCTGAATTTGAACATTTGGATTTCTAGGTTTTTCTTCATGTTAATTGGGCTCACAAAGATTGAATTAAGCCCAAAAGGAATTGAATTGGGTCTACTTCAGACCCATTAACTTGGGTCGATTGGACCCGGGTTCTTCTTGGCTGGGAGGGCAAATAACCAGAGAATTCAGGGGTAATTAGTTGAGGGAATCTCATTGTAACTGAAATAGAAGCTTCTAGGAAGTTGGGGTGGGGTGCATCTCTCAATTTCTATTTTTTAACTAAGGCTAGTTAAGCAAAACTGATAATTAACTAGGGACTCCTAAGCTAAAATCAGAATTTGAAAAGGGCCTAAAGGAAAAACTAATTCCTAATGTGCTGCCCTACTTCTTTGCCTATAAAGGCACATTTTCTTGCCATTCAAGGCAGACGGGGGAGAGATAGAAAATTCTGAAAATCACAAACGGTTGAAAATTTGGAGAAAATACTGTTCCATTGAAATTTTTGCTTTGAACTTTGAAGTTTTTCATTTCTGAACAACATCTGATTCTATTTGAGGTTAAAAATGGTTTAAGCTCCGGTAGTGAAAGATCTGGTTTAAGTTGCTGGATTGGTTTCTTTCTTCTGGATTGATTTCATTGCTAGTTTTGGTTGAATCCGGGCTGTTCTGTTGCCGGTGCTGATTTCTGCACTTAATACTGATGATTCCTCACTTTTCCTTTTGTCTTTTCATTCCCAGGTACACCTTTCCTGAACTCTCCCAATGTAAGGTCAAATTTGAAGTATGAAATGGAAACAAAGTTGGAATAGTCTTATTTGTTATCTCTTTACATAGCTGAGTGTCTTAGATACCTGATTCATCATGTATGCTTAGTCGATTTCTATCTTGAACAATTGCAATGTCATGTAAGGGACTCAGTCACATTAATATGTCCTAAATGTGTTTTAGCTTTGTGGAAATCAGTAGATGTGCTTGGTGATATTTGCATGTCTGATATTGGTTGAAATGCCTGGGCCTTGTAGGAAACTTTGGTGTGATTTTTAAAATTTAATTTTCAATTGGTTTTGGGTACCGTAAATATTGAAAGGAGTTAACTGAACACATTTGGTTGTTTCAAGATCTTGGCCACTTAATCTATTGAGTTATGTTGATGTGAGGTTTAATTGAGGTCAATTTAGGGCTTTGAAACTCTAGAGTCATAGGTTATATAGCCTCTCAAGAATTGGGCTTCTGATTGTTTTCAAATCATGAAATTGCTAAAGTTTTCTTATAATTATCCATTGGTCCATTGAAGGTTGTTTTAAAACTGTTGCATCTGTGTTAGTTCCACGATTAATTTATGCTGTTTATATCTCTGCTTGCACGTTGCAAGGGCTCGATATTGAGCCCAGTTTGTGGTAGCTTCAGATCCCTGAAGTTGGGCTCCCCTTGGACCCATTGATTGCAGTCAAGGTCACTTGAATTTAACAGTGACCATCTTCATTGGCTAATAATCTTCCTGCCCCGTTCATCCTCTCTAATGTTGGTTTATTAGCTTTGAATTGGTCTAAACTTTAGTCTTAAAAAGTGTTGATAATTCCTTTCTCTAATTAATTGAATTTTCACTAGTTACACTGCAAGGTGAGCCATATTGAATAATATAAATAGCGTATGGCTCTCCGAAGCCTAGTTTGAATACCCTTTTAAAATGGAATTGAGGTGCGCTATGCCAAACAAAAATGACAATTGCGTGGCCCTCATTTAATTAATTTTGTTTAAAATCCTTAGAATTCGAGGCGTGCCGTTTAGCCAATTTTCTACGGCCCTCGCAAAGTTAAAGACGCGTAGTTGCTTTAGGCGCGTTATTTTAATAATGTTACCTTCCTAAACTCGGGTGTGCATTTCATGTGACCCAAATCCAAATCTTAACAACGTTGAATAAAATGTGTTTCGGATTGCGGGTGCATTTCATGTGACGCGGTCCAAAGACATGTTTTAGGCGACGTTAAATCTTCTTTAAAATAAATAAAAGTGGTTTTAAAGTAAAAATGTACATAGGTTTTGAACATGTACTAAAATTAGATAATTAGGCCAATAATTACAGTTGAGCGACTGTGCTAGAACCACGAAACTCGGGAATGCCTAACACCTTCTCCCGTGTTAACAGAATTCCTTACCGGGATTTCTGGTTCGCGGACTGTAATACAGAGTCAATCTTTTCCTCGATTCAGGATTTGAACTGGTGACTTGGGACACCCTAACTATCCCAAGTGGCGACTCTGAATCTTTTAATAATAATCCCGTTTCGATTGTCCTTTAATTGAAAAAACTCCCTTATTATACTCCCTTCCGGGGGTAGTAAAAATGAGGTGTGACAGCTCTGGCGACTCTGCTGGGGAAAAGAACCGAGAACTGCTAGTTCAGGGTTCAGAATTCGAGCTTAGAATAATTGTTATATTTGGCTTTATTTATTATCTAGTTTTATTTACATGCTTGGGCCAAATGTGCTAAATGTTGCTTTTTACCGCTTTGATATTGTTGAACTGTATATAAATTGGTACGAAACCCTCCTCTCTCTGAGTCTTCTAAATCATCTGGGAAGTGTGCGCTTCATATGACTTCTCTTCTGTTAGAGTCATTTTCCAATTTTAGAACGAGGTTCGGACAAGTTGCAAAGCCGGTGAAGCTTCTGTATTCCCGGTACGCTGCCCCCCTCGGCTCGAGCTGTCCGCTCGGGTAAGCCAGGTCTAGAACAAATACACCCAGGTTTTAAACCTAGAATAACTCAGCCTCATGCCGGATCCCTAGTAGGAACGCTTGTTTGCATCACGTGCATTTCACTTAGGGGACTCAACACAGGGGTTGGGTTCGTCTAGGACAGGTGTACCCAAAAAATAAAAGACCATCTTGATGCATCCTATGTGCTACGTGTTGCATTTCTTCAAGGGTAAAAGGGTCATTTGGCGGACCAATGATAGTTGAGGGCAAATGGAAAAAGAAAAAAATAGAAAGAAAAGAGGTTAAAGTATCAAAATGAAGAAAGTGGGGCCCAGTTATAATTTTCTTGCACACCTTTTCAAAAAAAAAAAAACCAAAAAATTGAAAATGAAAAAACAAAAAAAAAAAGAGTTTGTATTTTCCCCGTCATTTTTAAAAAAAAGGAAAAAATAAAAAAAATAGAAAAGAAAATCCAAAAAGATGTTGACATGTTTCATCATTTTTTCCAAACAAAAGACAAAATTTTTTTTCTCTCTGAATTAGTTGTTATTTTTATTTCTCACCCGTATCCAATCTGCCCGAACTACGCATACCTGATTCTCGTCTTTTGGGGCGTGATACGTAGGCAACCCACATAGGGTCCGGTCTTCCTAGTGAGTTTAGGTTCTTGGCTTCGCGGGGACTTAGCCAAATCTTGCATTTTTTGCCACATAAGTTAATTTTAGAAAAATAGTCACAACTATGTCTTGCATGTGTCTAGTAGGGAATGCTATAGTCACACATAGTGTTGGTTTCAGTTTTCTCATACAGGTGTAGATCTACTTACCAGAGTTTGAGCATGACAGACGCCCTAGGACCATCCAGTAAGGGTCGATCACTCAAGAGTTTGCTTAAGGAGATTTTCTTTTTTAGTTATTATGTTTTGAGTCTGTTGTTATTTTTATGTCATCTTACTTTCTAGTTTTGTACAGTAATGTCGAGTCTTTTGTTATTGTATTTTCATTTTTGTATTGAAAAAAAAGGTGTAACAAATGAAAAAGCAAAAAAAAAAAAAAAGAGATTTTGCGTTTCTGTTAGATGTTTTCTTTAGAATACTAACTCTAGAAGTTCAAAAAATCTTTTGTGGTTTTCTTTAGGAATTAATTTCAGAACTCAAAAAAAAAATATTTGCTTTTATATTTCCTTTAGGATACTAGGACTAAAAAAAAACTCAAAAAATGGGATACTAGGACTAAAAAAAAAAAACTCAAAAAATGGGATTTTTCTCTTTTGATATCTCTTTACAAGTTTTCTTTAGGATATTAATTCCAAAACTCCAAAAAAATTTTCTTTTGAGGTTCCTCTTTAGGAAATTAACGAAAAATGAAAAAAAAATTCTTTTTTTTACTATAACTTTAGGACATTGTACATAGAAGAAACAAAAAACAACATACTTTATTATTGGTTTATCTTCAGAGTTTTCTTAATACTTTGTTATCGGAGTTTTCATTAAGGTAAAAAGAAAAAGAAAAGAGAACGTTAGCTTGTTTACTTTATTCCCGATCTTCCAGAACTATGCAAAGATCTTATTTATGCAGGGTCACGATACGTAGGCAACCTACATAGGGTTCGATCGAATCGTTTTTTTATTATTAAAAGAAAAAGAAAAAAAAAGAAAAAAGATGGTAAAATTATGGGAAGTGAGAAATGAGAAGGAAGAAAAAGAGCGATAATCAGAAGGAAAAGGGGGATAGAAAATGAGCGAGCTAAGAAGTGGGAGGAAAGAAAAGAAAAGAGAAGATTGAAATGAACAAAATTGGGATGATGACAAATGACCTTGTGACCCTCGAAGTCATTCTAGAACCGTTAATTGTTGATAGGTGCATTGCACGCAATGTGATGTTATTACCTGATAAATGCCCTAATGCTAACATGTTGGCTCTGTTTTGCTCCTCCTTGTTATCCTTGTTATTAATCACAGGAAGGTGGTTAGTTTGTGGTATTTGGGCGACTCATCCATACACGCTAGGTCAAACAGCAAAACTGCGATGACTAGTAAGGGATCAGACATAGGTGTTGTGGAATCGGAATTTGAGTTGAAAGAAGAGGCCCGAAGGTTGAAACGCCAGATAATAGAGATGTACCAGGCTTGGATTAGTGGGCATCCTCTACCCTCAGTACCCACCAACTACATTGAAAATCTTGCTTCCGTCCCACTACCATCACAATCCATGATTCCTAATGTTGTTGATCTCTCCCCTCAACATGCCCCAGGCTTTACCCCATGCCACAACTACCCTGGCACCTTGTCCCAGCCTTTTGATGCTCCACCCGCCAATACAAGCGCGTCATTAAATACTCCTGTTTTTGCAGTTCCTCCCCATGCCAACATCCCTCTATCTTCTAGTGAAACCTTGTTCAAAGTTCCTGATGCCCAATACTATGGTACAAAATCAACTTTCAAGATCTCGGATACATCCTGTTGCACTCCTCATTTCGGGCCTCCCGTTAATATTGAAAATCCCGCTAAGATTATGGAGCAAGATGAGGTATCTAGAAAAAGTGTGATGTTTGCAAAAGGGTCTTCGAACGGTGTCGGGGCAAGTCGGAAAAAGCCAAAGTTAGTTGTACTAGAGATGCCAAGCAAGCCTGTCGTAGTTGTGAAAGGGTCTCCCATTACCCCTGTTGCTATTAAATCAGTGACTCAGTTGCCAGCGGTCGAGACAAAGGATGTCCCGTGGAACTACATACGAACAATAATGACACACTAGGGAAAAGAAGTGGAGGAAGAATTTGTTGAGATCAAAGGACCGACTCATTTCGCAGGATGTCTTACCTCCAAAGAATTAAGGAAGGCCAAGCTCTTGAAGGATAGCCAAATGCCAGTGAAGAAACCGGTTACCGAGGAAGAGGCCAAAGAGTTCTTGAGAAAGATGAAAGTGCAAGACTATTCCATTGTTGAACAATTAAGGAAAACTCCAGCTAATATTTCTCCGTTATCTTTGTTGATACATTCGGATAAAAACCGCGGGGCCATAATGAAGATTCTAAACGAGGTATGTGTTCCCGATAAGATCACAGTGAATCAATTAGAAAAGATTGCTAGCAGGATCTTCGAAGCAAATAGGACCACTTTTGCAGACGATGAGCTTCCTATAGAGGGTACGGAACACAATCGAGCTCTTTGTATCACGGTGAAATGCGAAAATTATTTTGTCACCAGGGTGTTGGTTGATAATGGATCCAGTGCAAATATTTGCCCTCTGTCCACTTTGCAAAAGTTGAAGATTGGCACCGATAGAATCCACATGAACAGTGTAGGTGTTCGAGGTTTTGATGGGGAAGGAAAAGGTTCTGCTGGAGTTATAATGCTTGAATTTGTGATTGGGCCAGTTGGTTTCAGTGTGAAATTTCAAGTGCTAGACATGGTTGCCTCTTATAATTTGTTATTGGGTAGGCCTTGGATACATGCGGGCGCTTAATAAAATTGATACCTATTTGAATGTAAAATTGTAATATCCTTATAAAATTGGATTAATTGTCATAATTGGGCTTCGTGCCAACTACTTGAATCTTTCAGGGATTGTATTTAAATGGTTTCTTACCATATTTATAAATATTAAACTCAGTCCTGGTATTCAATACTGTGTTAGAAATCTCAGCCATTTTTCATAAATTGAAAATTAAGTTAATATTTTTAAATGAAGTTCAGGCTGAATATTTTTATACTATTGTATGATTTTTGGACTGAGTATGGGATCGGGCTGCACGCCGCAGCAGTATTAGAATGATATTGATATGAGGCCAAGGGTCCTGTTTGATGCCACGAGATGGCTTATTATTGCGATTGGGCCGTAANTCTCACCCCCCCTTTTCATCGTCTCCCTCACTCCCACTCTCAAACTCAGAGACTCCAAGAACCCTAGCCAGCCGCCCTGAAATCCCATTACCATCCCGTGGCGGCGCCTATCCCAAACGCCACAAAATTAACACCCTACAACCCCCTTCCTCCCCTTCATTCCAAATACCCACTTCACTTCCCTCGAATCACCCTGGGAGTCCTCGAATCTTAAATCAAAGGACGAACCCTAGAAATTCCAAATCGGGTTATGAGGGAATTTCAAGCCTAATTTGATTTTGGTCATGTGTTCTTTATAAGAACACACGATTAATATCATATTTGGCCGAAAATTCAGAAATTGAAGATTTCAAGGCGTTCATCCACATTTCTTAAACTCATAGGTATTCTTTCTTTACCCCTGTTATTTTGTGTTCCTTTTCCCCATCTTCTTCTACTCTTTCTCATTTTGTTTTGGTTTCATTTTTATTTTTCTTATTTTACTTTTTTGTCCGCATGTTACATTTAGGGATTGTTTGATTATCAGCTGCGTCCTAGTCTGGATAGTTTGAATTTTTCATGCTTGTTTTGGGCTAAATTTGATTCCGAGTCATTAGTTTTCTGAATTTGAAGATTTGGTTTTCTGGGTTTTTCTTCATATTAATTGGGCTCACAAAGATTGAATTAAGCCCAAAAGGAATTGAATTGGGTCTACTTCAGACCCATTAACTTGGGTCGATTGGACCCGGGTTCTTCTTGGCTGGGAGGGCAAATAACCAGAGAATTCAGGGGTAATTTGGGGTAATTAGTTGAGGGAATCTCATTGTAACTGAAATAGAAGCTACTAGGAAGCTGGGGTGGGGTGCATCTCTCAATTTCTATTTTTTAACTAAGGCTAGTTAAGCAAAACTGATAATTAACTAGGGACTCCTAAGCTAAAATCAAAATTTGAAAAGGGCCTAAAGGAAAAACTAATTCCTAATGTGCGGCCCTACTTCCTTGCCTATAAAGGCACATTTTCTTGCCATTCAAGGCAGACGGGGGAGAGATAGAAAATTCTGAAAATCACAAACGGCTGAAAATTTGGAGAAAATACTGTTCCATTGAAATTTTTGCTTTGAACTTTGAAGTTTTTCATTTCTGAACAACATCTGATTCTACTTGAGGTTAAAAATGGTTTAAGCTTGGGTAGTGAAAGATCTGGTTTAAGTTGCTGGATTGGTTTCTTTCTTCTAGATTGATTAGATTGCTGGTTTTGGTTGAATCTGGGTCGTTCTGTCGCTGGTGCTGATTTCTGCACTTAATACTGCTGATTCCTCACTTTTCCCTTTGTCTTTTCGTTCCAGGTACACCTTTCCTAAACTCTCCCAATGTAAGGTCAAATTTAAAGTATGAAATGGAAACAAAGTTGGAATAGTCTTATTTGTAATCTCTTTACATAGCTGAGTGTCTTAGATACTTGATTCATCATGTATGCTTAGTCGATTTCTTTCCTGAACAATTGCAATGTCATGTAAGGGACTCAGTCACATTAATATGTCCTAAATGTGTTTTATTTTGGTGGAAATTAGTAGATGTGCTTGGTGATATTTGCATGTCTGGTATTGGTTGAAATGCCTAGGCCTTGTAGGAAACTTTGGTGTAATTTTTGAGATTCAATTTTCAATTGTTTTGGGTACTGTAAATATTGAAAGGAGTTAACTTGACACATTTGGTTGTTTCAAGATCTTAGCCACTTAATCCTTTGAGTTATGTTTATGTGAGGTTTAATTGAGGTCAATTCAGGGCTTTGAAACTCTAGAGTCATACGCTACATAGCCTCTCAAGAATTGGGCTTCTGATTGGTTTCAAATCATGAAATTGCTAAAGTTTTCTTGTAATTGTCCATTGGTCCATTAAAGGTTGTTTTAAAACTGTTGCATCTGTGTTAGTTCCACGATTAATTTCTACTGTTTCTATCTCTGCTTGCACGCTGCAAGGGCTCGATATTGAGCCCAGTTTGTGGTAGCTTCAGATCCCTGAAGTTGGGCTCTCCTTGGACCCATTGATTGCAGTCAAGGTCACTTGAATTTAACGGTGACCATCTTCTTGTTAAAGAAATTGGATTCACATTGAAACTCCAAACAATTTAATGTCCACGCTTGCCTGGAGACTCGTTCTGGTGTCTCGCATCTGGCTGTGTTAATTCTCTAAGGCCCTGGGCTCATTTTGGGCCTGGATTAAAGGCAGGCCATGTCTTTTGGCCGTAGGGCCAGTCACTTGAGCCCGATGCCCTTTTCGTTGGCTAATAATCTTCCTGCCCCGTTTATCCTCTCTAATGTTGGTGTATTAGCTTTGAATTGGTCTAAACTTTAGTCTTAAAAAGTGTTGATAATTCCTTCCTCTAATTAATTGAATTTTCACTAGTTACACTGCGAGGCAAGCCATATTGAATAATATAAATAGGTTATGGCCCTCCGAAGCCTAGTTTGAATACCCTTTTAAGATGGAATTGAGGTGCGCCGTGCCAAACAAAAATGACAATTGCGTGGCCCTCATTTAATTAATTTTCTTTAAAATCCTTAGAATTCAAGGCGTGCCGTTTAGCCAATTTTCTACGGCCCTCGCAAAGTTAAAGACGCGTAGTTGCTTTAGGCGCATTATTTTAATAATTTTACCTTCCTAAACTTGGGCGTCCATTTCATGTGACCCAAATCCAGATCTTAACAACGTTGAATAAAATGTGTTTTGGATTGCGGGTGCATTTCATGTGACGCGGTCCAAAGACATGTTTTAGGCGACGTTAAATCTTCTTTAAAATGAATAAAAGTGGTTTTAAAGTAAAAATGCACATTGGTTTTGAACATGTACTAAAATCAGATAATTAGGCCAACAATAACAGTTGAGCGACCTTGCTAGAACCACGGAACTCGGGAATGCCTAACACCTTCTCCCGGATTAATAGAATTCCTTACCCGGATTTCTGGTTCGCGGACTGTAATACAGAGTCAAGCTTTTCCTCGATTCGGGATTTGAACTGGTGACTTTGGACACCCTAACTATCCCAAGTGGCGACTCTGAATATTTTAATAATAATCCCGTTTCGATTGTCCTTTAAGTGAAAAAACTCCCTTATTATACTCCCTTCCGGGGGTGGTAAAAAGGAGGTGTGACAGCTCTGGCGACTCTACTGGGGAAAAGAACCCAGAACTTCTAGTTCAGGGTTCAGAATTCGAGCTTAGAATAATTGTTATATTTGGCTTTATTTATTATCTGGTTTTATTTACATGCTTGGCCTAATGTGCTAAATATTGCTTTTTACCGCTTTGATATTGGTTAATTGAATATAAATTGATACGAAACCCTCCCCTCTCTGAGTCTTCTAAATCATCTGGGAAGTGTGCACTTCATGTGACTTCTCTTCTGTTAGAGTCATTTTCCAATTTTAGAACGAGGTTCGGACAAGTTGCAAAGCCAGTGAAGTTTCTGTCCTGGTACGCTGCCCCCCCCCCCAACTCGAGCTGTCCGCTCGGGTAAGCCAGGTCTAGAATAAATACACCCAAGTTTTAAACCTAGAATAACTCAGCCTCATGCCGGATCCCTAGTAGGAACGCTTGTTTGCATCACGTGCATTTCACTTAGGGGACTCAACACAGGTGTTGGGTCCGTCTAGGACAGGTGTACCCAAAAAATAAAAGACCATCTTGATGCATCCTATGTGCTACATGTTGCATTTCTTCAAGGGTAAAAGGGTCATTTGACAGACCAATGATAGTTGAGGGCAAATGGAAAAAGAAAAAAATTAGAAAGAAAAGAGGTTAAAGTATCAAAATGAAGCAAGGGGTGCTCAGTTATAATTTTCTTGCACACCTTTTCAAAAAAACCAAAAAATTGAAAATGAAAAAAAAAAGTTTGTATTTTCCCCGTCATTTTTTTTAAAAAAAAGGAAAAACTAAAAAAATAGAAAAGAAAATCCAAAAAGATGTTGACATGTTTCATCATTTTTTCAAAACAAAAGACATTTTTTTTTCTCTCTGAATTAGTTGTTATTTTTATTTCTCGCCCGTATCCAATTTGCCCGAACTACGCATACCTGATTCTCGTGTTTCGAGGCGTGATACATAGGCAACCCACATAGGGTCCGGTCTTCCTAGTGAGTTTAGGTTCTTGGCTTCGCGGGGTCTTAGCCAAATCATGCATTTTTAGCCACATAGGTTAATTTTAGAAAAATAGTTACAACTATGTCTTGCATGTGTCTAGTAGGGAATGTTATTGTCTCACATAGTGTTGGCTTCAGTTTTCTCATACAGGTGTGGATCTACTTACCAGAGTTTGAGCATGACAGACGCCGCAGGACCATCCAGTCAGGGTCGATCACTCAGGAGTTTGCTTAAGGAGATTTTTTTAGTTATTATATTTTGAGTCTGCTGTTCTTTTTATGTCATCTAACTTTCTAGTTTTGTAGAGTAATGTCGAGTCTTTTGTTATTGTATTTTCATTTTTGTATTGAAAAAAGAATGTGTAATAAATCAAAAAGCAAAAAAAAAAGAAAAGAGATTTTGCGTTTCTGTTAGATGTTTTCTTTAGAATACTAACTCTAGAAGTTCAAACAATCTTTTATGGTTTTCTTTAGGAAAATTAATTTCTAGAACTCAAAAAAAAAAAAAAAATTTTTGCTTTTATATTTCCTTTAGGATACTAGGACTAACAAAAAAAAAAAACTCAAAAAATGGGATACTAGGACTAAAAAAAAAAAAAACTCAAAAAATGGGATTTTTCTCTTTTGATATCTCTTTACAATTTTTCTTTAGGATATTAATTCCAAAACTCCAAAAAGATTTTCTTTTTAGGTTCCTCTTTGGGAAATTAACGAAAAATAAAAAAAAATTTCTTTTATTTTACTTGAACTTTAGGAGATTGTACATAGAAGAAGAAAAAAAACAACATACTTTATCTTTGGTTTATCTTCAGAATTCCCTTAATAATTTGTCATCGGAGTTTTCATTAAGGTAAAAAAAAAAGAGAACGTTAGTTTGTTTACTTTATTCCCGATCTTCCAGAACTACGCAAATATCTCATTTATGCGGGGTCATGATACGTAGGCAACCTACATAGGGTTCGATCGAATCATTTTTTTTATTATTAAAAGAAAAAGGAAAAAAAAGAAAAAAATGGTGAAATTATGGGAAGTGAGAAATGAGAAGGAGGAAAAAGAGCGATAATCGGAAGGAAAAAGGGGAAAGAAAATGGGCGAGCTAAGAAGTGCGAGGAAAGAAAAAAAAAAGAGAAGATTAAAATGAACAAAATTGGGATGATGCCAAATGACCTTGTGAACCTCGAAGTCATTCTAGAACCTTTAATTGTTGATAGGTGAATTGCACGCAATGTGATGTTATTACCTGATAAATGCCCTAACGCTAACATGTTGGCTCTGTTTTGCTCCTCCTTGTTATCCTTGTTATTAATCACGGGAAGGTGGTTAGTTTGTGGTATTTGGGCGACTCATCCATACACGCTAGGTCAAACAGCAAAAGAGCGATGACTAGTAAGGGATCAGACATAGGTGTAGTGGAATCGGAATTTGAGTTGAAAGAAGAGGCCTGAAGGTTGAAACGCCAGATAATAGGATGTACCAGGCTTGGATTAGTGGGCATCCTCTACCTTCATTCCCCACCAACTACATTGAAAATATTGCTTCCGTCCCACTACCATCACAATCCCAGATTCCCAATGCTGTTGATCTCTCCCCTCAACATGCCCCAGGCTTTACCCCATGCCACAACTACCCTGGCACCTTGTCCCAGCCTTTTCATGCTCCACCCGCCTATACAAGCGCGTCATTAACTACTCCTGTTTTCGCAGTTCCTCCCCATGCCAACATCCCTCTATCTTTTAGTGAAACCTTGTTCAAAGTTTCTGATGCCCAATACTATGGTACAAAACCAACTTTCAAGACCTCGGATCCATACTGTTGCACTCCTCATTTCGGGCCTCCCGTTGAAATTGAAAAACCCGCTAAGATTGTGGAGCAAGATGAGGTATCTAGAAAACATGTGATGTTTGCAAAAGGGTCTTCGAATGGTGTCGGGGCAAGTCGGAAAAAGCCAAAGTTGGTGGTACCAGGGATGCCAAGCAAGCCTGTCGTAGTTGTGAAAGGGTCTCCCATTACCCCTGTTGCTACTAAATCAGTGACTTAGAGGACCGACTCATTTCGGAGGATGTCTTACCTCCAAAGAATTAAGGAAGGCCAAGCTCTTCAAGGATAGCCAAATGCCAGTGAAGAAACCGGTGACCGAGGAAGTGGCCGAAGAGTTCTTAAGAAAGATGAAAGTGCAAGACTATTCCATTGTTGAACAATTAAGGAAAACTCCAGCTAATATTTCTCTGTTATCTTTGTTGATACATTCGGATGAACGCCGTGGGGCCATAATGAAGATTCTGAACGAGGCACATGTTCCCGATAAGAACACAGCGAATCAATTAGAAAAGATTACTAGCACGATCTTCGAAGCAAATAGGACCACTTTTGTAGACGATGAGATTCCTATAGAGGGTACGAAACACAATCGAGCTCTTTGTATCACGGTGAAATGCGAAAATTATTTTGTCACCGGGGCGTTGGTTGATAATGGATCCAGTGCAAATATTTTCCCTCTGTCCACTTTGCAAAAGTTGAAGATCAGCACCGAAAGAATCCACATGAACAATGTAGGTGTTCGAGGTTTTGATGGGGAAGGAAAAGGTTCTGCTGGAGTTATAATGCTTAAATTGGTGATAGGTCCAGTTGGTTTCAGTGTGAAATTTCAAGTGTTAGACGTGGTTGCCTCTTGTAATTTGTTATTGGGTAGGCCTTGGATACATGCGGCTACGGAAGTGCCATCGTCTCTACATCAAATGGTGAAATTTGAGTGGGACAAACAAGAAATTGTTGTGCGTGGTGACGAGGATTTATCCCTTTATGAAGATTCATCTATTCCATTTATTGAGGCTGTAGATGATAAAGGACCTTTAGTTTATCAAACTTTCGAAACAATGTCCGTCAAAAAGATTCCTGAAGGAAAATGCATTCCAAGGCCGAGGCTATCACCTTCGATCTGCATGGTAGCTAATGAGATGTTGAAGTATAGTTTTGTGCCGGGTAAAGGTCTGGGCGCATCTTTGCAAGGTATCGTGCAGCCAGTATCTCTACGTGAAAATCTGGGTACATTTGGTCTGGGGTTCAAGCCTATAGGGGATGACGTGAAGAAGGCTACAAAGCTGGAATAGAAAGCATGGTCGCTCTCTAGGCCTATCCCACACCTCTTCAGGACATTCATCAAGTCAGGGGCAGTGAAGCGTCCGGTGTCAACAGTTCCAAAGCCTGTGGTTGTCTTTGATGAGGAGTTGATTTGAGAGGGTCCAAAGTCTATTTGATGAAGTGAACACGGTAGAAATTGGGGAAGTTTCTGGTGATGAAGAGGTGCATTTTGTCGGGCCGAATGTGAAGCTTAGCGATTGGGAAGCCACTCCTCTCCCTACCCGGAATGAGTTTTAGTATTTTGCTTTGATTTTCTTTCAGTTTATCTGGATTATTCCAGGGTTGTAATTCAGATTCTATGTTCCGTCCGTTTGGATGTATAAACCTTGTTATCTTTTGATTTCAATGAAATGCAATTTCCCTTTTTCATCATTCCTGATAGTTTTATTTTTGTTTTTTTCTTCCTTGTACAGTTCCTTTTATGCTGGTTTCAATGACATGACATGCATGAGGAATCTTCGGCCCAGTCTTAAAAGCCAATCTAATTCTGAAAAGCTGAACTCCCATCCCCCCGGATTGTTGCTGAAACCGAAATTGATGATGATGAATGGGTCAAAACCCGCCTGGAGCAATTGAGTTTGATCGATGAGAAAAGATTGGCGGCAGTGTGCAATGGCCAGTTGTACCAACAGAGAATGGCAAGAGCATATAATAAGAAGGTGCGTCCATGGAAGTTTGAAGTGGGTCAACAAGTGTTGAAACGTATCCTTCCACATCAGGCTGAGGCCAAAGGCAAATTCGCCCCAAATTGGCAGGGGCCGTTCATTGTAACGAGAGTGTTGTCTAATGGTGCTTTGTATTTGACAGATATAGAAGGCAAATGCGTAGAAATGGCTATCAGTTCTGATGCGGTCAAAAGATATTATGTGTGATTTCTTTGGTTAAATTGTGTTTGTTTGTACTTGGCATGTTTTGAAGATTGGAATGACGAAGGCATTTTGTTTTGCTATCTAAACACTTTATCCTTTGCTACCCCTTTGAGCCTTATTTATTTTCTTTCATACACCTCTTTTGGAATCAGTAGCGAAATTCTGCAAAGCAGTAAAGAAGAAAGAGAAGAGAAAAGAAAAGGAAAGAATGGAAAAGAATGAGAAGAAAGAAAAAGAGAGAAAAAGAGAGAAAAGAAGAAAAAGAAAGAAAAAGAAAAAATAAGAAAAGAGAAGTAATAACCACAAAGCAATTCCTATGTCATGAACTACGTTCGACCTGATTCCTTTTAAGGATACGTAGGCAGCCTCACGGTTCGGTCCCATCAAAATAAAAATTCAAAAGTCTCCATGCAAAGAAACTGGGGCAGAAGTTGTGGTTGTGCAAGAGATTTGATTCCGAAAGTTGTAATTTTGAACCCATTTGAATTGTTTTGAGCCTTTTGATGCCTTTTCTTTCTAACCCCATCCAAAAGCCCACATTACGATCCAGAAAAAGACCTTCCGATCAGTCTTCAAGAGATGCCAAGTCGAACAAGTAGAGGTGATTCATTTCAGGGGCAACACTCTGGTCCAAGCAGGAAAATGAAAAATGAGAGAGTCTTATTGGTGAAAACCCTCGCGGGCACCGTAAGTCGATGGAAATCTGAGAGAAATAAAAAATGAGAGAGTCTTATTGGTGAAAACCTTCAGGGGCACCTTAATGCGAAAGTGAGTTGAGAGATGAAAATTTAGGAGAGGTTTGTTGGTGAAAACCCATCGGGGCACTGCAGGCCGATCAAGGAGAAGGTTTTGGTGAAGAAATTAGGTTTTGAAGATCTCGGGGCACAAAGTACGACAACTGAAAGTTGATTGGTTGGACAGACTGGGCCGATTAATCCGAAATGCATGTCATGATCATTGGTGCCAGCTGCTCCACTCAGATAAGTCTCTTTCTTTTTCCCCTTCAGATAGTCTTCCAATTTTGGATTTTTCTTATCTTTAACTCTCAAAGTCATTGCAGTTCATTTCTTTTGGTTTTATTTATCTAAGATGTTCCAATGTCAGTTTTGTTTAAGCAAATAAGAAGGGATTTCAAAGCTTACTACCAACTTCCAAAGTTGCACAAGGCACAGTGCGGTCAAGGCATTGCTAGAGATAGTATGATGTGAAATAGGATATAAAAGGTTAGTGGAAGTTCCACCGGAAATGGTTAGTAATTTTGTGGGAGATGCAGAGGTTCAAACAGATGGGTCAGAGGTGTAACACAACGGTTTGGGTATAGAACATTCGGGTCATCCAAGCTCATGGGCGTTGAAAGTCAGTCAAAAAGTCAAGCGGTTCTCGGCCAGTGCGGGGAAGCCAGTCAAAACAAAGCACGACAGCGGAGAAGCCACCTTCAGCAAGAATGCCACAAATTAACCACCACATTTTTAAACTGACAAGATTTTTTATTTGATTGAAACAGGGGCAGAAAATTTTGTTTGTAGGGGAAAAACGAGAATCAGATAGGTTTGACCGTAAAGTCTCAGGACCCTCCTGGAAATGGGACCTAGTCTAAAATTCAAAACAATCATGAGTAGCAAAATCTAGCATAAATGTACCCCAAAAGAAATATAAGTTGGTTCCAAAGTTTGCATGTTTGAGATAGGATTCAAGTAGGAGTTTTCAAGACCATCCGTAATAATGAGACCTAGCTTTAAAGATTTTCATTAGATAATAAGATTCAGCGGAAGTCATACCTTTAGAAGATATAGTTTAGCTTTACAACTGTCTTTGGGGTTTAGCTTTCAAATTCTTATTAATATTTGGTAACATGATTCAGTTTTACACTCACATATGTGCCCAACTACCAAACTGGGGAAGAAAGTTTTCTTTGTTTAGTCTATTTTGTTGAAATCAAGCGCCCACCTGGAGAACAAGGGAATACAATTCAAGTTTCAGCAATCAGGCGCCCACCTGGAGAGCAAGGGAATACAGTTCTAGTTTCAGCAATCAGGCGCCCACCTGGAGAGGCCCACCTGGAGAGCAAGGGAATATAGTTCAAGTTTCAACAATCAGGAGCGCACCTGGAGAACAAGGGAATACAGCTCAAGTTTCAGCAATCAGGCGCCCACCTGGAGAGCAAGGGAATACAGTGCAAGTTTCAGCAATAAGGGAACAGTTCGAGCAAGGGAATACAGTTCGAGCTTCAGCAATCAGGCGCCCACCTAGAGAGCACGGGATCCAAGGGAATACAGTTCATGTTTCAGCAAATAAGGCGCCCACCTGGAGAGCAAGGGAATACAATTCATGTTTCAGCAATCACGCNAAAGAATGAAAAGAAAGAAAAAGAGAGAAAAAGAGACAAAAGAAGAAAAAGAAAGAAAAAGAAAAAAAAACGAAAAGAAAGAAAAAGAAAAGGAAAGAGGAAAAGAAAAGAAAAAAAAAAGAGAAGCAATAACCACAAAGCAATTCCTATGTCATGAACCAGGTTCGACCTGATTCCTTTTAAGGATACGTAGGAAGCCTCACGGTTCGGTCCCATCTAAATAAAAATCCAAAAGTCACCAAGCAAAGAAACTGGGGCAGAAGTTGTGGTTGTGCAAGAGATTTGATTCCGAAAGTTGTAATTTTGAACCCATTTGAATTGTTTTGAGCCTTTTGATACCTTTTCTTTTTAACCCCATCCAAAAGCCCAGATTACGGTCCAGATAAAGACCTTCCGATAAGTCTTCAAGAGATGCCAAGTCGAGCAAGTAGAGGTGATTCATTTCAGGAGCAACACTGGTCCAAGCAGGAAAATGAAAAATGAGAGAGTCTTATTGGTGAAAACCCTCGCGAGCACCGTAAGGCGATGGAAAGCTGTGAGAAATCAAAAATGAGAGAGTCTAATTGGTGAAAACCTTCATGGGCACCTTAAGGCGAAAGTGAGTTGAGAGATGAACAAATGAGAGAGGTTTGTTGGTGAAAACCCTTCGGGGCACTGCAGGCCGAACAAGGACAAGGTTTTGGTGAAGAAATCGGGTTTTGAAGATCTCGGGGCACAAAGTACGACAACTGAAAGTCGATTGGTTGGACAGACTGGGCCGATTAATCCGAAATGCATGTCATGATCATTGGTGCCAGCTGCTCCACTCAGATAAGTCTCTTTTCTTTTCCCCCTTCAGATAGTCTTCCAATTTTGGATTTTTCTTATCTTTAACTCTCAAAGTCATTGCATTTCATTTCTTTTGGTTTTATTTCTCTAAGATGTTCCAATGTCAGTTTTGTCTAAGAAAATAAGAAGGGATTTCAATGCTTACTACCAACTTCTGAAGTTGCACAAGGAAGAGTGCGGTCAAGGCATTGCTAGAGATAGTATGATGTGAAATAGGATATAAAAGGTCAGTGGAAGTTCCACCGAAAATGGTTAGTAATTTTGTGGGAGATGCAGAGGTTCAAACAGATGGGTCAGAGGTGTAACACAACAGTTTGGGTATAGAACATTCGGGTCATCCAAGGTCATGGGGGTTGAAAGTCAGTCGGAAAGTCAAGCGATTCTTGGCCAGTGCGGGGAAGCCAGTCAAAACAAAGCACGAGAGAGGAGAAGCCACCTTCAGCAAGAATTCCACAAACTAACCACAACATTTTTAAACTGACAAGATTTTTTATTTGATTGAAACAGGGGCAGAAAATTTTGTTTGTAGTGGAAAAGCGAGAATCAGACAGGTTTGACCGTAAAGTCTCAGGACCCTCCTGGAAATGGGACCTAGTCTAAAATTAAAAAAAATCATGAGTAGCAAAATCTAGCATAAATGTACCGCAAAAGGAATATAAGTTGGTTCCAAAGTTTGCACGTTTGAGATAGGATTCAAGCAGGAGTTTTCAGAACCATCCTGAATAATGAGTCCTAGCTTTANTTAAAACAAATAATTTCTTCATTGTTTGCAGTTTGGTGGATTTTTGTGCCATTTTCTGTCAAGTGCTTGCATTTGTCAGTGCATGTTTATTTTTATTTAATTAATGAAAAATATAAAAATATGTTGCATTTGCATTTAGGATTTAACTTTGTATTTTTGAATTAGCTAGTAAATTAGTTATTTTATAAGAATTGGAAAAATCACAAAAAATGGTTATTTTGCACTTTTAATTTTAATCTTTGAATTTTAGTAGTTTTCCGTTTAATTTGGTTTTAATTAGTTGCAGTAAGTATTAGTTGTAGTAATTAATTTAATTTGATAGGATAATTTGATTAGGGATTAATTTAGGTTTTTTTTTATTTTAATTTGTTTTAAAAAGAAAAGAAAAAAAAAGAGAAGAAGAAAAGAAATAAAAAGAATTAATTTGGAAAAAGAAAAAGGAATTGAAGAGTTTAGAGTTTTTGGGCCTGTTTTAATTAAAATCCCAAGCCCAAATGAATTTGCCCTCCCAAAACCCGGCTAGTCCCAGCCCATACCCGTCCAAACCGGTCCAACCCATCCCCCAACCAAAACGACCCCGTTTAGGTTGGATCGAATCTGAGCCGTCGAGGTTATCTAATCCAACGGCCCTGAAGTAGGAATCGGATAAATATAAGTGTTTGAATCTCTCACCCCCCCTTTTCATCGTCTCCCTCACTCCCACTCTCAAACTCAGAGACTCCAAGAACCCTAGCCAGCCGCCCTGAAATCCCATCACCATCTGGTGGCGGCGCCTATCCCAAACGCCACCAAATTAACACCCTAAAATCCCTTCCTCCCCATCATTCCAAATACCCACTTCACTTCCCTCGAATCACCCTGGGAATCCTCGAATCTTAAATCAAAGGACGAACCCTAGAAATTCCAAATCGGGTTCTGAGGGAATTTCAAGCCTAATTTGATTTTGGTCGTGTGTTCTTTATAAGAACACACGATTAATATCATATTTGGCCAAAAATCCAGAAATTGAAGATTTCAAGGCGTTCTTCCACATTTCTTAAATTTATAGGTATTCTTACTTTACCCCTGTTATTTTGTGTTCCTTTTCCCCATCTTCTTCTACTCTTTCTCATTTTGTTTTGATTTTTCTCTTTTGGTTTCATTTTTATTTTTCTAATTTTACTTTCTATGTCCGCATGATAGATTTAGGGAGTGTTTGATTATCAGCTGCGTCCTAGTCTGGATAGTTTGAATTTTTTCATGCTTGTTTTGGGCTTAATTTGATTCCAAGTCATTAGTTTTCTGAATTTGAACATTTGGTTTTCTGGGTTATTCTTCATGTTAATTGGGCTCACAAAGATTGAATTAAGCCCAAAAGGAATTGAATTGGGTCTAGTTCAGACCCGTTAACTTGGGTCGATTGGACCCCGGTTCTTCTTGGTTGGGAGGGTAAATAACCAGAGAATTCAGGGGTAATTTGGGGTAATTAGTTAAGGGGATCTCATTGTAACTGAAATAGAAGCTTCTAGGAAGCTGGGGTGGGGTGCATCTCTCAATTTCTATTTTTTAACTAAGGCTAGTTAAGCAAAACTGACAATTAACTAGGGACTCCTAAGCTAAAATCAGAAGTTGAAAAGGGCCTAAAGGAAAAACTAATTCCTAATGTGCTGCCGTACTTCCTTGCCTATAAAGGCACATTTTCTTTCCATTCAAGGCAGACCTTAGAGGGTTGGGCGGGGGGGAAGAGATAGAAAATTCTGAAAATCACAAACGGCTGAAAATTTGGAAAAAATACCGTTCCATTGAAATTTTTGCTTTGAACTTTGAAGTTTTTCATTTCTAAACAACATCTGATTCTATTTGAGGTTAAAAATAGTTTAAGCTTGGGTAGTGAAAGATTTGGTTTAGTTTGCTGGATTGGTTTCTTTCTTCTGGATTGATTTCATTGCTGGTTTTGGTTGAATCTGGGCCGTTCTGTTGCTAGTGCTGATTTCTGCACTTAATACTTCTGATTCCTCACTATTCCCTTTGTCTTTTCATTCTCAGGTACACCTTTCCTGAACTCTCCTAACGTAAGGTCAAATTTGAAGTATGAAATGGAAACAAAGTTGGAATAGTCTTACTTGTAATCTCTTTACATAGCTGGGTGTCTTAGATACTTGATTCATCATGTATGCTTAGTCGATTTCTATCCTGAACAATTGCAATGTCATGTAAGGGACTCAGTCACATTAATATGTCCTAAATGTGTTTTAGCTTTGGTAGAAATCAGTAGATGTGCTTGGTGATATTTGCATGTCTGATATTGGTTGAAATTCCTGGGCCTTGTAGGAAACTTTGGTGTGATTTTTGAGATTCAATTTTCAATTGTTTTGGGTACTGTAAATATTGAAAGGAGTTAACTGAACACATTTGGTTGTTTCAAGATCTTGGCCACTTAATCCTTTGAGTTATTTTGATGTGAAGTTTAATTGAGGTCAATTCAGGGCTTTGAAACTCTAGAGTCATACGCTATATAGCCTCTCAAGAATTGGGCTTCTGATTGTTTTCAAATCATGAAATTGCTAACGTTTTCTTGTAATTGTCATTGGTCCATTGAAGGTTGTTTTAAAACTGTTTTATCTGTGTTAGTTCCACGATTAATTTCTGCTGTTTCTATCTCTGCTTGCACGCTGCAAGGGCTCGATATTGAGCCCAGTTTGTGGTAGCTTCAGATCCCCGAAGTTGGTCTCCCCTTGGACCCATTGATTGCAGTCAAGGTCACTTGAATTTAATATTGAGCATCTTCTTGTTAAAGAAATTGGATTCACATTGAAACTCCAAACAATTTAATATCCACGCTTGCCTGGAGACTCGTTCTGGGGTCTCGCATCTGGCTGTGTTAATTCTCTAAGGCCCTGGGCTCATTTTGGGTCTGGATTAAAGGCTGGCCATGTCTTTTGGTCATAGGGCCAGTCACTTGAGCCCGATGCCCTTTTCGTTGGCTAATAATCTTCCCGCCTCGTTCATCCTCTCTAATGTTGGTTTATTAGCCTTGAATTGGTCTAAATTTAGTCTTAAAAAGTGTTGATAATTCTTTCCTCTAATTAATTGAATTTTCACTAGTTGCACTGCGAGGTGAGCCATATTGAATAATATAAATAGCTTATGGCCCTCCGAAGCCTAGTTTGAATACCCTTTTAAAATGGAATTGAGGTGCGCCGTGCCAAACAAAAATGACAATTGCGCGACCCTCATTTAATTAATTTTCTTTAAAATCCTTAGAATTCGAGCCGTGTCGTTTAGCCAATTTTTTACGGCCCTCGGAAAGTTAAAGACGCGTAGTTGCTTTAGGCGCGCTATTTTAATAATGTTACCTTCCTAAACTCGGGTGTGCATTTCATGTGACCCAAATCCAAATCTTAACAACGTTGAATAAAATGTATTTCAATTGCGGGTGCATTTCATGTGACGCGGTCCAAAGACATGTTTTAGGCGACGTTAAATCTTCTTTAAAATAAATAAAAGCGGTTTTAAAGTAAAAATGCACATAGGTTTTGAACATGTACTAAAATATGATAATTAGGCCAATAATAACAGTTGATCGACCGTGCTAGAACCACGGAACTTGGGAATTCCTAACACCTTCTCCCGGGTTAACAGAATTCCTTACCCGAATTTCTGGTTCGCGGACTGTAATACAAAGTCAATCTTTTCCTCGATTCGGGATTTGAACTGGTGACTTGGGACACCTTAACTATCCCAAGTGGCGACTCTGAATATTTTAATAATAATCCCATTCCGATCCCTTCTGGGGGTGGTAAAAAGGAGGTGTGACAGTCACATGTTCAATTACAACTGAGTCATCATTTTTATTTCTCAAGGGCGAGGAGGATGCAACAAGGTTATCAACATATTCAATCTTAATAGGTTACACAAAGCATTGAGGAAGCTTTTTGTCAATGATGGCACTTCACATGAAACACATAGACAACTAGAATAAACAATATGTTAAATTCATGTCGCAGTATTGCAAACTAATACAATCATTAGATTTCAAAACCCTGTGTTTGATGATTTTTAAATTTTTATTTTTTACCTACCAACCAACCAGAAAGTAAAAGCTCACAATCTAGGAGTTAACTGAGCATTGAGCTACCAAAATCTAAGCTAAACAATATAGTCCTGTTTGCATGAACAATAATTGTTGTCCTTAGACAGTTTAATATTTCGAAATTGACAGATTTTACTTGACTATAAACAAGGATACATCTTCTCGAATCACCGATTAAGCTAACAAACAGAACACACTTTTTAAGGTACCCCAAAAAGAATGATCTATTTATACAAACTAAACATCGGACAAACAATGGGATACCCAACAAACCCAATCTAAAGCCCCAAAACGATTTGCATTTTTTTAACTCCAAAATAAAATAAAATAAAAACCATAATATACTCTACAAGCTGTCAAATCCAAGTAATTGGCAAAGAGGACCACATACAATCAAAGAACTGCACACTGTTCGAGTTGGGTAAAGCTAAGCAGTGAAATAAACTACATATCTACGTCCTAAATATAAAGCACAGATGTGTGTCCACCAATCATATTGATGAAAGTAAAATGAACAAACTTAGAAGAATTAAAATACAAAAGAAAAAAGAGCACTGACCTGATGCTCACAAGGATTTCATTTCTCCAAGAGGAATAATATGGTGAATATATAGCTCTGAAAATGAAAGTTTCTAACTAAGAAAATGAGAGAAGAGGGGAAGATAGAAATATGGAGGGAAAGAATAGCGGGAATAAAGATAAGTTATCTGAGTGGTTGAGTTAAAAAGGAGGGAAATGAATAAGAAAACGAGGGAAGTGGTTTCTTTACTTTTTCTTCTGATTAATTTTTATTACTAAAATTATTTAAATAGAGCACATTTAGAAAATAGAAATAATATGTTTGGTAAAATTTATTTAAACACAGTTCATTTATGGGAGAATTACATCCCTTATCACTTGGCCCAACAACACATCAGAAAATGGCCCACGTTTGAAGACCTTACCCAGTGTAGCCCAGGTTGTACATAACCTGAAAATTACTTTTCACCAGCTCGCCCGCCCCTTTTTTCTCCGCTCTTCTTCTTCTTCCTATGTCAGCCTTTGCACCACAAAATTTCTCTATTATTGTTATTCTCCTTCAATTCTTGTAACGACCCGGCCGGTCGTTTTATGAATTTCAGCCCTGTTTTCCCCATTTCTGCTTCTTTATGTCTTGTTCAGCTGTATTATGTGGTATCAAGTTGGATGGTTCGAGTTCGGAGTAGTTTTGTGGAGGAATGAGACACTTAGTCTCTTAAATGGGCCATTTAGTTGGAAAATGTCAACCGGAAGTTGACTTGTGAGTAAACAATCTCAGACTTTAGTTTTTGTGATTCAGATAGATTCGTGAGGTGATTTGGGACTTAGGAGCATGTACGGGATGTAATTTGGAGGTCAGCGGTATATTTAGGCTTCAATTAGCAAAAATGGAACTTTGGCACTTTCCGGTTGGTATTGGAAATTTTAATATAGGGGTCAGAATGGAATTCCGGAAGTTGTAGTGGTTCCATTGTGTCATTTGTGACATGTGTGCAAAATTTCATGTCATTTCAATTAGCTTTGATAGACTTTTTGATCGAATTCGAAATTCAGAAGTTTTTAAAATTCTTAGGCTTGAATCCGAGGGTGATTTGATGTTTTGATGTTGTTTTGAGTGTTCCAAAGGTTGGAGCAAGTTTGAATGATGTTATGTGACTTGTCGGTGTGTTCGGTTGAGGTCCCGAGGGCCTCGGGATGGTTGTGAGGGGTTGACGGGAAGTTTGGAATTTGAGTTGTGCCGCAGATTTTGTTGTTCCTGTTATTTCCGCACCTACGAATTGGGGACAGCAGGTGCGAGGTCCACAGAAGCGGTTATGTAGCGTAGGTGCGCAACAGGGGACGCAGGTGCGGTTTGGTCACAGCATCTGCGATGACCGCATGTGCGGTCAGGCAACCACAGAAGAGGAAATGCCTTTTAATGAAATTTCCGCAGAAGCGGAGGATTTTTTGCAGATGCGGCTCCGTAGATGCGTAATGGGGACAGCAGATGCGGAAGTGCTGGGAAGAGTGTATATAAAGTCCCCTTCGCGAATTTTTGGTCATTCTTCACCATTTTTCGCCGGGATTTGAGCTTTGGGCAGTAATTTTCAAGAGGGATCAAGGATTTTCAATGGAGTAAGTTACTTGGGCCTTATTATTTGTGTTTATTATGATTTTTCCTGTGTTTAATCATGAAATTAGTGGGATTTAAAACCTAAAAATGGAGGATTAGGGCTTGAGTTTTGGAGAGATTTGAGTAGTTACTTGAGGGGCCATTTGAGGTCCGCTTGATGTTCTTGGTATGTATAGACTCGTGGGAGGATAAGGATTTTAGTGATGTGATTTTATCGGAATCTGAGGTGTAGTCCCGGGGGTCGGGTTTGACCAATTTCGGGATTTCTGATATAATTTGATTATTTTCGCGTGGGCTATGTTCCCTTAGCATATATTGATGTTATGGTTCCTGATGTTATGGCTATGATTTTTGTTAGATTCGGGGCATTTGGAGGATGAATCGAGAGGCAAGGGCGTTGCGGGCTAGGGTTTGTCTTGGCTAGAGGTAAGTAACGCTTCTAAAATTGGTTCTGAGGGTTCGAAACCCCGAACTATGTGTTCTATGATTACTATTGAGGTGACGCAAATGCCAAGTGACGGGCTTGTGGGCGTGCACCGCGAGAATTACGGCCTGGATCATCCCATGGCACCGCTTAGTGACTCTTTCTTGCTGATATCTGTGTTGTAATTATGTGATTAAGTAAATGAGCTACAAATCATGCTAATTATCATGTTAAGGCTTCACGCCAATACTGTTGAGACCCGAGAGGTCATTTCTTGCTGTCATATCATTAGCTTCATTGATATTCTATACTCAGTCCTGTTCATGCATATTATATCATGCCTCAGTCTCATTATTGTTATTTGACACATCACATCATTGTTCGGGCTAGTATCATGAAATTTTGAGCCTGTGCGTGTGAGACTGGAGAGTGATGACTTAGTGAGGTCGAGAGCCTAATATTGAGTGACAGTATGGGATCGGGCTGCACGCCGCAGCGAGATATTGAACGTGCCTTTGTTGGCTTTGTTATAGCGCTTGGGCTAAAGAGAGAAGCCCCTTCGGAGTCTTTACACCCCAGTGAGCGCAGTTGATGATATTGAGGGATGGATCTTCCCTGGACATGGATCTTGTCCGATGTATTTATATTTGGAGATGGATCTTCTCCATAGGCTGGACGGCCTTCCTCGGTACTGGATGACAGTTATCAGTGATGTGTATATATTCCGGGATGGATCTTCCCTGGGCTTTGTGAGCCATGTACAGTACCGAGTCGTTGTGAGTTTGTTATTGATATTATGTGGAGATGGATCTTCTCCGTAGACTGGAATGGCCTTCCTCAATACTGAGTGATTGCTATCAGTGATGTATAAACTCCGGGATGGATCTTCCCTGGGCCGTATGAGCCATATACAGTACTGAGTGGACGAGCATTTGAGGTTGTGGGCACATGAGGCACTCAGCATGGTGCATTTCATACAGCATGTGCATTGACATGTAGATGTAGCAGAGTTACACTCCTTTACCTTGTTCATACCTACTCTATTTTACTGTTCGAGCTGTTTATTTAATTGAACACATGCCTACGTTTCTATACATTATTTTTGATACCCTTGAGGAGGTTTAGTTCGTCACTACCTATCAGTCCAAAGGTTGGACTTGTTACATACTGAGTTGATGTACTCACGTTACCCCCTGCACCTCGTGTGCAGATTCAGGCACATTGGATCCAGTGGCGGATGTTTGATCGAGGCTTCTGACTTAGAAGATAATTGAGGTACCAGCACGGCGTTCGTAGGCCTTGGCTCTCCACCTTACTTACCAGTTGTATTTTAGTAGTTCCCCGGTTTTGGGCTGGAATGTTTTTATTCTTGGAATTTCCTATGTTTCAAATAGTTCTTTAACTGTTAAAAGCTTCTGTAAATGTTTTCAAACTTATTATTATCGGGATGATTGTTGAGTTGAGGCTGGCCTAGTTTCACTATAGGCGCCATCATGATGAGTCAGGTTTTGGGTCGTGACAAGTTGGTATCAGAGCCTAGGTTACATAGGTCTCACGAGTCATGAGCGGGTTTAGTAGAGTCTCGCGGATAGGTACAGAGACGTCTGTACTTATCTTGGGAGGCTGCAGAACCATTAGGAAATAAACTTCACATTCTCGAATTCCTATCGTGCGACATTGATTCAGCTTGGAGCTTATCTTTTGAATTCCTTCCACGCATTCGTGTACGCGCATGAGCGCTCGGTTTCAGCTTTGCATCGACGGCTTGTGATTCCCTGATTGAAACGCGAGATGTGATTTCTGTGTGTTGATGTTGGGCCAGTCTGGAGGACTTGAGGCCGGATTTTGCCAATAGCTTAAGCGCTGAGGCGTTGATTGCGTGGGCATGTGCTTCTGGATTTGTATGTTTGGTGGTCTCCCTATTAGTGGAAGTGATGATGGGATGGCTATGTGGTGAGTATGATGTGACTGCGAGATGAGTTCATATGAATTGAATGTGACGAGAAGGGTCTGCTTGAGGATAGAAGGAACTATTAGGTGCTTGATTTCCATCTTGATTTGATGTATAGCCCCGAGTTATGAGTGTCTGAAGGATCTTTTCATGTAGTCTAGTTGGGGAATGGAGTAGATTTCATGTTACGATATGAGTTCAGACTCAGGAAGACTTGGTGTTTGCGTAATGTTTATGGCGGTGGAAGGGTATAAAGAGAAGTTAGTTTGAGAAGGAGCAGGTGGGTTATCTCCTACGGAGTGTTCTGAAGTAGTGTGAACCCTATGTTTTTTGTTGAAGGTCCTCTTTTACCAGTGAAATATATGTGTGGCAGTTTGAGTTAGGATCGCGTACACGAGTTCTCTTGACTGTTACGAGGGTGAATGCGAGAATTGCAGATAATTTGAAACACTAGATGGTTTGTGTTGCACGAGCTTATGAAAGATGTAGTTGAATCTCACTATGGTATTATGCAGAAATAGAGTATGGGCATTGTTAGTTTTTGGGGTGTTTTGGTCCATTTGCTTTGTGCCAAGTGGGGGAGTCAGCTATTGATTAGTAGATTGCATGGTTATGTGTTGTATTGGTTTCAGTTTGAGGAAGATTAGTGAATCAGTTTTGGCTTGTAGGGATTGAGATCGAGGATTGCTCGAGTAAAGGAAAATTTGGATAAAGCTTGTGTTATACTTTGAGGTCATGTGAGAGACGTCGGATGAATTAGTTGTTATTGTAAGGGATGTACTGAGTATGGAGTAGGATATCACTCGATTTCTTAGAAGGAGGGGTTACTTCTTTAGGTGTTGCTGATGGGGCACAATTCGTTCGGTTCGTTTGATCAGTGTAATTGAAACCTGAGTAGGGTGGATGACTCCCAAGAATGGTTTTAATGGATTCGAGACTTGTATGGAATAATTGGAGATCTTCAGGGGGTGCATTTGACCAGAAACCGAGGTTTACATTGGAGAGTGTTAAGACTTGTGGCATTTCTATATCATTATGGATTCTACACATCAATATCAGGAAGGTGAAGGTAATGGCTTTAGATTCGCAGGAAGTCTCTTCAGGGTAAATATTTTGAATGTGGTTATTTTGGGAATATTTATGAGAGTATTCAGCGGCTTAGGAGCCTTACATGATGTGGTTTCATGCTTGAGTCTCGTGTGGAGAGTCTGGGTTGAGGATTGCGGTATTATGGCAAGGGGAAATATCAATTTGAAAGAAATTTAGAAGTAACTTGGATAAATAGGACAGCTTAGTAGTAGGCCGGATCAGCATGGTAAGGGATATGATTAGTTCTTTGGGTACTTATGAGATAATTAGTTTCTACAGGTGTATCGTGGCAATGCTCTTGGGTTTTCGATGGGCCGGGTGGCTTGGTTGAGTTAGGAGGATTCAGTTCTGGCTGTTTGGTTTTTGTGCAAATGGGATTCGGAGAATTCTTGATGATTTCTACCACGGTTAGAGATGTATAAATTCTACTGGCTTGAGGAGCATGTGATGTATAGCAATTTTCTTCTAGATTGGATCAAATGGAAAGTTCTTGGCTAGTGGAGTACACAGTTGCTTGTGACTCGAAATTGATTATGAAGTTCTCATATTTTTCATAGGATGGCATGGTTTATGCGGTGTGTTGTGTAGGGTTGAGATGGGCATGTGAAAGGTCACAGTGCAGTTCTGAAAGGAAGGTCATAAATTCCTAGGCAGCACGGGCAGTTTCAGATGATTAGGCAAATGATATTGCGAATTGTGCGGCTTGATGAGGGCAAACATTTCAAGAAGGGCAATGTGTTTGAGTTAAGGGTACTTCATTAGTATTGCGGGGCTCTCTTGTTGGGCAGACTGCTAATATTCAAGTTGCTTGGTGGCACAGAAGAGTTATAGGAGTATCCCTCGTAGAATGATTGAGTATTAGAGGTGTATTATATATTCGTGCGGTGGAGTTAGGATCAGATATAGTGATTTGTACGCGTTATGGATTTGGTGACTGGGAGTTCTCATAAACAGGTTATGTTGTGGTTGTGGACCACGTATATCGGTCTTGTGTGGTGACTATCGGGGATTTAGAGACCCGGGTGGATCCTTTGTCGCTTAGTATGTTCGATTTTGATGTGATATTGGGTATGGACTAGTTGTCTCCATGTTGTGTTATTTTGGACTATCGCGCTAAGACCGAGATATTGGCTATACCGGGGATGCCACTGATTGAGTGCAGAGATTTGACGAACTATGTTCCCAGTAGAGTGATTTTTATTTTTAAGACCAAGCGGATGGTGGGAAGGGTTGTATTTCTTATTTGGTCTTTGTGAGGGATATCTGTGCAAAGACTCCTACCATTGATTCAAGTCCGGCGGTGAGGGATTTTTCCAGATGTGTTTCCTGCTGCTGGGCATGTTGCTGGACAGGATCGTTGATTTCGGCATTGATTTGGTGGCTGGGCGCCGTATCGTATGGCACCGGCGGAGTTAAAGAAGTTGAAGGAGTAGCTTCAGGAACTCGGGGTTCATTGGTAGGTCAATATGGATGTGCATTCTGCATTGAGTCGGCCTTGGTGACACCAAGTTGCTATTACCGAAAGGATGTATTGATTCGATTGTTATTGAGCTTATTAGTGTTCTGGGGAGATCTATGGCTTACCTTTCCGTGTTGCGGGGCATTATGATTTGTTGGTTATAGGCACATATGGTGCGGTTCTATTAGGTTCTCATAGTGGAATTCGAGCGTGAAGAGTATTAAGTATTGCTCGGTGGATGGCGTATCGGTTGTGTTCTTTCGGGTTTGTGTGGTATTATGTCATTTGGTTCGCCGTGGTTATGATGATTTGCTTTTGGATCTAGACAGCAAATTGCGCGTGGTTGTTGATTTTGAGCATAGTGACTTGAGGTGTTTCATGTGGACCGGTGTTCGGATAAGGCCGCACATTGTAGCAAGGTTATGTGGATGTATGATCCTTCGGGCTAGATTTGTGTGTTCTGGTTCTACGATGTGTGATAGGTTCTCAGCGTTGCGTTGGGGGTGGTACTGGTGAGCTTGCGGTACAACTCTCTCATTTGAGTCAATTTTCCATGATTTTGAGTATATTTGGACTATTTCTTATTGGTGCGCGGGTCGCACGAGTTGTGGATTTAGATGGTATCTATGTGTCATGTCGCTAGAGTAGTCGTGTTGGATGAGATGAGGGCATTGGAATCTAGAATGGATACTATCGGATTCGATTTCAGCATGTTGGAAGGATAATATCGGGATTAGGTTTAGAAATTTACTATGGTCCTTGCCGAAGGAGAGGGAGCTCCACGACCAGTAGATCTGAGGAATGGTTATGATTTTTTGCGTGTTTCATTCATCGTTGGCAGTACGAAAATGTTGGAATGAGGCCTTATTTTATAAGAGGTTTATTATCGATATTCGGTTGTTTGGAGTAGTTGCTGTGATTTGGAGTCTTCGCAATGACTGTTCGAGTTGTATGGTATATCTTGTGGTTTCCATCTTGAGTTGTGGTTATGGCTTGCTACATTGAGTTCAGATTTATTCAGTGTGCGGATGTGAGATTCTGATCTTATAGATAAATTTCAGAAGTGGAAATTTGGTTCTAAGGTTTATGGACTAGGTTGGATTGTGAAATTTTAGTTACGTTGTGCTAGATATGGTGACGTGGGATCACCCCCGGGTATGTGAATGGTAAGGTTATACAACAATTTAATGGTTTTCGGAACAACTCTGGGCACGTTCATGGACGAACGTAAGTTTAAGTGGGGGAGGATGCAACGAACAGGCCGGTCGTTTTATGAATTTCAGCCCCATTTTCCCCATTTCTGCTTCTTTTTGTCTTGTTCAGCTGTATTATGTGGTATCGTGTTTGTTTGTTCGAGTTCGGAGTGGTTTTGTGGAGGAATGAGACACTTAGTCTCTTAAGTGGGCTATTTAGTTGGAAAAAGTCAACCAGAAGTTGACTTGTGAGTAAACGATCTTGGACATTGATTTCTGTGATTCGGATAGCTTCGTGAGGTGATTTGGGACATAGGAGTGTGGTCGGAATGTAATTTGGAGGTCCGTGGTAAATTTAGGCTTTAATTGGCGAAATTGGGAATTTTGGCGCTTTCCGGTTGGTAATGGAAATTTTGATATCGAGGTCGGAATGGATTCTGGAAGTTGTAATAGGGCGGTTGTGTCATTTGTGACGTGTGTGCAAAATTTCAGGTCATTCGAATGAGGTTTGATAGACTTTTCGATCGAATTCGGAATTTGGAAGTTTTTGGAATCCTTAAGCTTGAATCCGAGAGTGATTTCATGTTTTGATGTTGTTTTGAGCGTTCCAATGGTTGGAGAAAGTTTGAATGATGTTATGTGACTTGTCGGTATGTTCGGTTGGGGTGCCGAGGGCCTCGAGGTGGTTTTGAGGGGTTTACGGGAAGTTTGGAATTTGAGTTGTGCTGCAGATTTGCTGTTCCTGTTATTTCCGCACCTGCGAATTGGGGACCGCACGTGCGAGGTCTGCAGAAGCGGTTATGTAGCGCAGGTGCGAAACATGGGTCGTAGGTGCGGTTTAGTCCCCGCATCTGCGATGATCGCTGGTGCGGTCAGGCAACCGCCGAAACGGAAATGCCTTTTAATGAAATTTCTGCAAAAGCGAAGGATTTTTTGCAGATGCGGCTCCGGAGATGCGTAATGGGGACCGCAGATGCGGAAGTGCTGGGCAGAGTGTATATAAAGGCCCCTTCGCGAATTTTTGGTCATTCTTTACCATCTTTGGCCGGGATTTGAGCTTTGGGCAGTAATTTTCAAGAGGGATCAAGGAGTTTCAATGGGGTAAGTTACTTGGGCCTTATTATTTGTGTTTATGATGATTTTTCCATTGTTTAATCATGAAATTAGTGGGATTGAAAGCTTAAAAATAGAGGATTAGGCTTGAGTTTTGGAGAGCTTTGAGTGGTGATTTGAGGGGCCATTTGAGGTCCGATTTTGATGTTTTTGGTATGTATAGACTCGTGGGAGGATAAGAATTTTAGTGATGTGATTTTTATCGGAATCCAAGGCGTAGGCCTGGGGGTCGGGTTTGACCAATTTCGGGATTTGTGATATAATTTGATTCTTTTCGCGTGGGCTTTGTTCCATTAGCATATATTGATGTTATGGTTCTGATTTTGGTTAGATTTGGGGTATTTCGAGGCCGAATCGAGAGGCAAAGGCATTGCGGGCTAGGGTTTGGCTTGGCTTGAGGTAAGTAACGCTTCCAAACTTGGTTCTGAGGGTTGGAAACCCTGAACTATGTGTTCTATGATTACTATTGAGGTGATGCAAATGCCAAGTGATGTGCTTGTGGGCGTGCACCATGAGAATCACGGCCTGGATCATTCCATGGCACCGCTTAGTGACTCTTTCTTGCTGATATCTTTGTTGTAATTATGTGATTAAGTTAATGAGCTGCAAATCATGCTAATTATCATGTTAAGGCTTCACGCCAATATTGTTGAGACCCGAGAGGTCATTTCTTGTCGTCATATCATTAGCTTCATTGATATTCTATACTTAGTCATATTCATGCATATTATATCATGCCTCAGTCTCGATCATTGTTATATGACACATCATATCATTGTTCGGGCTAGTATCATGACATTTTGAGCCCGTGTGTGTGAGACTAGAGAGTGATGACTGAGTGAGGCCGAGAGCCTGATATTGAGTCGCAGTATGGGATCGGGCTACATGCCGCAGCGAGATATTGAACATGCCTTCGTTGGCTTAGTTATAGCGCTTGGGCTAATGAGAGAAGCCCCTCCGGAGTCTTTACACCCCCAGTGAGGCCAGTTGATGATACTGAGGGATGGATCTTCCTTGGACATGGATCTTGTCCGAAGTATTTATATTTGGAGATGGATCTTCTCTATACGCTGGAATGGCCTTCCTCGGTACTGGATGACTGTTGTTAGTGATGTGTATATATTCCGGGATGGATCTTCCCTGGGGCTTGTGAGCCATATACAGTACCGAGTGGTTGTGAGTTTATTACAGATATTATATAGAGATGGATCTTCTCCGTAGGATGGAATGTCCTTCCTCAATACTAAGTGATTCCTATCAGCGATGTATATATTCCGGGATGGATCTTCCTTGGGCCGTATGAGCCATATACAGTACTGAGTGGACGAGCATTTGAGGTTGTGGGCGCATGAGGCACTCAGCATGGTGCATTTCATACAGCATGTGCATTGACATGTAGATGTAGCAGAGATACACTCCTTTACCTTGTTCATACCTGCTCTGTTTTACTGTTCGAGTTGTTTGTTTAACTGAAAGCATGCCTACATTTCTGTACATTATTCATGTTACCCTTAAGGAGGTTGAGTTCGTCACTACCTATCAGTCCAAAGGTTGGACTTGTTACTTACTGAGTTGGTGTACTCACATTACCCCCTGCACCTCGTGTGCAGATTCAGGCACATTGGATCTAGTGGCGGATGTTTGATCGAGGCTTCTGACTTACAAGATTATTGATGTACCTGCACGGCGTTCGTAGGCCTTGGCACTCCACCTTACTTACCAGTTGTATTTTAGTTGTTCCCTTAGACATTATATGAGACTTTGTATTCTTCCTTAGACGCTCATGCACTCAGTGACACCCCGGTTTTGGGCTGGATTGTTTTTATTCTTGGAATTTCCTATGTTTCAAATAGTTCTTTAACTGTTAAAAGCTTCCGTAAATGTTTTCAAACTTATTATTATCGGGTTGATTGTTGAGTTGAGGTTGGCGTATTTTCACGATAGGCGCCATCATGATGATTCGGGTTTTGGATCATGACAAGTTGGCATCAGAGCCTCGGATACATAAGTCTCACGAGTCATGAGCAGGTTTAGTAGAGTCTCGCGGATCGGTACAGAGATGTCTGTACTTATCTTCGGGAGGCTGCAGAACCTTTAGGAGATAAACTTCACATTCTTGAATTCCTATCGTGCGACATTGATTCAGCTTAGAGCTTATCTTTTGAATTCCTTCCACGCATTCGTATGCGCGCATGAGCGCTCGGTATCAGCTGTGCATCGACGGCTTATGATTCCCTGATCAAAAAGCGAGATGTGATTTCTGTGTGTTGATGTTGGGCCAGGCTGGAGGACTTGAGGCCGAATTTTGCCAAATTCTTGAGCGCTGAGGCATTGATTGTGTGGGCACGTGCTTCTGGATTTGTATGTTTGGTGGTCTCCCTATTAGTGGAAGTGATGACGGGATGGCTATGTGGTGAGTATGATGTGACTACGAGATGAGTTCATATGAATTGAATGTGACGAGAAGGGTCTGCTTGAGGATAGAAGGAACTATTAGGTGCTTGATTTCCATCTTGATTTGATGTACAACCCCGAGTTATGAGTATGTGAAGGATCTTTTCATGTGGTCTATTTGGGGAAAGGAGTATATTTCACGTTACGATATGAGTTCAGACTCAGGAAGACTTGGTGTTTGCGTGATGTTTATGGCGGTGGAAGGGTATAATGAGAAGTTAGTTTGAGACGGAGCAGGTGGGTTATCTCCTACGGAGTGTTTTGAAGTAGTGGGAACCCTATGTTTTTTGTTGAAGGTCCTCTTTTACAAGTGAAATATATGTGTGGCAGTTTGAGTTTGGATCGCGTACGCGAGTTGTCTTGACTTTTAAGAGGTGAATGCGAGAATTGCAGATAATTTGAAACACTAGATGGTTTGTGTTGCATGAGCTTATGTAGGATTTAGTTGAATCTCACTATGGTATTATGGCAGAAATAGAGTATGGGCATTGTTAGTTTTTGGGGTGTTTTGGTCCATTAGCTTTGTGCCAAGTGGGGGATTCCGCTATTGATTAGTTGATTGCATGGTTATGTGTTGTATTGGTTTCAGTTTGAGGTAGATTAGTGAATCAATTTTTGCTTGTAGGGGTTGAGATTGAGGATTGCTCGAGTAAAGGAAAATTTGGATAAAGGTTGTGTTATACTTTGAGGTCATGTGAGAGACGTCAGATGAATTAGTTGCTATTGTAAGGGATGTACCGTGTATGGAGTAGGATATCACTCAATTGCTTAGAAGGAGGGGTTAATTCTTTAGGTGTTGCTGATAAGGCACAGGTCGTTCGGTTCGTTTGATCAGTGTAATTGAAACCTGAGTAGGGTGGATGACTCCTACGAATGGTTTTTATGGATTCGAGACTTATATGGATTAATTGGAGATCTTCAGGGGGTACATTTGACCAGAAACCGAGGTTTACATTAGAGAGTGTTAAGACTTGTGTCATTTCTATATCATTATGGATTCTACACATCAATATCAGGAACGTGAAGGTAATGGCTTTAGATTCGCAGGAAGTCTCTTCATGATAAATATTTTTAATATGGTGCTTTTGGGAATATTTAAGAGAGTATTCAGCGGCTTAGGAGCCTTACACGATGCGATTTCATGCTTGAGTCTCGTGTGGAGAGTCTGGGTTGAGGATGCGGTATTATGGCAAGGGGAAATATCAATTTGAACGAAATTTAGAAGTAACTTGGATAAATAGGACAGCTTGGTAGTAGGCCGGATCGGCATGGTAAGGGATATGATTAGTTCTTTGGGTGCTTATGAGATAATTAGTTTCTACAGGTGTATCGTGGCAATGCTCTTGGGTTTTCGGTGGGCCGCGTGGCTTTGTTGAGTTTGGAGGATTCAGTTCTGGCTGTTTGGTTTTTGTGCAAATGGGATTCGGGGAATTCTTGATGATTTCTACCACGGTTAGAGATGTATAATTTTTACTGGCTTGAGGAGCATGTGATGTATTCCAATTTTCTTCTAGATTGGATCAAATGGAAAGTTCTTGGCTAGTGGAGTACACAGTTGCTTGTGACTCGAAATGGATTATGAAGTTCTCATATTTGTCATAGGATGTCATGGTATATGCGATGTGTTGTGTAGGGTTGAGATGGGCATGTGAAAGATCACAGTTCAGTTCTGAAAGGAAGGTCATAAATTCTTAGGCAGCACGGGCAGTTTCAGATGATTAAGCAAATGATATTGCGAATTGTGCAGCTTGATGAGGGCAAACATTTCAGGAAGGGCAATGTGTTTGAGTTAAGGGTACTTCATTAGTATTTCGGGGCTCTCTTGTTGGGCAGACTGCTGATATTCAAGTTGCTTGGTGGCAGAGAAGAGTTATAGGAGAATCCCTCGTAGAATGATTGAGTATTACAGGTGTATTATATATTCGTGCGGTGGAGTTAGGATCAGATATAGTGATTCATACGCTTTATGGATTTGGTGACTGGGAGTTCTCATAAACAGGTTATGTTGTGGTTGTGGACCACGTATATCGGTCTTGTGTGGTGACTGATAACTGTGATTTTAACACGTTTTATGCCCATACTTGCCTATGCTTTATGTATGAATTGTCATAAAATAGACCCAGAATGCTTACAAAGTGCGCTTGATTGCAGGTTTGAGCGACAAGATGACAAAAGTCAAAAATCAGCTCGAAATGGAGTGAAACCTGCTCAAGTGTCAAAAATCAATTTAAGAAGGGACAACAGGACCTAGCGCGGACCGCACTGATTTGCTGCGTGGCCGCGCTAGGAGATTCAGAGAGCATCCATTTCAGGGGTTTCCATGTGCGGTCAGCGCCCCTTTCTACACGCTCAGCGCTGGTGTCCACGCAGTCGCGCTTCATTGTTGTGCGGTCCGCGCCCATTAGCCTGCGCGACCGCGCTACCTCTTTGTGCGGTCCGTGTCCCCAGCTTCAGAAGTGAATGATCGAAGGCCAAGACCCCTACGCGGCCGCGCTGCATTTCTGCGCGGTCCGCGCCAGCCCCGCAGGGGTATTTTTGTCCAGTTTTTCTAGCCTAGTGTAAATAGAATATTTTATTATTTCTAGGTTAAGTTTTAGATATCAGATAGCAGCAGCACTCGTAAGACTCAAGTTTTGGCCTATTTTGGGCATTTTCATCTTGCTTTATCGTGGATTCTTGTAGATTAACCTTCTAGTTAATTAATATGTTGAATTTATCTACGACTTCTTCAATTTTTGTTGCTATTATGGCTAGCTAAACCCACTAGCTAGGGTTGTGGCTCAACCCTAGTGTGGGAAATTAATGGGTGTGATTGTTTAATGCTTGAATGATGTTGGGTGTTTGATATTTGGGTTAGTTTTATGTTTTAACTAGGATTTGGTGGTTGCAAACACTAAGTCTAGCTAAGTGAGTCTTGACTCTTCTTGAGAAAGAGTGTCTATGACTCCAAAATTAATCCAACAAGGAATTGGGATGGACCCATGAGAATGGTAGTCCCAATTAACGGGTAAAACCTCGAGAGAGTAATTACCCAACTTTAACCCTAAGTTGCTTGGTTTGTTAGCCTACCCAACTGGTCTCGAGAGAGTCAATTGGGCAAAATCATTCTTCCTACCGAGAGGTGTGAGAGTGAGAGCAATCATGCAACGGTTATAGCATAAGCCCCATATTCATCATTCTTGTATTAGGAATCTCTACCCGTTAGTTGACCGCCTAGATAAATGCCACGACCCTAGTGTCTTTCTCTATCTTGCATACAACCTAGAATTAATATCTTAGCATAATTTAGTTATAATTAGTAGTTGTTAAATTGTAGTTAATAATCATAAAAACCCAAAAATGATAGAAGATCAATTAGAAGCAAACACGCATTTCTAGGCTAAGCAAATATCCAACTCTCTTTCTAGCTCCCTGTGGAAATTGACCCCGATACCACTATTGGGTAAAAGTATTAGCACCCACTCTTCCTAAGGTTGAGTTCGCTGCGCGATAATCAGCCGCCCACCGGAAATCGTCCACGGTGGCGGCAGAACCCCAAAGCCACCCAAACTTACCCATAAACTCCTTACATCTCCTAATGCCCACCATACCATCTAAACATCCAAAAACCCCGCCAAAAATCTCAGATCTTAAATCTAAAAATCTAAAAACCCTAGCACTGCCGCCGGAAATCGCCTATGGCAGCGGCAAAACCCTAAACCTACCTAAACTCATACCATACCGCCACCACGCCCCCTAGAACCCTATTCTACCCATAGATCCCAAAGAATACCCTTACAAAAACCCTAAATCTTAGATCTGGGTCTCCAAACCCTAGATTTACCTTTCCCGTTTTCAAAACTCCACCTAGTTTGTATAAAAATCCTCGTGCCAAGATCTCTCACCCGGGATTTCAGATTCTAGGTGAGTGTCTTGGCACGAGGGTTTTTAACAACTAGATCTTTTGCCAAAAACAACCGTTCTTTTTCATTTTTTTCTTTTCTGTTTTTATTATGTATTTTATGTTTATTTTCTTTCAGTATTACTGTCTTTATTTTTGTTTGCTGTTATTATTTAAATTAATTAAGTAGAATTGTTGTTGTTTTGTTTATTTACTATTTTGTTTGTTAGTTGTTTAGGAATTGAGCTCCAGTAAAAATGGCCCGTTCCACTTGGCTCATAAATTGGGTTTGTCTGATAGACAGGCCCATAGCTTTGCTAAAAGCTTTAGAGCCCAAGGTCCTTAGGCCAAGAGTCACCTGATACAGGCCCAGAACCAGTCTGGTTCTGAGGCAATTCCAAGGCCCTTAAGGGTCAATTTTGGAAATTTTAATTTTGAAATCTTTCAGAAATTGCTAGGAACTTCTAGAATAGGGACAACTATCCCAATGCTGAGTAGGAAGGATAGAGATAAGATCCCAAAATATCCAGAAATTGGACAGTTTTCCATTTTCTGAGATAAAAGGGTACTAGAAATTGGACAGCTGTCAATTTCTGTTGAGGAAAAGATGCCTTTTCCCTGATTTTAGGGATGCTGGAAGATTCCTTTTTGGTACTCTAAACCTTATCCCTTTCACTCCCTCACTCTATATAAACACTCTTTTTCTTCATTATAAAGGTCTGAATACACCTACACTGAGGGATATACACTTACATACACACAAACACACAAAAAGTTTGTACACCGCCTTAAGATTTTTCTCTTCATCTTCAAAAGAAAATTTCTGGGAAATCAACCTTGATCTTTTAGAAACAAAAACATACACTCCTTTCCTGTTTTGAAAATCCGGCTTTTTTTTCCTATTCTACTGGTTTTCATTGCTGTTGTTATACTTCAAGCTTTTTCAGAGACTTATTTTCCTATTTTATTTGTTTTTCTTGCTGCTATCAAGGTACTTTCTCAACAATGTAAAATTTCAATTTTGTTACTATTATGTTTCTTTTGCTGATTATCAAAATCTGATGTTTGGTTTGAATATTGTATAAATCATGATTAGTTAAAGTGTTTTTTTTAACATAAAAGGTACTTATATTAATAAAAACTAGGGTTCATGACCCTTAACATTGTCATTACTACATAAGCCGTTATGGGCTAAAACTATGCCATGTATATCATTCCCTAAAGCAGTTATAGTACCACACTGGTCTGCAGAACAACTTCTAACATAGATATAACCATCCTGATCTTTGTCATAGTCATCTATTACAAAATCAGGAGGTAAAAATAAGACACATAATTTATTGTAGCTACTTTGCATTAGCGGTGCTTTTGCTAAAAGATGTGCTACCATATTCCCTTCGCGGAAGCTATGCTTCAATGTAATCTTCCCTTTCTTGGTTGCCTTGTCCATTAACCACTTTCATTCATAAATTAAATTATTGTAAGTTGGGTAATCATCCTGAAGAAAACGTATGACCTCCGTGGCATAAGTTTCTACTTCAATTAGGAATTATTGTTCCCTGATGATTAGTTGAAGTGCATGCCGCAATGCTTGAAGTTCTGCTTGGATTGGTGATATTGCATGTATTTTCTTGTGGTAGCCTATCCCCCATTGGCCCTTGTGGTCGCGAATGACTCCGCTGATTCCTCTTTTAAGATAGTTGCTTCTAAAGGCACCATCAATGTTGATCTTATACCAACCCCTGGGGGGAGGGGGGGGGCTGCCACTTTACATTAACGCTTAATTTTATGTTGTTAGTATTGGCTCTGGACGTTAGAAGTTGTATGTCGGCCACTGTGGCAAAATTATCAACATATACCAACTGATCAGGTCGTGGTGCGTATATAACACCGTAACCTTTTTCATATCCCATATACATATATATATATATATATATATATATATATATATATATATATATATATATATATATATATATATAACGGCATCTGGTCATTGGTCAATGTACATGTATAAATGCATGAAATGCATGAAAATATGCTAATACTCTCAATATTCCTCTTGGATAAACTTTATCAACTGCGTATTATTCTGAGACCCATGAACAAAAGATATAATAATATTCCACATGGGGAATCAAGAACATAGAGACCCCTAGTTTTTCTATGAATAGAGTCGTTTATGAAAGCTGTGTGTTTGCTCGTTTATTTTTGTATCATTTGGATCATACCAAAAAGAAATAAGGAATAGCCTTAACATACCTGGAGTAGGAAAAAATCCATGTGATATTCTTGAGAAGGTTTACACCATACTCCCTTAAAATTGCAAAATCTCACGTTGCTCAAAATACAATGAAATCTATGTTTGAATTATTAAAGATTCGTACCCTTCTATGTTAGCTTCAGATTGCCTTCAACGTTGGCTTCAGGTTGCCTTTTTCTTTAGCTTCAGATGGTCTCATGTAGAGCCTTTTCTATTCTCTCAAATGTTGAAGATATTTATCTTTTAATTTATTAAAAGTTATGTAACCTCTTTGAATTTCAATGCTTTTCTTTTAATTGGTTGCCACCTAATCCAACATGACTAATGAGTCATTTGTTTTGGGTAGTGGCTTGCTGCCACGTAAGGGGGGTTTAATCTTATCCCATAACCAATTAGTTAATTTTGTAATGTCCCGTTACCCGATAATTAATCAATTACCCACATAATTAAGAATTATCTCAAATTACTTAAATTACTACTCATTTTTGATATACATTATGCATCATACTATCATGGTCATATGGTACTAGTCCACAGATATCGGGTATTATAACTCGGACCGTATTTTATCCCAAATCGACAACCTTCAACGAAACTCATTTTCTTTAATTCGTGTACCCTTTATCCTTCATGGCAATTACTTATCGTTTGTTATAAATAGCATGAATACGTTAACCTCAAGATAATCTCATCCCCGAGTCTACGTGGATTAACTGAAGACGAAACTTTAACGTACGGAAACGCGAGATGTAACATCATTCCCCCCTTAGAAATATTCGTCCTCGAATGTTTAACTCCTCGGGATCTATATAACTTTGGCAAAGTCGCCTTTGTAACAATACTTCTACCAACTCTTCCTGTAGAAACTCAATAATTCAACGTCACATAGGACCACAATCATCAATAACGACAATGGCCTCACACGACCAATGACAATAACTAACACAAGAATCCATACACGTACCTTAAGGTTGTGATGTCTCACTCAGACCCTTCTCTGGAGGACGAAATAAATAAGGATATCTAGACTTCATGTCTTCCTCAGCCTCCCAAGTCAAATCTTCCACATTGTTGTTTCTCCAAAGTACTTTCACCGAAGCTACGTCTTTAGTTCTCAATCTCCGAACTTGTTTGTCTAATATAGAAATGGGAGTTTCTTCATATGATAGTTGCTCTATGACTTGAACGTCGTCAACTGACACGATCTTGGAAGGATCTCCGATACAATTACCGAGCATAGACGCATGAAAGACTGGATGTACAGACTCCAATGGTCCAATGTACTGAGGGATAAGTTTTCCTTTCTTACCAAACCTCATAGCACCTTTCATCGGTGATACCTTTAGGAATACCCAGTCGTCAACCAGAAACTCCAAGTCTCGCCGTCGATTATCCGCATAAGACTTCTGACGGCTTTGAGCTGCTAATAGCCTTTCCTATATAAGCTTAATTTTCTCGATTGGCTATTGTACCAATTCCGGTCCTACTAATGTCGTTTCCCCAACATCGAACCATCCTATAGGCGACCTACACTTCTGTCCGTAAAGAGCTTCGTATGGAGCCATCTGAATACTGGAATGGTAGCTATTACTATATGCAAACTCAATAAGCGCCAGATGATCATCCCAGCTACCTTTGAAGTCTATCACACAAGCTCATAACATATCCTCAAGTGTCTGAATAGTATGCTTAACCTGTCCGTCTGTCTAGGGATAAAATGTTGTACTAAGACTTACTTGAGTCCCCAATCCTTTTTGGAAGGACCTCCAGAAGTTAGCTATAAATTGAGCTCCCCTATCCGAGATAATAGATATACGGACACCATGCAGTCGTACTATCTCCTTAATATAAAGCCTTGCATAATCCTCTGCGGAATATGTAGTCCTAACGGGCAGAAAATGGGCTGACTTTGTAAGCCTATCAACAATCACCCATATCGAATCGAACTTACGCTTGGGTATGAGGTAAGCCTACGATGAAATCCATATTGATTACTTCCCATTTCCAAGTCGAAATCTCCATAGCCTTCAATAATCCACCAGGTTTTTGATGCTCAATCTTAACCTGCTGACAGTTAGGACACTAAGCAATAAACGCTGCTATATCCTTTTTCATTTCGTCCCACCAATATACTTCCCTGATATCATGATACATCTTTGTCGCTCCTGGACGGATAGAATACCGAGAGTAGTGAGTTTCTCCCATAACCTGCCGACGCAACCCTGCAACATTAGGGACACATAATCATCCTCGATATTTGAGGACCCCATCTTCTGTAATTTTAAACGATGTCTTCTCCTTCTGAAGTGTGGTATCCCTATAATGAACTAACACAAGATCCTCGTACTGACGTTCCTTTACTTCAGTTACTAAAGAGATGTTGCCGTATCCTGAATAGTAATTCCAATATCACCTGAGTCTAGTAACCGAACTCCAAGACTAGCTAGGTGATGAATGGTCTATTCCCCTCTTTTCTGGCTGTAAATATGATAGGCTACCCATAGATCTATGGCTGAGGGCGTCGGCTACTACATTCACCTTCCCCAGATGGTATAAAATATCAACTTCATAGTCTTTAAGTAGCTCCAACCATCTCCTTTGACGTAAATTCAGTTCCTTTTGCTTGAAGATATACTGGAGGCTCTTATGATCCGTATAGATATCAACATGAGCGCCATATGAGTAGTGCCTCCACATCTTTAGTGCATGAATCACCGCGGCTAACTCTAAATCATGGGTCGGGTAGTTCTTCTCATGCTTTCTTAGTTGTCTAGAAGCATAAGATACAACCTTACCATGCTGCATCAGCACACAACCCAATCCAACACCTTAAGTGTCACAATAGATAACATAACCATCGGTCCCTTCTGGGAGCGTTAGAACCGGCGCTAAAGTTAATCTGTCTTTCAATGCCTGGAAACTCCGTCCGCAAGCATCAGTCCATTAAATCTTTGCTCCCTTCTGAGTCAACTTTGTCAAAGGTGTTGAAAGGGAAAAAAATCCCTCTACAAATCTCCTGTAATAACCTGCCAAACTGTGAAAGCTACGAACCTCCGTCGGTGTTGCAGGTCTAGGCCAAGTCTTTACTGCCTCAATCTTTTGTGTATCCACCCGGATGCTTTCACCCATAATGACATGCCCAAGGAAAGCTACAGAGTTCAACCAGAATTCACAATTAGAGACTTTTGCATACAACTTTCCTTTTGTAGAACTCTGAGCACAGTACGCAATTGATCTGCATGCTCAGCCTCTGAACGAGAATACACCAATATATCGTTGATAAATACAATTACGAACTGATCTAAAAAGGGCCTGAACACATGGTTCATCAAATCCATGAATATTGCTGGGGCACTGGTCAAATAGAACGACATAACACGAAACTCAAAGTGCCCGTATCTGGTCCTGAATGATGTCTTCGAAATATCTTTCTCCTTAACCCTTACCTGATGGTACCCGGACCTCAAGTCTATCTTTGAAAAACACTTGGCACCTTGCAACTGATCAAATAAATCATCAATCCTTAGGAGAGGGTACTTATTCTTGGTCGTCACCTTATTGAACTGTCTATAATAAATACACATCCGTAAGAAAACATCTTTCTTCCTCACAAATAACACAGGTGCTCCCCACGGTGATGTACTAGGTCCGATAAAGCCTTTTTCAACAAGTCCTTTAGTTGTTCCTTCAACTCTTTCAGCTCTGCGGGCACCATTCTATATGGAGGAATAGATATTGGATGAGTATCTGGTAGTACGTCAATAGCAAATTCAATTTCTCGCTCTGGAGGAAGACCCAAAAGCTCATCGGGAAACTCATTAACCACAGGGATGGACTGAATGGTTGGTGACTCTACTTCCACATCCTGAACCCGAACTAAGTGATAAATACAACCCTTTCTGATCATCTTCCTTGCCCTGAGATAGGAAATAAATCTACCTCTCGGCGATGCCGTATTACCTTTCCACTCCAAAACAGGCTCCCTTGGAAATTGAAATCAGACTATCTTTGATCTACAATCAACGTTGGCATGAAAAGAAGCCAACCAATCTATACCCATTATAACATCAAATTCTACCATATCTAACTCGATTAGGTACGCTACGGTAGATCGACTATGAACTGCTATTATAAAACCCTTATATACTCGCTTAGCTATCACTGAGTCCCCAACAGGTGTAGACACCTCAAAAGGTTTAACCAATTTAGGTTTTATTCCAAACTTACTAGCAACCAACGGAGTAACAGATGATAAGGTGGAACCTAGGTCAATCAGTGCATATACATCATATGAGGAGACTAATAATATACCTGTAACAACATCAAGCAATGACTCCTGATCCTATCGTCCTGCCAACGCATAATTGTGGTCCTGAGGACCGCTCGAGCTAGATGCTCCGCCCTTGCCTCTACCACGACTTATTGGTGCTTGTGAACCTTGCCCAGGGGGGGCGTACTGATGATGACGAACCAGCTACAGATCCTGCTGGCTGAGCTATGCTTGCATCACCTCTCATCGGACAATTCCTCATAACGTGACCTGGATAACCACAAGAACAAAAAACACCCAATCCCATACGACACTACCAGGCATGATACTTACCACACATAATACATCGTGGCAGGGGTGGCCTCATCTAACTTGACTCACCCCTATACTGAGAACCTGAGGCCCTGGAACTCTGACCAGACCCTAAATATATGGAATGATCAAATCTCTTACCGCCAAACTGAGGGGGTGCACTAGCTGATGGCTGGACTACCTCGGGTACTATTGTCTCTGACCACCTCAAAACTCACCAGAAGGACCAATGACCTCGCTCTCTTATTTAGGGCCCTATCATGCTCACAATCGGCCCTCTCTTTCTGCTTATGTTCCTTTACACCCTGAGCGTATGCCTAAATATGAAAAATATCCATGTCTGGCTGAAGTGAGACCGACATACAATCGTTAAGCAAGTATGGCTCTAACCCCATCACAAAGCGGTGAACCCGATCCTCCATCTTCGATACAATAGTGGGAGCATACCTAGCCAACGAATCAAACTGAAGACTGTACTCCCGAACACTCATGTTACCCTGCCGAAAGGTCAATAACCTATCAACTCTGGCCCGCCTAAGCTCTAGTGGCAGATAATGACGAAGAAAAGCTTCTATAAACTCCTGCCATACTGCTGGAGGGGCATCCTCACCTCTAGACAACTCCCAAGACTCGTACCAATTAACTGCAACATCCTGAAGTCTATAGGAAGCTAGCTCAACTGACCCAGTCGTAGTGGTCTTTATTACCCTCAAAGTCCTCTGCATTCTATCGATAAATACCTGACGGTCTTCATTTGGATCTGCCCTAGTGAATATCGGAGGGTCAAAATTAATTAAATTGCGAACCCTCGCACTGACGGACCTATCTGCAACATCCTGAAGTCTATAGGAAGCTAGCTCAACTGACTCAGTCGTAGTGGTCTTTATTACCCTCAAAGTCTTCTACATTATATCGATAAATACCTGAGGGTCTTCGTTTGGATCTGCCCTAGTGAATACCGGAGGGTCAAAATTAATGAAATCGCGAACCCTTGCACTGACGGACCTATCTGCTACTGATCAAATTAATAGCTAAATAGCATCTCTCATCTCCTGACCCGGTGTATCTGGCTGAGGGGCTGAACGTACGGGGTGGGCGCTGGAGCTGGTGTCCCTCAGAGCTCTTCTGGAGAGGGCGGGGTATGTGAAGTCTGAGATGGAATCGCACTATGAGATTCTCCTCGAGCCCAGGTAACTCATGGCGCTCGACTAGTAGTCTCACCAGCCACGGACATTCCCTTCTAGGCGGCTGTAGTCTTCGGTGGCATCGCTAAAAACGTAACATATCATTAGGAACATGAATTCTTATATCGCACGATCTAAGATAAAAAGAGAGGATAACATCCTATATGTCCTGTAGCCTCCTGTGTATAAGTGTAGTTCACAACACACCCATAAACAAGACTCTACTAGACACGGTTTGTAGACAACCCTAGGACAGAACTACTCTGATACCACTTTTGTTACGACCCAAACCGATGGGCCGTGATGGGTGCCCGAATCTTACATGTCGAAAATCCTTAAGCATGAGTTTAAGACATAAACATGAATAACATACGTGAGGGAAACCTATCCACATATACATGCAGAATACAGCGGGCGAGCCGGCAAGGCTGCTATAGATGACTATATACCTTAAACTGGAAGCCGACAAGGCCACATACTCTCCAACTATAAATAACTGTCTACAGGCCTATAATAGAAAATACAATTGTACAAGTACGAGACTGGGCCAAGTCATACCCATGTATATATACAAGCATATCGTACCAAAACCAATAGCAGCTCCGGATCAAGTGGAACATGCCAACTCTCGCTGCTCAAGGATCCTAAGCAGGGGGACCGTCAGCTTGCCTACCTGTACCTGCGGGCAGGAAACGCAGGACCTAGGAAATAGGGCATCAGTACGAATAATGTACTGAGTATATAAGGCATGAAAATCAGTACATAAGAGACATAGATGAAACATGGAATAAGGAATTTCGCTTGTAAGTCTAAATAACTTTGCAAATCCTAATACAATTATCATATCATGCACGTACGTGTAAATGTAGTGAAAAGGCATAGGTATAGGTGTACATAACATCATCAAGCCTCTAAGGGCATCCCATCATATCATCTCGGCCACTGTGGGAAAAATTATCAACATATACCAACTGATCAGGTGGTGGTGTGTATATAACGCCGTAACCTTTTCGCATATCACATATACATATATACATATAATTACGCGTATATAACGCCATCTGGTCATGGGTCGATGTACATGTATAAATGCATGAAATGCATGAAAATATGTTAATACTCTTAAAATTTCTTTTGGATAAACTTTATCAACTGCGTATTATTCTGTGACCCATGAACAGAAGATATAATAATATATCACATGGGGAACCAAGAACATAGAGACCCCTAGTACTTTTATGAATAGAGTCGTCTATGAAAGTTGTGCGTTTGCTCGTTTCTTTTTGTATCATTTGGATCATTCCAAAAATAAAGAAGGGATAGCCTTAACATACCTGGAGTAGGGAAAAATTCGTGTGATATTCTTGAGAAGGCTAACACCGTACTCCCTCAAAATTGCAAAATCTCACGTTACTCAAGATACTATGAAATCTCTCTTTGAATTATTAAAGATTTGTACCCTTCTTTGTTAGCTTCAGATTGCCTTTAACGTTGGCTTCAGGTTGCCTTTTTTGTTAGCTTCAGATGATCTCATGTAGAGCCTTTTCTATTCTATCAAATGTTGAAGATATGTATCTATTAATTTGCTAAAAGTATGTAGCCTCTTTGAATTTGAAGGCTTTTCTTTTAATTGGTTGCCACCTAACCCAACATGACTAATGAGTCATTTGTTTTGCGTAGTGACTTGCTTCCGCGTGGGGTGGGGGAGGGGTTTTAATCTTATCCCATGACTAATTAGTTAATTAGGTAATGTTCCGTTACCCGATAATTAACCAATTACCCACATAAGTAAGAATTATCTCAAATTACTTAAAATACTACTCATTTTTAACATACTTTATACATCATATTATCATGATCATATGGTACCTTGTATGGTACTAGTCCATAGAGATCGGGTATTATAGCTCGGACCGTGTTTTATCCCAAATCGACAACCTTCAACGAAACTCATTTTCTTTAATTCGTGTACCCTTTATCCTTCATGGAACTTACTTATCTTTGTTATAAATAGCATAAATACATTAACCTCAAGATAATCTCATACCCGAGTCTACGTTGATTAACTGAAGACGAAACATTAACGTACGAAAATGCGAGATGTTTTACAAGTAATCCCAATCAAATACATTGGATGAAAATGAAATGAGTTTTGGGGTATCTGAAACATACCAAAAATTATGCTTTGCATTATAATAAATATCCCTTCATGATTGAGGGATATAGTGATGCAAATTGGATCACCAGATCATCTGAAGTTAAACCCACGAGTGGATATGTTTTCATAATTAGGGGTGGAGCACTGTCTTTGAAATCATCCAAACAAACGTGCATCGCCCGTTCTACAATGGAATCTAAATTCATAGCTTTAGATAAGGCCGGTGAAGAAGTTGAATGGCTCTGCAATTTCTTGGAAGATATTCCATTTTGGCCCAAACCTTTGGCACCTATTTGTATACATTGTGATAGCCAAGCAGCAATAGGCAGGGCAAGGAGTGTTATGTATAATAGAAAATCTCGTCATATACGATGGAGACACAATACCGTTAGACAACTACTCTCGAGTGGTGTTATCACGATTGACTATGTAAAGTCAAGAGATAACGTGTCGGATTCACTTACAAAAGGCCTATCTAGAGAGGCAGTTGAAAGATCATCAAAGGGAATGGGGTTAAGGTCTAGGACAAGTCATTATGGCGATAACTCTACCTAGAAGACAATAGATCCCACGAGCTAGGTTCAAAGAGATCAAACAAAGTTATGAATGACGGTTCAACATTGTCAAACAACTCAACCCATTCTCGCGACGAAGGCAATGTTCATAAATCGAGGTAAAGCATTAAGGAATTTAATGAGCCAATAAAGCTTAAAGCTTTTTAATGATTTGCTATGTCTGGAAGGATATGACCAGATAGTGTGTCTATAGGATTACACGTTTAGAAATCACGTATGTGAGTGTGAAGTATAAGCCGCTTCAAGGGGAATGAAAGTAAAGGACCATTCTCTAAGCACTCATGAAACTAGGCGGTGTTCATGGCTGAAACGAACACAACAGTGAGAACCGTAGATGGTTAAGGATTGATTGTGTGACTTTTGTTGTCTAGGTATACAACAAAGCTCGACGGTTCAAAGATATTAAATCTACCGATTGACCGAGTCTATTCGATATAAGTTCACTACGAAAAGTTCAAAGGGAAACCTACTTATCTAGATGCAATTAATTCTTTCATGTTAAACAAACATGCGTCCGTGCATTCCTTTGTCTTATAGCCATTCCCCATTCATATGGAGGATTGTTGGGCTTTTATGGTTGGTGTAGCTTAAAGAGGGTGAATAGAAATGGAGGGAAAATGAAATATTTGAGTTTCCCTCCTTGGTAAAGGGACATTGTACCATATCGTAATCGGGATTTGAAGGTTCGAATAGGTTTGTATGATGATTTCGGACTTGGGCGTATGTTCGAGTTGAGTATTGGATTGCCCGGGAGCATTTCGGCGTGGAAAGTTGGCATTTTGAAGGTTTTAGAATTTCCTAAGATTGGTTTGAAGAGGACTTTGGTGTTATCGATGTTCATTTGGGGATCCGAGCCTTAAAATAGGTTCGTATCCTGATTTGCAACTTGTGGGTAAAGTTTGGCGTCATTCCAGAATGTTTAAGTGTAATTCGGACGCGTTCGGCGGAGTTTCAAAGTTTAAAGAAGGTTTCGATCGTCGATTTGTAGTTTTGATGTTGTTTGGTATGATTTGAGGCCTCAAGCAGGTCCGTGTTATATTATGGAACTGGTTGGTGTGATTGGACGGGATCCTGGGGACCTTAGGTGTGTTTCGGGATGGTTTCGGACCAAGTTTGGATGATTTGTTATTGCTGGTGTCTGGTTTGTTCTTCGTGAATGAGATGGCATTCACGCGTTTTTGAAGAAGGATTTTAGGAGTGGCTGGGATTTATCCATCGCGAACGCGATGAAGGAGACGCGTGGAGCAGAGGCCGGGGTATCCTACACGAACGGGACTTGGAGGTCGCGAACGCGAAGAGGAAGAGGAGTGTTGGGGCCTGTCAGGCGTTAAGCCTTCGCGAACGTAGCTCGTGGCCTGTGAACGCGAGGCCGTGGGATCTGAAGGCTTCACGATCATGACCAATGGGTCGTGACCACATAGAGTAAAATTTTGGAGGCAGTTTTTTTAGCCTTCGCTATAACGAAGGTGCTCCCCCGATCGCGATGAAGGACGGACCTGGGTAGAATTGTTTTAAGTTGGGATTTTTGCTCATTTCACTCATTTTTCACTTGGTTGGGCGACTTTTGGAGTTCTTGAAGAGGAGATTATTGTCACCATTGTGAGGTAAGCTATTCTCACCTATTGTGAGTTAAATACAAGAGTTATATACGGATTTATACACAAAAATTATGGAAATTGTGGGATTTTGAAAGAAACTTAGAATTTGGTATTTCTGAATTTTGACCACGAAATTGGATATGGAATTGGGAATAAATTATATATTTGAATTTGTAATGTTATGAGTAAAGTTTATCTTCGAAAATTTTTAGAATCCGGGCACGTGGGCCCGAGGGTTGACTTTATTGACTTTTCGAGCAAAGTTGGGAATTTTTATGAATAGATTAATTATAAGCATAGGAGTATATTTTGATTGATTCGCATATTGTTTGACTAGTTTCGGATTTTTTGGCTTTGAATTGAGGAGTTAGAGAGGCATTGGAGCCGGTTATGGAACTTCGAAGCGAGATAAGTCTCCTGTCTAACTCTGTGAGGGGGAATTTACCCTATCACGACCCAAAATCCACTATAGGTTGTGATGACGCCTAATGCCACCGTCAAGCAAGCCAGTAGTGAGTTATCAGTTCAATTACTCATTTATTACTTTGAAAACACAATTATTAAATTGTACAAAATATAATTTACATGCTGAAATAATAAAAATTCCATGAACAATCATGCTAAACCTCTAGTAGAAACCCCCAAAACCTGGTGTCACAAGTACATGCGCATTTTTCTAAGGAATACAATAAATATACATCATAGGTCCCAAATGTAATAAGAAAGAATAAAAATACACAATACAATGTAGACTCGGTTGACTGCAGTGCGTAGCCTGGAGTGCAGCTCACATACAATCTCCTCAACCGATGCGCCTACGCGCCAAGATGATCATCAGGTGACGTGTTGGATCCTGCACATTTAGTGCAGAAGTGTGCAGCATGTTTACGTAAATCAACACATACCCAGTAAGTATCTAGCCTAATCCCGGAGAAGTAGTGACGAGGGGTCGACATTGACACTTACTATAGGTCCAATATAGCAATATAATAAAACATAAGCAGATATGAAGCGTACGTCAAATATGGGATAAATCTGTAACTTAACATAATCTTCCAATTATTTTCTTTAAAGCATAAACTTATCGATAATGTATCCTGCCTTAATATCTCAGAAATGTGCCAAGTGTCAATATCAAATAAATAAGGAATACCATAAAATGTCAGGCATCAGTGGAAGGCTTATCTAGTGAATATTTGGACTACTAGCGATATCACGCATGATTCTGCTGAGGTCGTTCGGCCCGATCCAGAATAATGTGTACACTGCCGAGGCTCGTGCGGCACAAACCATAGATGCATCTATCTACTGCCGAGGCGTTCGGCCCGCTCCACAAGAAAGGAAGGAAGTTTTCAAATTACAAGATACGTATTTACATTAAAGTACACGAGCACAAAGTGAATATAACCCTTACCGTTTCTCAATTTTTCTTGCCAACAACTCAAGAGATCAGGGTGGGTCTAAGATGTATTAAATTTCTAACTTCATCTCAATCGTATTTTCAATTAATTAAGTCAACAGAATAAGTTCAAGTAATTGAAATATTGCATGATAAAATCCTAAGTCTACCCGGACATAACCATGTTTTAGCTACGTACGGACTCTCGTCACCTAGTAGTACGAAGCACCCACAAATAGTAGCACATAACAATTAATATCACATAGGGGTAGTTTCTCCCTCACAGAGTTAGACAGGAGATTTACCTTGCTCCGAAGTTCCGTAACCGGATCCAACGCTGCTCTAACACCTCAAACCAGTGCACGTTGCTTCACAACTAGTCAATCAATGTGCAAATCCATAAATATATAATCTAATACTCATAATAAATCAAATTGTAACAATTTCCAACTCCGCTCAAAAAATCGATAAAGTCAACCCTCGGGCCGACGTACCCAGGTTCCGAAAATTTTCGAAGACAAACTTTACCCATAACACCACTGACTCAAATGTATAATTTATTCCACATTCCATGTCCAATTTCGTGATCAAATTCCAAAAATACCAGTTTCTAGGTTTTTCTTCAAAATTCCAAATTTCCACTAATTTTCCATGAATTTCCATGTTAAAATCTATATATAATCCAAGAATGTAACTTGCAAAAGTGGGAATCACTTGCCTTGTGTTGCTTGATGAAAATCTCCCCTTGAAGATCTCCAAAAATCACCCAACCAAATGAAAATGTGAGAGAAATAGGCTATGTCCTGAAATATGACACCACTGCCCAGTTCCTTCCTCTACGCAATCGAGGAATGACCATCGCGATCGCGAAGGCCAAACAGCCCTGGACCAAAAATCGCTGCGTCGCGTTCGCATTCGCGAAGTCTTCCGTCCCTACTGCTTCGCGTTCAGGGGGTAGGCCTCGTGTTCGTGTAGGCCAAACAGCCTCAGGCCCAGCTTCTCCATTTCCTTTTAGGGTTCGCAACCGCCCCTGCGCGTTCGCGTAGGTTCCTTAAGCTCTTCTCCGCATTCGCGACCTGTGAGTCGCGTTCACGATGAGCAATCTCCTCCAGCGCACAAATCTTTCTTCAGAAACACAATCGCCTCCACGCGTTCGTGATGAAGGACACCCGAACCAGCATCAGCAGCAGCAAAATATGGGGAAATGACCCGAAATTATCCCGCACACCCGAGGCCCCCGGGACCCCATCCAATCACACCAACAAGTTCCATAACATGACACCAACTTGCTCGAGGCCTCAAATCACATCAAACAACATTAAATCTACAAATTACACATCGATTAAAGCCTAATGAACTATTGAACTTCTAACTTGATACCGGAACCTATCAAATCACGTCCGATTGACCTCAAATTTTGAACAGAAGTTTCATTTGATATTACGGATCTACTCCAACTTATGGAATTGGAATCCGAACCCGATATCAAAAAATCCACTCCCGGTCAAACTTCCCGAAAACCTTCAAGTTTCTAATTTTCGCAAAATGACGCCGAAATGACCTACGGACCTCCAAATCCACATCCGAACGCGCTCCCAAGACCACATTCACCATACGGAGCTACTCCCATGCTCGGAATCCCAAACAGATATCGATAACATTAAAATACACTTCAACCCAAATTTATGAGATACTTCCAAATGCAAACTTTCCGTAATAAATGCTAAAACGCTCCCGGGTCATCCAAAACCCAATCCGGACCTATGCCCAAGTCCAAAATCATCATACGAACCTATGGAAACATTCAAACACCGATTTTGAGGTTGTTTACTCAAAAGTCAAACCTTAGTCAATTCTTCCAACTTAAAGCTTTCGAAATTAGAATTTTCTTTCCAAACGAGCACTGAACTTCCCGAAATTCAATTCCGGCCACACGTACAAGTCATAATACCTTAAGTGAAGCTACTCAAGGCCTCAAACTGTTGAACGACGTGCTAGATCTCAAAACGACTGGCCGGATCGTTACATTCTCCCCCACTTAGACATAAGTTCGTCCTCGAACGTTCTAAGAATTGCTCCGCAGTTACCCAAAATCACTGCCTAACACCTCGTGCACCTCCCTGCGCTATCACAACCCAGTTTAATATATTAGCTTGAGCCAGACTGAAGGTTCTCCCTTTTATCTAGTCAACAAGCCTTATAACAAAATTCCAACCTCCAAATTTGTTTTCAAGACCAGATCCTAACATAAGAACACCGTATCAATCACTACACACTGTACCAAAACATGATCGTATACCTTTGCTGAATTCACACCCTGCACTGCATAATTCACATGACCATAATAACAACCTCTGACAATAATAACTGCAATTTCACGAATTCGATGCCCGTAATACACCTCATAACACATAATAGCCCTAATCCAACTCTCGCAATACCGCCACGACGAAAGAGATGTGCAGAAACTAATAACCGCCTGCCGAATCGGCAAATCATGAAGTCTCTCTTCTTGACAAGGACCATTTCCTCATACTGAACTGATACTTGCTCTTTAATATACCATTCATAACTTCGATAGCACTGAATCCCAAGTCCAACAACCTCTTCTCACCTAGTACAAGCTACTCCAGCAATAAGCCACCACAAGCACTATCTAGGATTTCATATGACGTCATTGTTGCGCCAATAAGCTGCAACTTGAATATGACACATAAGGAAGAATGAACTCTGGAAAAGAACTATCCAGCCCGCGTGATGAATAAAACGACCATCAAGTACTATGAGCCTTTCTTAGAGGCAAGAAACAGGACACACAAAAATAAATATAAGGGATCGTGCTTAACATCTCACTGTTGCGTCGTGCAACCCGATCCAATGTGACACTATTGCGGTGTGCAACCCGATCCAAACAACATACCCGTGGCGGCGTGCCACCCGATCCAAACAATATACCCGTGGCGGCGTGCCACCCGACCTGCACATAACAATCAAAAGAAAAGACACCTCAAGTCGTAACGCTTATACTTACGAAATGTGTGAATATCAACCACAAGCACGCGCAGTGCATAATACAAATCCTAGGAGACGGATGGTGACATACGCTATGAAACTCAAGCACAACTAAGGTGCGATACATGATCTGTATCTCGAGAGCCATCCTGCTCACATAACACCACAACTATGCGGCACCTCAACACATGTGCGAATAATCAAGCCGTCTCACAACACACATGGAACCATTTAGTATTACATGAATTAGCTAATGACGAAAATAACATCCAGTGCCTAAAGAATCCTCCATAAGAAATGTTATGCTGAATGAACACACCCGGCCTGGGGTTGGGCACTCATCCACATTTAGACCCATCAACGAACCTCAAGCCGATTCTGATCAAACCATACTGGACTAATAACCCTTCAAGGATCCATAATGACCTATTCATGACACATAAGCACAGCCGTTTTAATCCGGAACAATATACCAAAGTCCATAACCAAGAGAATATAGCGCCTTTCAGCCATAAACCCTCACATTAACGATAGTACCATAATCTCCATACTTGGTTTCAATCTTTAACAGTTCAAGTGACTGACATGCCACACTTATACAAATTGCTCAATGGAATACACTCCCACGACCCTCTGTACCAGGTAGCAAGGTCTGTATCTCCACTCCACCAACCCTACAAATTCTGTAAATCAATTCGAGAATCTGCAAATCAATACACAAGGCCTCTTACACAGGACACTGTTCTCAGGTGACACTAAAGAAAATGCCATCTGACTCTGAACATCTAAATTCTTCCCTGCTCATCCGAGCTCGTGACATTCCTCTCAATGCCGAACTGCAACCTTGATCCTCCACTTTCAATTCCCGTGCCGCTCACTGCACGTATCATGTCGTTATGCAAGAATACCGGAATTCATCAAAACTCCTAAACTACTAGCAGAATAAACACTTCATTGTCTAGAAAGCCTTTCACTTATCTCATTTAGAAGAACCAATTCAACATGCAACTAAATTCCCAAACTGTAGAAAATACAAACCTCACGTCGTGATCTAAACTGCCATGACTCTTCCTGAATCCATTTACACCACAAGGCCATTATAATCGAATGCCTCCCAGATCAATCAAGCTATGGTGGCTGCCAAGCCTGCACATACAACCACAAATCGCATGTATAACTTCACACGCCGAAGGAACTGATCATTTTCACAATCATGTTGATTCAACCATTACTAACCGAGCTGACTTCTTCTAGTTCACTCTTGACGTACCTTAGAAATAATAGTAGCTCCATTCAAGGATCATAACAAAAGTCAACGGCACTCCTCTCGAATAATTTATGCTTCCCTTAAGAATTTCTCCCGCGTTGTGCATATTCATTACTATGTTTTCCTTAAATTTCATAACTCAAACATATATACGTGAGCAGGGTCAAGGACCCATTAAAGCTTTTTATTCTAATAGGATCGGGCCGTTCATCTCAGCATGATTTTGTACCATACTCTTATGGAAGCTGCTCGTTCGCCTCGACAGTATAATAGATGCACCTATGGTTCGTGCCGCTCGACCCTCGACAGTGTGCACATTATTATGGGATCAGGCCGTTTGCCTCGGCAATATCATATTCCTTATGGGATTGGGTCATACGACCTCGGCATACTCGTGCGTTATGCCGCTAGTAGTTCGAATATTCATGAGATTTTCCTTCCACTGATGCCTTGTATTTTATATGGTATTTCTTATTCATCTGATATTGGCACATTATATTTTCCGAACTGTTGAGATAGGATACGAGATTGAGAAGTTTATATCGTTGAAATTTTGAAAGATTATGTTGGTTACCATTTCATCCTAGTATTACTGTTATGCTTCATATCTGTTTAGGATTTAGCATACTCCTTTATTGGACCTCTAGTAAGTGTCAGTGTCGACCCCTCGCCACTACTTCTCCGGGGTTAGGCTAGATATTTACTGGGTACGCGTTGATTTATGTACTCATGCTATACTTATTGTGTATGTATATACATATATATATATATATATATATATATATATATATATATATATATATGTCTGGTGGACTTTTCGCGCAAGGGCGCGGCTGTTGCGGGGACTTTACGGATAGTTGCATTCCATGTTACGATCCGCAGCATACAGAGTCACCATCAGAATTATTTATATTCTTTTGTCCAACTTATATTTCAGACAGATATTTTAGTATTATTGTACTCCTTAATAGATGCTCATGCACTTGTGACACTAGGTTTTGGGGGTTCCTACTGGATGTTCATTATTGTAGTTCACGTAATTATTATCACCTTCACCTTGTAATTTATATTTTATACGAAAGTTGGAAATAAAATTCACGGGTTTTTCTACGAGTACCAGACCTTACTCTACTTATATAATGGGATTCATGATTTCAAAAATAATAAAATGATTAACAAAGTTGATTAAGCATCGTTGACTTGCCTGACGGCTGCGTTAGGCGCCATTGCGACCTATTGTGGATTTTGGGTCGCGATAGCTTGGTATCAGATCTCTAGGTTTACTTGGGTCTCACGAGTCATGAGCGAGTCTAGTGGAGTCTTGTGGATCGGTATAGAGATATCTGTACTTATATTCGAGAGGCTACAGGGTTGTTAGGAGCACTTCCTTTCTTTATTTCTTGTGATGCGATTTAATTCCATCGACGCTTATGCCTTCATTTCCTTCCTACTCACTCTTACACGATGTTGAGCGCTTGTTATCAATAGGGCATTGAAAGCTACAGTTGTACTACAAATGTAGTGCATGATATATCTCCTTACGTATTCGAACGAGCTATTGTCGTCGTCTTGTTGAAGGGCGTTCTGTCGTTTCAGCCTTGTATTAGTATTGCTTATGGGTTTTGAGGCTATGCACAGATTGTTTTGATGTACATGAGTGGTTATCACACATTGTCGATGTAAATGGTAGGGTGCTTATTTATAGATCGCGGCAGTGAATGACTCGAAAAGAGGATTTCTCAGTTCATGGTTTAGAGGTTCAGCATTTAATTCGGAGGAAAGGCAATCTGACCATGGATATTCAGACTTTGGTGATGGAGTAACGAGACTTGATATTTTCAAGCGTAGTGGAATTTTCATTGTGATGTGGTATTGTCGTCCTTGTTTGAATGCATTATGGTTCGTCAGTATTATGGTCTTCTTTGATTTGCCTTCGGGGCAGGGTGCGGTGAAATAGTGTCTAAGAAGCAGTTGTTAGAGATGGCGGTGCGTTGCGGTTTCAGAATCAAATCTGTGTTTCGAATGCTGATGGTTTCAGAGGGGTGATCTTCGAGGATATTTGTAGCAATTTATTAGTTCAGGTGCTACAGAGATGGATATTGATTTGATGCAACATTTGGGTAGCAAAGGATGAGGAAGGACATGGTGGGAGGTGTCTCATGGTGGTTGAATTGCTAGCAGGTCAAGTATAAAAAGTAGAGGTCAAGAAATTGCTTAAAGGAGATGGTTGAACCGAAGTGGGAGTGGCAGAGTAGCATATGGATTCTGCGGTAGGATAGCCACATGCCTTGAGAAAAGCTTAGAGTGATATGGGAATCATGGTAGACAGTGACTAGGTCTAAGGATTTTATTTGGGATGGTGGCTACTGTATTGAGGAAGGTTGAATGTGGCAGAAGAGTTTGCTTGAAATGAAGATGGGTGTGAAAACTTGATTATCGTTTTTGGGATGCAACGTCACTTTGAGTTTGGAATGTATTGTCCGACTTTTAGTTGATGTCTATGGGGAATGAACAGACTTGTACAGCTGGTGGACGAGCATGGGCTCGGGGGAGTTTACTGATTTCGTGGTAGTTGTACCCAATGCAGCATCGTTGGAAGATGTCAGTATGGAATTCTATAGGTGGGTTATCTCCTGTGAGCAAGTTAGTGATTGCGTGATTTTGATGAATGTTCTCCGAAGAGTTCTACTTACTACCCGGCAGAAGGTCGAATACGCGATTATGGCTGATAATTCGGAATGTTCACGAAAAGTTAACAAGAGACTACGAGAGATTTGGCGGGTTGACGGTACGATATCATGGTAATTGAGAACTAGGAATCTTTATGGGTTCTACATTTATGTGATGATATCTTAAAGCTAAGTGGGGGAGCCCACCATCTACGATTAGACAGTGTGGATATCTGGTTGTGTAGGTTTTGGGAAGACTCAGAGTTTATGCTTCTTGTGGATGTGATGTACGAGGAAAAGAATTCATCCGGTTGCTTCTTTGGGAGTGCTCATATGCTAAAAGATCATTGGAGTTTGATTGTATTTGGGACCAGGTCAGAGTGGGTGACTCACAACAACTGTTCTAGTGGGTTCAAGAATTTAAAAGTGCAGTCCCTAAGGATTTGGGGTCCATTGTGTGGTTAAGGATATAGTTTTTGCAGTGGGTTATGGAAGGGACTTGGGGTGTTATACGTTATCATCGGGTCTGCGGTGCAGTATTGGAGAAATGGGATGAAACAACTTCGCATTCGTAGAGGATCTTTTAGAATGGGTGTACCAGTTGGAGACGCTATTGTGTGCATAAGGAGAGTATGAGATGGTTTGTTGGTGTTGAAACAATGTGGTCTCGTGATTCGGGTCACTCGGGATGAATTCTGATTGAGTTCGTTATGTTTTTGATGGAAGCTATTATTACCTCTAAGGCAAGTCAAGAGTAAATTGGAAGAAGTTGGGTTAGTTAGTAATGGTTTGAATCAGCATGATTAAGGCAATGAGCAGTTCCTTCGGCGTGTTAAGTTATACAGGTGGTTTGTAGATGTAGGTGCAGGCTTGACAACCACCATAATTTGATTAATTTGGAAGGTATTTGATTCAAATGGCCTTGTTATGTGTAAATGGATTCCGGAAGAGTTATGGTGTTTTTGACCACAACTTGAGGTTTATATTTTATGCGGTTATGGGAATTCAGTTGGGTGATTGCAATTGTGCCTCTACAATGTGTTGTGTGAAAGGGTTTCTAGATGATGAAGTGTTTATTCTATTGGTGGTTCAGGAGTTTTGAAGAAATTCTTGTACTCTCGCATAGCGGCATGATAAGTTAGTGAGCGGTATGGAAATTAGTAGTTGAGGATCAAGGTTGCGGTTTGGTGTTGATAAGAATTACACGAGCTCAGAGGAGCGGGGGAGGATTTCAGATGCTCAGAGTATGTTGGCACTATTTTCGGGTAGCCTGAGGATGGTCCGTTTTGTGGTAGAAGTTTTGGGTATTGAAATGCTGATGGTTGGCCAGTATTATGGAAATAGCATTGTTGATGGCCATTAATGTTCATATTTTACTATCTGGTGCGGAAGGCTGTGGGAGTATGTCCCACGGGGAGATCGTATAAGTGTGACGTGCCAGTCATTCGATTGTCAGAGGTTTTGCTGTGATTCTTTGAGATAAAAAAGAACCAACCGACCAAGATCAAGATCTTGAAACGAAAACGTGGTTTGTGGGTCGATATCAAGAAATAACGTATCTCAATTTTTAGGACTCGGAATCTGATGATTCAAAAATGAGGTGAAAGATGACGATCTGAACTATAAGAAAGACTATTTACTCGTTCAAAACAAGTAAATATTGATGCTCCATCATTTCAATGAAAGTTATGATTCGATAATGTCACGACCCCAGTACGCCCTCCGTGAACTATCGTGGCGGCACCTAGTTTCTACGACTAGGTAAGCCTAATAAATGCGGAAAAGAAACAATTGCGGAAAGAAAATAATTAAAAACCGAGGTAAACAAAAATGAAACATGTGTTTAAGATGCCGCCCGGCACATAACAGTACAAGAATCTCAACCTAACACTCCCAAAATTCGGAACCCCATGAATCACAAGCTAAGAGATACATAAAAAGCTCTAACTCCAGAAATGTCTATCAACAAGGAAAAATACAGAAGGGCTAAACTAGTACAGATAATAGAAAGGGACTCCTCGGTCTGCGGACGCGGCAGATATACCTCGAAGTCTCTACAAAAGCGCCTAGCCTCAAGGGTGATAAGACTGAGTGAGAGTACCTGGATCTGCACATGAAAAACATGCGCAGAAAGGGACATGAGTACACCACAGCGGTACTCAGTAAGTGCCAAGCCTAACCTCGGTCGGGTAGTGATGAGGAAAATTAGGGCCCTACTGAGGTTAAATTAAATACAAGGTATACAAGTATAGAATAATACAGTATAATTAAGTGCAACAGTAAGAAGTAACACAGGATAGAAAGAACAACAACAGCTATAACAGAGACAAAATAATCACAGAAAGGAATACAACTCAACACAGAGATAACAACCTGGGATCTACCAGGATACCGTCCTGTAGCCCCCAAATGTAAATATCCAACAAACCTAGGATCTACCAGGATACCGTCTTGTATCCCCCAAATGTAAATATCCCGCGAACCGGGGATCTACCAGAATACTGTCCTGTAGCCCCCAAATGTAAATATCCAGGAAACCGGGGATCTACCAGGATACCGTTCTGTAGCCCCCAAATGTAAATGTCCAGTGGATCTCCCGGGTGTCGACCCGTAGTCCAACTCATAGTGCACCGGGGATCTACCGAAATCTCGATCCGTAGTCCCCAAATATAAATATGTAGGGGGGATCTACCGGGATATCGCCCGTAGTCCCAAAGTAAACACACAGCAGCAACACGAAGAATAATCAATTGAAACCAATTTCATACCAAGGTAAAACAGGTATTTCTAACCTAGTATGCCGCACAGAATTTAAATAAAACAGTTTGAGCAAGTAAAGCAATTAAGTCAATTAGACATGCTTCCCTAAGCTAATAGTAGGCTTAAATTACAAGTGGTATAAACAGGAAAAGGAATCACAATTATAGTTACTTAAAGAAAATGGGTTTTCAACAATTAGCACAAGTACGCACTCGTCACCTCACGTACAAGGTATTTCAATTATCAACAAACCAAATCCTAAGGGGAGTTTCCCCCACACAAGGTTAGACAAGCCATTTACCTCGAACTGGCTCAAAATCAACCTGAAACCATGCTCTTGCCACCAGTACTCGACTCCAAATGGCCCAAATCTATTCAATTCAATTGCATAATGTAAATAACACTTCAAGTAACTGATTCCTCAAATAAATTCTAAGCTAATACGTGAAATTAGGTAAAATAACCAAAACGCCCCCCGGGCCCACATTTCGGAATCAGGTAAAATTTACAAATTCTGAATCCTCACACTCCACAAGTTCAGCCATACCAAAAGTACCAAAATCGGACCTCAAATGGTCCCTCAAATCATCACTTAAAGCTCTCCAATTAACCAAACCCTAACCCCCTATTTTACCACTGATTTTCCTTCATATTTCATGCTTAAAATTATAAAAATCACCATAATAACGAGTTTAGGTTCCAAAAATCTTACCTCCTTGAAGCTCCCTAGAATCCTCTCTCAAAAACCTCCCAAAAGCTCAAAATCCGAATGAAAATGGTGAAAGAATGGGCAAAAATCGCGAATGGACCTTTATATATGTTCTGGTCCAGGACTTCCGCACCTGCGGACACTTCGCCGCACCTGCGGTCCCAGGTGCGCATCTGCGAGATTTTATTAATTCCCTTGGGCCGCACCTGCTTCTTCTCCTGCACCTGCGCTCACGCAGGTGCACCCAAACTACCGCACCTGCGAAAACTGGCCGTCCCTCACATGGCCGCATCTGCGGTCTCTCAGCCGCTTCTGCGGCGCCGCACCTGCGGTCCCCAATCCGCAGGTGCGGTTATGACAGCATACTCAGTAGCTTCAGCTGCAAATTCCCAACTCCAAACTTCCCGTTAACCATCCGAAACCACCCCGAGGCCCCCGGAACCTCAACCAAAAGCACGAACAAGTCATATACCACTATCCAAACTTATACAAATCTTCAAAACACCTCAAACTACATCGAATCAACCAATTAGCATCGGATTCAAGACTAAGGACTTCAAAAACTCTCAAATTACGCTTTCGATCAAAAAGTCTATCAAACCTCGTCTGAATGACCTGAAATTTTACACACACGTCACATTCAACACTACGGAGCTACTCCAACTTCCGGAATTCCATTCCGACCCCGATATCGAAATCTCACTATCGAACATGAAACTTCAAAAACTCAACTTTCGGCATTTCAAGCCTAAATAAGCTACGGACCTCCAAAACACAATTTGAACACGCTCCTAACCCGAAATCACCCAACGGAGCTAACGAAACCAACGGAATTCTATTCCAAGGCCGTCTTCACACGGTTCCGACAATGGTCCAAATTCTAAAACTTAAGCTCTCATTTAGGGACTAAGTGTCCCAAAACTCTCCGAAACTCCAATTACATCCTCCCCGCAACTCACAATAGCAGAAACAAACACGGGGAATGCAGTTAATAGGGGATCGCGGCGTAAATTCTTAAAATGACCGGCCGGGTCATTACATATGATATCAAAAGAACAAATTTAGATCAAGAAACGTGTTCATGAAAGATCAAGAACTAAACAAGTTCCTAAAGTCACCACTTGGAATCAATTAACGTGATAAAGAAACACCAAACACAATTGGAAACAAGATAAAGACTATCACCACCTTGCTTGGAACCAAAAACAAGGATAAAGAAGACAAAATAGAGAAAAAAACTCTATTGTAAAACTAGGGCAAGCCTCAAAAACGTGAAAATCTCCTTATATAAGGCATGAGAACCCTTTATATAGGCCTAGGGTCTCTTCTTTGATTACTACAATTCCTATTCTAATAAGGAAATAAAATTACTAAAGGCAAGGAAAGTAAAATCCCTATTCTACAAGGATAAGAAACTAGAATCCTACTAAAAGGAAAATCCTTATTCTAAAAGGAATAAAACAATCCGATTTTAAGAAGGAAAGGATCTTGGCTTCTTGAAATCAATCTTGAGCTTCTTGGACTTCTTGCACTTCTTGAAATTAAGTCCATATGTTTGAATTTGAGCTCTAAAACATTATCTTGGCCAAAATTAATAAAATTTAACATAGATTCTTCTTTTACATCATGCTCCCCTGGTTGAGAAAGACTCATCCTCGAGTCTAAAGGCTCCACAAATGGCACAAGATTGGAAACTTCCATGATTTTGTTGAACTCATATTCACCAGGCTCTAAGTTGCATTTTTCTAACTTGTCAAAGTCCTTAATTGTATTGTAACAAAGGTTAGCATGTGGCCGAATTAAATTCCACTTTCTCAATAGTATCTTTGTACTAATATTTCTTTAATTAGTCCTCTTAAATCGAATTTTAAATACTAACCCATAACCATATGTTATTTTCTTTTGATCTTTAAGAATCCTGAACTTCTCCAATTCAATGTGGTACCTATGGGATATGCCCAAAAAAGTTGATTTAGTACCACAAAAACCCTTAGAAGAATCAAATTCAAGTACCTTTGGATCAAGCTTGGAGAGCGAAGTATATCTTCTTGATAATTCATCAGCAACAATGCTCTTATATTTAACTAGATCATAACCATTGATGGAATTTGTATTAAGACTTCCTGTTTCTACATATGCTTGAAAATATTCTTTCTTAAATGGCAAGAAAAAATTGGAACAAAATATGAAATCAAACCCTCCATTATGTACTCCTTTTTTAAGCAACCCTTCCTCACGTATTTGCGAAAATTCATGGACTTCTGGATTAATGCTATTTGTTGTCTCGTTTGGAAGGATAAAATCAACAATCAAATCAATATTATGTTGATCATCTCTACTAGGTGAAAAGTTAATCTCACATATGGGATGCTCCAATGGAGCATCATCAAACTTCGGAGGTAAATCCTCAACTTGAAGATCCACTTCATGCTCCTCCTCCTTGATTGGACCAACGTTCAAAGGCTTTTCTCTATTAATTGGACCAATTATTTGTAATTTGGTCAAAAAAGAATCATCATTGAGCTTCAGACTTTTAGAAATTTCTTCCGGATTCAATGGTACTAAAATAATCTTACGTTCATCCTTTGTAAAAGAATAGGTATTAAGGTATTCATCATATTTAGCACACCTATCAAACACCCATGGTCTTCCAAAGTAATACCTGACAAGCATCCATCTTCACTACGTCACACCAAATCTGGTCTTTATAGATCTTACCAATAGACAAAAGATACTAGGCATTGACGAGTTACCTCTAAAGCATCATCATCTTCAACTTCGGTGCTATAAGGATATGGATGAAATTTGGTTGACAAACCAAGTTTAATAGCCATCTCTTCAGAAACGATATTTATGTGACTCCCACGATCAATAATCGACAAATAAACTTTTCCATGGGAGGTACATCTAGTGTGGAAAAGAGATTCATGTTGTCTTGTTTCTTCATCTTCTTGAACCAAGAATCTTCCTCTTGGTTAAATCTTAGACATGATGATTTCTCAGTCTTTGGACTTGTAGGTTATAGCTCTGATACCAAATTGATGTGATTCTTTGAGTTAACAAAGAACCAACCGACCAAGATAAAGATCTTGAAACGAAAACGTGGTTTGTGGGTCGAATTCAAGAAACAACGTATCTCAAGTTTTAGAACTCGGAATCTGATGATTCAAAAACGAGGTGAAAGATGACGATCTGAACTATAAGAAAGACTATTTAGTCATTCAAAACAAGTAAATATTGCTTCTTCACTAGTTCAATGAAAGTTATGATTCTATGGTATCAAAAAAACGAATTTAGATCAAGAGACGTGTTCTTGAAAGATCAAGAACTAAACAAGTTCCTAAAGTCACCACTTGGAATCATTTAATGTGATAAAGAAACACCACACGCAATTAAAAATAAGATAAAGACTATCACCACCTTGCTTAGAACCAAAAACAAGGATAAAGAAGACAAAATAGAGGAAAAACTCTATTGTAAAACTAGGGCAAGCCTCAAAAACGTGAAAATCACCTTATATAAGGCATGAGAACCCTTTATATAGGCCTAGGGTCTCTTCTTTGATGACTACAATTCCTATTCTAATAAGGAAATAAAATTACTAAAGACAAGGAAAGTAAAATCCCTATTCTACAAGGAAAAGAAACTAGAATCCTACTAAAAGGAAAATCCTTATTCTAAAAGAAATAAAATAAATCCGATTTTAAGAAGGAAAGAATCTTGGCTTCTTGGACTTCTTGTGCTTCTTGAAAATAAGTCCATATATTTGGACTTGAGCTCTAAAACTTTCTTGGCCAAAATTAATAAAATTTAACATAGATTCTTCTTTTATATCAGGTTTGAATCAGGTATGGAGATTTTGGTACTGCCGCCAATGGGAGAGATTATGACTAAGGGGTGCTCCATTTATTTGGTTGTGGACTATGGGAGTTAGTACCGGATTTGATGACTACTCTTATGTGTCATGAATTGGGTCATTGTGGATCCTTATAAGGTTAGTGGCCTAGTACGCGATGATCGGAATCGGCTTGAGGTCCACTAGTAGACTTAATGTGAATGTGTGCTCTACATCAAGTCAGGTCAGATGTGTTCATTCAGCATAGCGCTACTTATGGAGGAGTCTTTAGGTGTTGGATGTTATTCCTGTCGTCATCTATTCTCTATAAAACTATACTATGCCATGTGGGTTGTGAGACGACTTGATTATTCGCACATGTGTTGTGGTCCTGTGTAGCTTGTCGTTATTGCACCTTAGCCGTGCTTGAGTTTTTGTAGCGTGTGGCGCTATCCGTCTCCCCAGGGTTGTGTTTTTGCACATGCGTGTTTGTGGCCAAAATTAGGTATTTCATAGGTACAAGTATTATGGCTTGATTTGTATTTCCTTATATATTGTTATGTGTGGATTGGGTGGCACACCGCCACGGGTATGTTGTTTTGATCGGGTTGCACGCTGCAATGATATCATGTATGGATTGGGTTGCATGCCGCAACAGTGAGATGTTGAGTACGGTTCCCTATATCTATTCTTGTGTAATTTGTTTCTCATTCTCTGAGAAGGTTTAATAGCATCTGTTCGACTGTTTTATTCGTTACGCAGGCTGGGTAGTTCTTTTCCAGAGTTCTTTCCTCCTTGTGTGTCATATTCAAGTTGTATCTTGTTGGCGCATTGATGGCGCCATATGAGATCTTGGTCAGTATTTGAGGTAGCTTACTGCTTGAGCAGCTTGTACTGGGTGAGACGAGGTTACTGGACCTAAAATCGGTGTGGTTGGATTTATGTAAGGTATATTAAATAGAGTATATCACTATTCAGTTCAGAATGAGGTAACAGTTCTTGTCAAGCGGAGGAGCTCCTCGAGTTATTTATTTGACGGGTGGTTATGAGCTCATGTGCATCCCTATCATCGTTGCAGTATTGTGAGGGTCGAAACCGGGTTTATACGTGTTATGAGGTATACTACGGGCATCGAGTTGCTGAATTTGCAACTGTTGTGTAATGACCCGACCAGTCATTTTGAGCTCTAGCGCGTCGTTCGGCGGTCTGAGGCTTCAAGTAGCTTCACTTCATGTTTATGATTTGTACGTGTGGTCGGAATTCAATTTCAGGAAGATCGGAGTTGATTTGGAAAGAAAATTCGAAATTCGAAAGCTTTAAATCGGAGGGGTTGACTAAGGGTTGACTTTTGAGAAAACAACCTCAAAATCGGGATTTGAAGGTCCCAATAGGTTCATATGATGATTTCGTATTTGGGCATGTGTTCGGATTGAGTATCAGGTGGTCCGGGAGCATTTCGGCGCCTATTATGGAAAGTTGGCATTTTGAATGAAGTTCATAAGTTTGGGTTGAAGTGGATTATGATGTTATTGATGTCCGTTTGGGGTTCTGATCCTTGGAATAGCTTTGTTAAGTCATTTATGACTAGTGAAGTCATTTCGGACTGATTGGATACGTTTCGGCACAAGATATAGAATTTGAAAATTTGTAAATTTATAAGTTTGATTCGAGGCGCAATTCGTAATTTCGACGTTGTTTGACGTGATTTAAGGCCTCGACTAAGTTTGTATTGTAATTTGGGACGTGTTGGTATATTTGGTTTAGGTTCTGAGGGCCTCGGGTGAATACCGGATGGTTAATGGATTGATTTTGGCCTTAAGGAAAAGCTAGAAACTTCTGGTTGCTGGTGCGACCACTTCAGAGGAAGCTTCATCATAGAAGCGAAACAGTCATCGCATGAGCGACATGGCCAGGGCTGGCGTTTGGTCGCAGAAGCGGAAGCAAATGCGCACATGCGTCATCACAGGTGCGGTGTCTGGAACGCAGAAGCGATGGGGTCAACTGGGCAGCAGAATCGCAGAAGCGAGATTTTTCTCACATAAGCGAGGCCGCAGATGCGGCATTTCTGTCCGCGGAAGCGGAACTGGGAAAATTATTAAGGGATCGAACTTGGTCATTTTCCTCATTTCGTTTTGGATTTTGGGCGCTCGGTTTTGGGCGATTTGGAGGAGTTCTTCACGACTTTGACTTGGGTAAGTATTCTACAACTGAAAGTGATTATATCTCATAAATCCATGGTTATATTCATCATTTATTTCGAATTTAATGGAAGGAAATGGAAAAAAATTGTGAAATCTTCCGAAAGTGTAAATTGGAGACTTGGAGGATGAATCGTTGACAAAATTTGATAATTTGGGTATGGTTGAACTCGTATCGAAATGGGTGTTTGGATTTCATGAATTTTTGTCGGGTTCCAAGATGTGGGCCCAAGGGTTGGCTTTTTTCACTTTTTGAGTGGAGTTGAGAATTTTTATAAATTGTTAAGTTATACGCCATGGAGTATATTTTGATTGTTTTGTACATTGTTTGACTAGTTCGAATCGTTTGGCTTTGAATTGAAGAGTTATTGCGGCATTGGAGCTAGTTATGGAACTTCGGAGGGAGGTAAGTCTCCTATCTAACTTTGTGAGGGGGAAACTACCCCTAGGTGATGTAATTGTTATGTGCTAATAGTTGTGGGTGCTATGTACGTACGTGGTGACGAGAGTCCGTACGTAGCTAAAGCATGTTTATGTCGGGTAGACTTAGGAAATTACCATGTAATACTTGATATATATATATATATATATATATATATATATATATATATATATATATATATATATATATATATATATATATGCCAAGCCTTAGCACCTTGAGTTGTTGGCATGTTATTTGAGAAACAGTAAAGGTTATACTTACCTTGTAGTTATATATTGTATCGTAAGCTCGTATCTCATAATTCGATAATTCCTCTCCTTTCTTACGGAGCGGGCCGAATGCCTCGGCAGTATTATGTACCACACTCTCATGGGAGCGGGCTGTTAGCCTTGGCAGTATAATAGATACATCTATGGTTCATGCTGCTCGAGACGTAATTATGGGATCGAGCCGATTGCCTCAGCAGTATCATACTCTTTCTGAGATCTGGCCGTACTACCTTGTCATAATCGTGCATTATATTGCTAGCAGTCCGAATATTTGCGAGATTTTCCTTCCACTAATGCCTTGCATTTTATACGGTATTTCTTATCCGTTTGTTATTGGCACTTGATATTTTCCGAGCTGACAATATAGAATACGAGATTGAGAAATTGATATTGCTAAAAGAAAATTTGGAAGATTATGTTGGATACAGATTTACCTCACTACTATTGTTGTACTCTTATCTGTTTATGATTACCATATTGCTTTATTGGACCATTAATAAGTGTCGATGTCGTCACTACTTCTCCGGGGTTAGGCTAAATGTGCAGGATCTGACAGGTTCATTTGATGATCACCTTGGCGCATAGGCGCAGCTGTTGAGGAGACTTCATGTGTGCTGCATTCCATGCTACGCATCGCAGTCCACGGAGTCTCCATCGTATTATTTGTTTAATCCTGCCTTATTTACATTCTAGACTGATGTTGTATTATTATTGTACTCCTTAGTAAATGCTTATGCACTTGTGACACTGGGTTTTATGGTTATACTAGTTGGTGCTTACGGTTTCGTATATTATTATCGCCTTTCATTTCTTTTATATACCACAAATTTTGTACGTTCCCATGGATTTAGAAGTGTAAATCTCCTTCCTGACTAAAATCAATGATTTCGAAAGTAACAAAATGGGTAATTAAATTGATAAATCATTGTTTGCTTGCCCGACAGTGGCGTTAGGCCCATCACGACCTATAGTGGATTTTGGGTCGTGACAGCTTGGTATCAGAGCGTTAGGTTTACTTAGTTCTCACGAGTCATGAGCATGTCTAGTAGCGTCTTGCGTATCGGTACGGAGACGTTTGTACTTATCTTCGAGAGGGTACATGGCTGTTAGGAGCACTTCCCTTCTTGATTCCTCATCGTGCGATTTGATTCCTTTGAGGCTTCTGCCTTTAATTCCTTCATATTCAATATTACGCGACGTGGTGCGTTTGTTATCAATTGGGCATCGAGGATTTGAAGTGGTACTACAGACGTGGTGCAGGATGTTTTCCCTGTGTGTTCAAGAAGGCTATTATCGTCGCCTTACAGAAAGATGTTTTGTTGTTCAGCTCAGTATCTATATTTCTAATGGTTTCGAGACTATGCACAGATTATTAAGATTTTCATGCGTTGTTATCACACAGTGTTGGTGTGATTGTAGGGTTCTTATTTATTGATCGCGGCAGTGAATGGCTCAAAGGAAGGATTTCTCAGTTCATGGTTTAGAGGTTAGGCATCTAATTCTAGCAGAGGAAAGGAAATCGGTCTATGGAAGTTCAGGCGTTGGTTTATGGAGTAACGAGACATGATATTTTCGAGCGTGGTGGAATTCTCAATTGTGAAGTAGTGTCATCATCCCTGTTGAATACATTAAGGCTCGCCGGTGTTATGGTCTTCTTTATTTGCCTTCGGGGCAGGGTGTTGTGAAATGGTGCCTGAGAAGCGGCTGTAAGAAATGGCAGTGTGTGGCGGTCTTAGAATCGAATCGGTGTTTCTAATGCTGATGGCTTGAGAAAGATGATCTTCGAGGAGGCTTAGAGTTGGTAGCAATTTATCAGTTCAGATGCTATAGAGATGGATTTTGATTTGAGGTAACAATTGGGCAGCGAAGGATGAGGAAGGACATGGTGGGAGGTGTCTTGCGGTGGTTGAATTACTAGCAGGTCAAGTTTGAAAAGTAGAGGTCAAGAAGTTGCTTAAAAGATAAGGGTTAACCGAAGTGGGAGTGGCAGAGTAGCATATGGATTTTGTGATAGGATAGCCACATGTCTTGAAAAAAGTTTAGAGCAATTTGGGAGTCATGGTGAAAAGCAACTAGGTCTATGGACTTTATTTTGAATGGTGGTTACTGCACGGAGGAAACATTGAATATGGCATAAAAGAGTTTGTTTGAAAAGAAGAGGGGTGTGAAAACTTGATTATCGTTTTGGATGCACATGACTTTGAGTTTGGATTGTATTGTCGGACTTTCAGTTGGTGTCAATGGGGAATGGACAGACTTGTACAGCCGGTGGACGAGCATCGGCTCAAGAGAGTTTATTGGTTTTTGCGGTATGTTGTACCCAGTGCAACGCCGTTGGAAGATGTCGGTATGGAACTCCACAGGTGGGTTATCTCCTATGAGCAAGTTAGCAGTTGCCTGATTTTGATGAACTTTCTACAAATAGTTCTACTTACTACCCAGCAGGAGGTCGAGTATTCAATTGTGGCCGATAAATTCGGAATGTCCATGAAAAGTTTAACAAGAGATTACGAGAAATTAGGCGGGTTAAAGGTGCGAGATCGTGGAAAGTGAGAAGGAAGAATTGATGTGGGTTCTAGATTTATGTGATTGTAGCTTAAAGTTATGTGGGGGAGCCCACCGTCTATGATTGGATTGCAAAGTGGTTTGCTAGTGTAGTTTCTGGTTATGGGTACATCGGTAGATTATTTATGACTAAAAAAACATCAGGGGTAATCCGAGCAAAGAACTTGATGAATGTGTGCTATATTCCGCCTTATCGATTTATGTGCAGGTTTTGGGAATACTAAGAGTTTATGCTTCTTGTGGATGTGATGTACAAAGAAAAGAATTTAGCTGGTTGCTTCTTTGAGAGGGTGTTCATATGCTAACAGAGCATTGGAGTTTGATTATATTCGGAACCAGGTCAGAGTGGGTGACTCTCTACAACGGTCCTAATGGGTTCAAGAATTAAAGTGTAGTGCCTAAGGATCTCGGGTTAGTTGTATGGTTAAGGATTGAGTTTTGCAGTGAATTATGAAGGGGATTTCAAGTGTTCTATGTCGTCATCGGGTATGCGGTGCAGTATTAGAGGAAAGGGGAGAAACAACATCGGATTGGTAGAAGATCTTTCAGAATGGGTGTGCCATTTAGAGATGCTATTGTGCGCATAAGGAGGGCATGAGATGGTTCGTGGGTATTGAGACGATGCGGTCTCGTGATTCGGGTCACTCGAGATGAGTGTTGATCGGGTTCGCTATTTTTTTGGATGGAGTTATTATTATTTCTAAGGCAATTCAAGAGTAAATTAGAAAAAGGTTGGTCGGTTAGTAATGAGTTGAATCAGCGTGATTGTGGCAATGATCGGTTCCTCCGGTATGTAAGCTATACAGGTGATTTGTGGTTGTACGTGCGGGATTGGCAGCCACCATAACTTGATGAATTTGGGAGGTATTTGATTCAAATGGCCTTGTTGTGTAAATGGATTCCGGAAGAGTTATGGCTGTTTAGATCACAACTTGAGGTTTGCATTTTCTGCGGTTTGGGAATTCAGTTACGTGTTGCAATGGTTATTCTGAAATGAGTTAAGTGAAAGGTTCTAGCCAATAAAGTGTTTATTCCACTAGTAGTTCATGGGTTATGATGAATTCTTGTACTCTCGTGTAGCGGCATGATAGGTGCAGTGAGCGGCATGGGAATTAGAACTTGAGGATCAAGGTTGCGGTTTGGTGTTGACAAGAACGTCTCGAGCTCGGATGAGCAGGAAAGAAATTCATATGTTCTGAGCAAGTTGGTATTGTCTTTAGTGTCACCTGAGAAAGGTGTCCTGTATTAGAGGCTTTGTGTACTGATTTGCGGATTCTCGATTTGCTTTATAGCATTAACACTGTTAGTGGTATGGAGGTGCAGAGTTTGCTACCTGGAGCAGAAGATCGTGGGAGCATATCCCACGGGGAAATAACTATAAGTGTGACATGTTAGTCACTTGTTTGTTAAAGATTGAAACCATACATGGAGATTATGGTACTATCGTTAATGTGAGAGTTTATGCCTGGAAGGCGCTCTATACCTTTGGTTGTAAACTGTAGGAGTTTGTTTCGGATTGGGACGGCTGCTCGTGCATGTCATTATAGGGCCATTTGTGGATCCTTGAACGGTTATTGGCCCAGTATGGTATGATCAGAATTGGTTTGAGGTCCGTTGGGGCGTCTAATGTGAATGGATGCTCTACGTCAGGTCGGATGTGTTCACTCATCATAGCATTTGCTTACGAAGGAGTAGTCGGGCATTGGATGTTATTCCCGTTGTCAGCTATCCCGTGTATTACTCTATTGTGCTGTGTAGGTTGTGAGATGTCTTGATTATTCGCACATGTGTTGAGGTCCCGTATAGCTCGTGGTATTATATGATTAGGATGGCTCTCGAGACGAAGATCATTTGCCGCACCTTAGTTGTGCTTGGGTTTCGTAGCGTATGGCGCTATCCGTCTCCCCAGGGTTATATGTTAGGACTTGGCGTGCTTGTGGTCGATATTCAGTATTTTGTAAGTATAAGCATTTTGGCTTGATGGATATTTTTTTATTTATTGCTATGTGTAGATTTTTTATTTATTGCTATGTGTAGATCGGGTGGCACGCCTCCACGAGTATGTTGTTTGGATTGGTTTCTACGCCGTAATGGTATCATGTGTGGATCGGTTGCACACCGCAATAGTAAGATGGTGATTACGGTTTCCTATATCCATTCTTATGTATTTTGATTCTCATTCTCCGAGAAGGGTTCATAGCGTCTGTTCGACCATTTTATTCGTTATGCAGGCTGGGTGGTTCTTTTCTATAGTTCGTTATTCCTTATGTGTCATATTCAAGTTGAAGTTTATTGGCGCATTGATGGCGTCATATGAGATTTTTGGCAACGTTTGAGATGGCTTATTGCCTGAGCAGCAGGTACTGGGTGAAACGAGGTTATTGGACCTGGGATCAGTGCGATCCGAGTTATGTAGGGTATATTAAAGAGCAAATATTGTTATTCGGTTCAGAATGAGGTAATGGTTCTTGTTTGGAGAAGTGACTCCGTGATTTGTTGATTCGGCAGGTGGTTATGAGTTTCTACACACCTCTTCCGTCGTGGCAGTATTGCGAGAGTTGGAACAGGGCTTATATGTGTTATGAGGTGTATTGCGGGCACCAGGTTCATGGAATTTGTAGCTATTGTTGTCGGAGGATGTTATTATGGTCATGCGACTTATGTGGTGCATGGTGTGATTTCAACGGAGGAGCATGGTCATGTTGGGTACAGTGCATGGTGATTGGTCCCGGTGTTCGTATGTTAAAATTAGGTCTGGTAGAGAAATTCGGAGGTTGGAATTTGGTTATAACGCTTATTGACTAAATAAAAGGGAGAATCTTCAATCGGACTCAAATTTTTGTGCTCAACTGGGTTGTGGTGGCATGGGCAGGTGCACGAGATGTTAAACAGTAATTTTGGGCAACTCCGGAACAGTTCTCAGCACGTTCGAGGACGAACTTATGTTTAAGTAGGGGAGAATGTAACGACCTGACCGGTCGTTTTGAGCTCTAGCGCATCATTCGGTGGTTTGAGGCTTCGACTAGCTTTATTTCATGTTTTATCACTTGTGGTCGATTTTGGGGATCAGAGTTGATTTGGAAAGAAAATTCTAAATTCGGAAGCTTTAAGTTGGAGGAGTTGACTAAGGTTTGACTTTTGAGCAAAAGACCTCAGAATCGAGATTTGAATGTCCCAATAGGTTCGTATGATGATTTCGGACTTGGGCTTGTGTTCGGATTCAGTATCGGGTGGTCCAGCAGCATATCGGTGCCTATAATGGAAAGTTAGCATTTTGGATGAATTTCATAAGTTTCGGTTGAAGTGGATTGTGATGTTATCGATGTCCGTTTGGGGTTCCGAGCCTTGGAATAGCTTTGTTAAGTCATTTATGACTCGTGTGCGAAGTTTGAAGTCATTCCGGATTGATTGGATACATTTCGGCACAAGACATAGAATTTGGAAATTTGAAAATTTATAAGCTTGATTCGAGGCGCGATTCGTAATTTTGACATTGTTCTGCATGATTTGAGGCCTCGACTAAGTTCATATTGTAATTTGGGATGTGTTGGTATATTTTGTTTAGGTCCCAAGGGCCTCGGGTGGATTCCTGATGGTTAACGAATCGATTTTTGGACTTAAGGAAAAGCTGGAAATTTCTGGTTGATGGTGCGATCGCTTCTGCGGAAGCTTCATCCCAAAAGCAACCACGTAGAAGCGAAGCAGTCATCGCAAGAGCGACATGGGTAGGGATGGCGTTTGGCCGCAGAAGCGGCAGAAAATGCGTACCCGCATAATCGTAGGTGCGGTGCCTGGAACGCAGAAGCGATGGGGTCGACTGGGCAGCAGAATTGCAGAAGCGAGATTTTTCCTGCAGATGCAGCATTTCTGTCTGCAGAAGCGGAGCTGGGCAGATTATTAAGGGATCGAACTTGGTCATTTTCCTCATTTTGTTTTGGATTTTTGGAACTCGGTGTTAGGCGATTGTGGAGGAGTTCTTCACGACTTAGACTTGGGTAAGTGTTCTATATCCAGAAGTGATTATATCTCATAAATCCATGGTTATATTCATCGTTTATTTTGAATTTAATGGAAGGAATTGGAGAAAAAATTATGAAATCTTCCAAATGTGTAAATTGAACATTTGGTGGATCATTCGTTGTTGGAATTTGATAATTTTGGTATGGTTGAACTCGTATTGGAATGGGTGTTTGGATTTCGTGAATTTTTATCGGGTTCCGGGACTTGGGCCCGAGGGTTCACTTTGTTGACTTTTCGAACAGAGTTGAAATTTTTATAAATTGTTACGTTATACGCTTTGGAGTATATTTTGATTGTTTTGCACATTGTTTGACTAGTTTCGGATCGTTTGGCTTTGAAGTGAAGAGTTAGTGCACCATTGGAGCTGGTTATGGAACTTCGGAGAGAGGTAAGTCTCCTGTCTAACTTTGTGAGAGAGAAACTACCCCTAGGTAATGTAATTGTTATGTGTTAATAGTTGTGGGTGCTACGTATGCACATGGTGACGAGAGTCTGTACGTAGCTAAAGCATGTTTATGTTCGGGTAGACTTAGGACTTTACCATGTAATACTTGAAATATTTGAATTCATTCTGCTGGCTTAATCAATTGAATTAATAATTGAACTTGATTTAGAAATACATACATACATACATATATATATATATATATATATATATATATATATATATATATAGATATAGATATATATATATATGTTGGCATGTTATTTGAGAAACGGTAAAGGTTATACTCACCTTATATTCATATACTGTATAGTAAGCTCGTACCTCATAATTCCATAATTCCTCTCCTTTCTTGTAGAGCGGGCCGAACGTCTCAGTAGTATTATACCACACTCTCATGGGAGCGGGCCGTTTGCCTCTGCAGTATAATTGATGCATCTATGGTTCTAGCCGCTCGACCCTTGGCGGTGTACACGTAATGATGGGATCGGGTCGATTGCCTCCACAATATCATACTCTTTCTGAGATCTGGTCGTACTACCTCGTCATAATCGTGCGTTATATCGCTAGCAATCCGAATATTCGTGAGATTTTCCTTCCACTGATGCCTTGAATTTTATACGGTATTTCTTATCCGTTTTTTATTGGCACTTGATATTTTTCGAGCTGTCGAAATAGAATACGTGATTGAGAAATTGGTATCGTTAAAAGAAAATTTGGAAGGTGCACAAAGTGCTAAACAGTGATTTTGGACAGCTCCAAAACAATTCTTGGCACGTTCAAGGACGAACGTATGTTTAAGTGGAGGAGAATGTAACGACTCGTTCAGTCATTTTGAGCTCTAACGCATTCTTCGGAGGTTTGAGGCCTTGAGTAGCTTCACTTCATGTATTATGACTTGTACGCATGGTCGGGGTTGAATTTCGGGATGTTCAGAGTTGATTCAGAGTGAAAATTCTAATTTCGGAAGCTTTAAGTTGGAAGAACTGACTAAGGTTCGACTTTTGAGTAAACGACCTCAGAATCAAGATTTAAAGGTTCCAATAGGTTCGTATGATGATTTCGTACTTGGGCGTATGTTCGGGTTGAGCATCGGGTCGCCCGGGAGCATTTCGGCGCATATTATGGAAAGTTGGCATTTTGAAGGTTTTAGAATTTCGTAAGTTTGGTTTGAGGTGCACTTTGGTGTTATCGATGTCCGTTTGGAAATTCGAGCCTTGAAATAGGTTCGTATCATGATCTGTGACTTGTGTGTAACGTCATTTTGGAATGTTCAAGTGTAATTCGGATTAGTTCGGCGGAGTTCGAATGTTTGAAAGTTTAAAGAAGGTTTCGATCATCGATTTGTAGTTTTGTTGTTGTTTGGTATGATTTAAGGACTCAAGTAGGTCTGTGTTGTGTTATGAAACTAGTTGGTGTGATTGGATGGGGTTCTGGGGACTCGGTTGTATTTCGGGATGGTTCCGAACCAAGTTTGGACGATTTGTTGTTGCTGGTTGCTGGTGTCTGGTTTTGTTCTTCGCGAACGCGATGGGATTCACGCGTTCGCGAAGAAGGATTTTTGGGCCTGCTGTATTTTCCCATCACGATTGTGATGAAGGAGACGCGAACGTGGAGCAAAGGCTGGGGTAGCGTACGCGAAGGCGACTTGGAGGTTGCGAACTCAAGGCGGTGGGATCTGAACGCTCCCGAGATCGAGATGAATGGCGGGTTTGGGCAGAATTGTTTTAAGTCGGGATTTTTTCTCATTTCACTCATTTTTCACTTGGTTGGGCGACTTTCGGAGTTCTTGAAGACGAAATTTTTTTCATCCATTGTGTGTAAGCTATTCCCATCTATTGTGAGTTAAATACAAGAGTTATATACGGATTTATATATGAAAATTTATGAAAATTGTGGGATTTTGAAAGAAACCTAGAAATTGGTATTTTTGGATTTTGACCACGAAATTAGACATGGAATTGGGAATAAATCATATATTTGAGTTAGTAATGTTATGGGTAAAGTTTATCTTCAAAATATTTTGGAATTCGAGCATGTAGGCCCGAGGGTTAACTTTATTGACTTTTGAATCGAAGTTGGAAATTTTTATAAATTGATTAATTATAAGCATTGGAGTATATTTTGATTTATTTGCACATTATATGACTAGTTTCGGATCGTTTGGCTTTGAATTGAGGAGTTAGAGAGTCGTTGGAGCCGGATATGGAACTTCAGAGCGAGGTAAGTCTCCTGTCTAACCATGTGAGGGGGAATTTACCACGTGGGTGTTATATTCTTATGTGCTAGATGTTGTGAGAGCTATGCATGTATGAGGTGGCGAGTGTCCCTGTGTATGCTAGAATTCTTGATTATGTCCGGGTAGACTCAGGTTCACGCCATGCTATAATTGTACTATTTGAGTTATCTTGACTCATCTAATTCCTCTATTTTGCGTTACGGCTTGAGACTAGACTTGCATAGGGTGATCGACTTGCTATGTTAGAGATGTGACGAACTACTTGACAATCCGCGGAATAATTTGTGCTTCCTTTATGAACTTCTCATGCGTTGTGTGTATTCATTGCTAAGTTTTCCTTAACTTTCATAACTCACATGTATATTCGTGAGTGGGGTCAAGGACCCATTAAAAATTTTAATTCTAATGGGATCGGGTCGTTCGCCTCGGCAGGATTTTGTACCACACTCTTATGGGAGCGGGACGTTCTGTAACGACCCGACTAGTTGTTTTGCTTTCTAGAATCTCGTTCCCCTAAAAAAGACTTTCCGTACTTGCTTTTACTGATTTATGACTTGCGGGGATGGTTGGTTCGGGATGTGGAAGAGTTTGGGTTAAAATCGGAACATTTGGTTCCTTAAGGTTGGCATAAAAGGCCAAGTTTGACTTCGGTCAACGTTTTGGGGTAAACGACCTCGGAATCAGGATTTGAAGGTTCCAACAGGTTCGTATGATGATTTCGGACTTGGACGTATGTCCGGATCGGGTTTTGGATGACCCGGGAGCGTTTTGGCACCTAATAGTGAAAGTTATTCCTTAAGGATATTAAAGTTCTTAAATTTGGTTTGGAGCAGATTTTTGTTATATTGAGGTCCGAACGGAATTTTGAGACCGGAAATAGTTCCATAATGTCATCTAAGACTTGCACGTAAAATTTGGTGTCAATCCGAGTAGTATAGGAGTGTTTCGTCACATTGGAAGTAAATTGAAGAACTTGAAGTTCATAAGTTTGAATCAATAGGTTTTAGGGTGTGATTCCTAGTTTTAATGTTGTTTTTGGTGTTCCGAGGGTTCAAGCGAGTCCGTAATATCATTCCAAACTTGTCCGTATGTTCGGGCGGGGCCCTGGGGGCCCCGAGCGTCAATCGGACGAGGCTCGAGCATAGTTGAAAATGTGAAAAGGAGATGAAGCTCCAGGCTTCTGTCATAACCGCATCTGCGATTGGCCAGCCACAGGTGCGAGATCGCAGAAGCGGCTAAGCCATCGCAGATGCGGCCATAGGTGGCCAGCCCAGAAACTGTAGATGCAGTCCCCTAATCGCAGAAGCGGAACCGCAGGAGCGGTTGGCCTTTCGCAGAAGCGGCCCAGCATAGGAACGCAGAAGCGGCCCATTTTCTGCAAATGCGGTTGGCGCATGTGCGGGGAAGGACTGCATATGCGGAAACTACTGAAGGCAGTGGCCTTCTTAAATAACGGGAGTTTGTCATTTTTGACACATTTTACTCCATTCTTGGGCGATTTGGGAGCTTCAAAAGGGGAGATTTCAACCTAGCTTGGTGAGGTAAGTTATTTCTACTTAATGTGAGTTTAATACATAGTTTATGGGTAGATTACAACATGTAAATTGGTAGAAACTATGGGTTTAGAGTAAAACCTAGGGCTTTGACAAAAATGAGATTTAACCACGAAATTTGTTGTGGAATGTAGTAGAAATCAAATATTCTTAATCCTTTGGTCATGGGTAACAACTTTTTTCGAGAATTTCCGGAATCCGGGCACGTGGGCCCGGGGATGAATTTTAGAAACCTTGCATTTGGGGTTGGGTAAGTAGTTTAATAGTTAGAATTGAACTCTTGAGAATATATTGACTAGTTTTTACCCCATTTGAATAGTTTTGGATCGTTCGGCTCTGATTTGAGGGTTTGAGCACATTCTTGAATTTGGAAGTAAGCTTTGGGACGAGGTAAGTCTCCTTTCTAACCTTGTAAGAGAGAAATTAACCCCATAGGTGAATTAAATAAATGTATGTGACTATCTGTGGGGGCTATATACGTACGTGGTGATGAGAGTCCGTACGTAGCTACTATTATGCTAATTGTCCGGGTAGTTTAGGACCCGTATCATGCTATACTTGCAAATTCTTGCGTGCTTGCTTTTTACTAAGACCACTTAGGTCATGCTAGAAATTGGTAAATAAATATAGACGGCTATACTCACTTACTTGAGAACTTGTATGAATTATTTGACTATAAATGGGCAATGTGTGCTTACTTGATAATAAATTGCTATTTGTGGATGGGGCCGATAACCTCGGTAGTAAATAGATGCATCTATGGTTCGCTCCATTCGACCCTCTGGCAGTGCACAGTTTATTATTATATCGGATCGGGCCGTACGACCTCGACACAATGTGCGCATGAAATTTATGTGGAACTTTACGTGATTAACTCTGCTTGAATGCTTTGGAATGTAACTTATTACATGATAGGACTCAAATTGATATGGTGTTTAAGAAAGAATATCTTGTTTCTACTTGTTCTTGGACTGTCATTATATTCATATTATTCATTCTTAGAGTAGCACTTAAACTGTATTATTATTGTCCCTAGTAGGTGTCAAGTCGACCCGTTGTCACTATTTCTTCGAGGTTAGATTGGATGCTTGTTGGGTACATGTTGTTTATGTACTCATGCTACGCTTCTGTACTTAACTGTACGGGATCTAAGGCAGGTGCATCTAGCTACCCGTCCGGCGCGCGTTCCTGATACTTGATCGAGATCTCACGGTGAGCTGCCCCTTCTGAGCCGTTCAACAGCATGCGGGAGTCTCTGCTTTTGTTATTACTGTCTATTCTGGCAGTAGGATAGTTGTATTTTTGTACATTCTACTAGTTTCCCTAGTACTTGTGACATTAGTTCCTGGCACACACATTTGTAGACTATTACTTTGGATTGTATTTCTATTATTATGAATTCGTTAATTATCGACTGTGTTAAATTTAAGATTAAGTAAATGTTGGGATTGTTTGGTAAAATAAATGAGAACTCACTAGTTGATTAGGGTTGGCTTTCTTAACAACGATGTTGGGAACCATCACGACCTATAATGGAATTCGGGTCGTGACAACACGGTATCGGAGCCCTAAGTTCACGTAGGTCTCACAAGTCATGGGCAATCCTAATAGAATCTTGTAGATCGGTACGGAGACGTCTGTACTTATCTTCGAGAGGCTATAGGGTGTTAGGAAACTACTCTTTATTAGTCATCTATCGTGCAGTTGATGGTATACTAAGTTTCCTTCTTCTATTCTCTCACAGAAGGTAAGGACGCGCACGGCAGACGTTCCAGACCTGGGAGAAGCTGCTCCCCAGACCTGGGAGAAGCTGCTCCCCGAGGTACAGGCCTGGGCAGGGCATCAGCCAGAGGTAGGGGACGAGGGCATCCCAGAGCTGCCCAGTTGCACCACCGGTGGATCCTGCAGGGGATCCATTATGGAGGAGCAGGGCGAGGTGCCCCAGCAAAGCCTACCCCGGCAAACTTCATGACAGCATTGGGTTTTCAGGAGGTCATGGGTTGTATGCTGCAATTCATGGATTCTATGATCTAGGCTGATTTATTTCAAGTAGACCCAGCCACATCTCAGGCGGCAGGGGGAGTACAGACCCCGCCTGCTCAGGCCCCTTGGCATGTAGCCGCAGTATATTAGACTCCAGGCACACTACATGCAAATGGGACCCAGCCAGTTGCCGCAGTGGTTCCCGAGCCCAGACCAGCTGCACAGCAATCTGCAGAAGTTATTAGACAGATGGACTAGGCTACACCCTCCTATCTTCGGAAGCGAGCGTCATGAGGATGCCCAGGATTTCATTGATAGGTGCAGGGACAGACTGCACAACATGAGGATATTGGAGTCTCATGGGGTTGACTTCACTACTTTCCAACTGGAGAGCAAGGCCCGTAGATGGTGGCAGTCTTATGTTCTTGGCAGGCCAGCGGGTTCTCCTCCCATTACTTGGGGTCAGTTCACATAGCTTTTCCTGGATAGGTATATTTCACCCTCTGAGAGGGAAGAGTTGCGGTTTCAGTTTGAGCAGCTTGAGCAGGGTCAGATGTTAGTGAACGACTATGAGGCGAGGTTTTCTGAGTTGTCCCGCCATGCACTAATGATACTTCCTACTGACGCAGAGAGAGTACGGAGGCTTGTTGCAGGGTTGCATTCTGGTATTAGGGCCAACATGGCCCGAGAGATTGAGATGGGGACTTCTTATTAGCTGGTAATGGAGATTGCTCGGAGGATTGAGGGCTACCGTCTGAGAGGTAGAGAGCATATGCAGCAGGACAAAAGGGATCGATTCTCTAGAGAGATTAGAGGTGCCCCGGCTAGGGGCAGAGGTCAGTTTGGAAGGGGTCATCCCAGCAGGCCCCCATATTCAGCACCACCACCTCCTCGAGGTGCTCCAGCGCGCCACTATTCCAGCGCCATACCAGAGAGTTCTTACCGCCCGCTAGCCATCCAAGGCTCTTCTAGTGGGTATTCAGGTCCCCAGGGTTCTCCCAGCTCCTACTTTAGTGCTATACTAGAGAGTTCATACCGCCCACCGGCTATTCAGGCTTCTTCCAGTGGGTCTATAGGCCATAAGGGTCATACATCATGGCAACAGGTCACCGCACGAGGGGTTGTTTCGAGTGCGGAGACCTTAGTCATATGAGGAGATACTGCCTGAGACTTCGGGGCAAGGTAGTGCAGCAGGGTCAGCAGCCCATGATTACAGCACTAGTTGTCCAGCCGCCCAGAGGCGGAGTGCAGACTGGTACAGGTCGTTCTAGAGGTGGAGGCTAGGCAGGGAGAAGTCAGCCAACTACTTCTCAGTCAGGTGGAGGCCAGCCAGCCGGCGCTCCAGCGAGATTCTATGCTTTTCCGGCCAGACTAGATGCATTGGCCTCAGATGTTGTTATCACAAGTATTATTTTCGTCTACGGTAGGGATGCTTGAGTGCTATTTGATCCACGGTCTACCTATTCATATGTATCATCTATGTTTGCTCATTTTCTGGATATTCTTCGTGAGTCCTTAGGTACTCCCATTCATGTGTCCACTCCTGTGGGCAATTTTGTGGTTGTGGATGGGATATATCGGTCTTGTGTGGTCATATTTTGTGGTTTTGAGACTAGAGCAGACCTCCTGATGCTTGATATGATCGACTTTGAGGTCATCCTGGGCATGGATTGGTTATCCCCATACCACATCGTCGTAGATTTCCATGCCAAGACTGTTACTTTAGCGATGCCAGAGTTGCCAAGGTTGGAGTGGAAGGTTTCCTCAGTTAGTACATCTAGTCGGGTTATTTCTTTTCTGAAGGCTCGACATATGGTCGAGAAGGGTTGTCTGGCTTGTCTAACTTATGTTCGGGACACCACCGCAGAGTCTTCGACGATTGATTCAGTTCCAGTAGTCCGAGATTTTGCCGATGTTTTTCCTTCTGACCTTCCTGGCATGCCACTGGATCGTGATATTGATTTCTGTATCGATTTGGCTCCAGGTACCCAGCCTATATCCATCCCACCATACCATATGGCTCCGAAAGAGTTGAAGGAGTTGAAGGAGCGGCTTGAGGAGTTGTTAGAAAAGGGGTTTGTGAGATCGAGTGTGTCACCTTGGGGTGCACCAGTGTTATTTGTGAATAAGAATGATGGGACTATGCGGATGTGCATTGATTACCGCCAGTTGAACAAGGCTACAATCAAGAACAAGTACTCGTGGCCGCGCATTGATGATTTGTTCGACCAGTTGCAGGGTGCTAGGGTGTTCTCCAAGATTAACTTGAGATTAGGGTATCATCAGCTGAAGATTCGGGACTCAGATGTCCCGAAGACTGCTTCTCGTACTAGATATAGCCATTATGAGTTTTTGGTGATGTCCTTCGCCTTGACTAATGCCCCAGCGGCGTTATGGACTTGATGAACAGGGTATTCAGGCCTTATATTGATTCCTTTGTTATTGTCTTCATTGATGACATCTTGATCTACTCACGTAGCCTGGTGGAGCACCAGCAGCATTTGAGAGTAGTGCTCTGGACATTGCGAGAGCCGAAGCTATATGCTAAGATCTCCAAGTGTGAGTTTTGGCTTGAGTCAGTAGTATTCTTGGGGCATGTTGTATAAGGAGAGGGTATTAAAGTGGATCCTAAGAAGATTGAGGCAGTTCAGAGTTGGCCACGTCCTATTTCAGTGACTGAGATCAGGAGTTTCCTGGGGTTAGCAGGTTATTATCGCCGATTCGTGCAGGGCTTTTCATACATTGCATCACCATTGACTAGATTAACCCAGAGGGTGCTCCTTTCCGATGATTGTGAGGCGAGCTTTCAGGAGCTCAAGATAGCTTTGACTAAAGCACCAGTTCTAGTATTGCCTTTTGGATTGGGGATGTATACGGTATATTGCGACGGTTCACGCGTTGGCTTGGGTTGTGTATTGATGCAGGAGGGGCAAGCTATTGCATATGCTTCGCATCAGCTGAAGATTCATGAGAAAAATTACCCTGTGTAGGATCTAGTGCTAGTAGGGATTGTTCATGCTCTTAAGATATGGAGGCATTATCTGTATGGGGTGTCATGTGAGGTTTACACTGATCATCGCAACTTACAGCATTTTTTCAAGCAGATGGATCTCAATTTGAGGCAGCGTAGGTGGCTTGAGTTACTGAAGGATTATAACATCACCATTCTTTATCATCCGGGCAAGGCAAATGTGGTCGCGGATGCCTTAAGCAGGAAAGCAGAGAGTATGGGTAGCTTGGCATACATTTCAGCGGAGGAGAGACCACTAGCCTTTGACGTTCAGTCCTTGGCTAACAGACTTGTGAGGTTGGACATTTCAGAGCCCAGCGAGTCCTTGCGTGTGTTGTTGCTCAGTCTTCATTATTGGGACAGATCAGGCTCGGCATTTTGATGATCTACATTTGGCAGTTCTTAGAGAGATGGTGCTACAGGGTAGTGCCAATGAGGTTTCTATTGGCGAGGATGGTGTTTTGCGACTCCAGGGTCGCCTATGTGTTCCTAATGTCGATGGCTTGAGGGAGAGGATTCTAGAAGATGCACACAGTTCACGGTATTCTATTCATCCAGGTGCAACGAATATGTATCGTGACCTGAGGCAGCATTATTGGTGGCGGCGGATGAAGAAAGACATAGTTGAGTATGTGGCTAGGTGCTTGGATTGCCAATAGGTTAAGTATGAGCACTAGAGGCCAGGTGGCCTACTTCAGCAGATGCCTATACCTGAGAGGAAATGGGAGCGGATTACTATGGACTTCGTAGTTGGGTTGCCGCGGACCTTGCGGAAGTTTGATGCAGTTTGGGTCATTGTCGATAGGTTGACCAAATCGGCACATTTCATTCCGGTTGTGACTGCTTATGCTTCAGATAGGTTGACTCAGATCTACATTCGGGAGATAGTTCGATTGCACATTGTGCCTGTCTCCAACATATCAGATAGAGGCCCTCAGTTTGCTTCCCATTTCTGGAGAGTCGTATAGAGTGAGTTGGGGACCCGTGTAGTGCTCAGAACAGAATTTCACCCGCAGACTGACGGGCAATCGGAGTGGAGAGTTCAGATTCTGGAGGACATGCTTAGAGCATGTGTGATTGACTTTGGAGGGCAGTGGGAATAGTTCTTGCCTTTGGCCAAGTTTGCTTACAACAACAGTTATTAGTCCAGCATCGAGATGGCTCAATTTGAGGCTTTATATGGTCGGCGATGTCGATCTCCTATCGGGTGGTTTGAGCCTGGTGAGGCTAAGTTTAGTGGTACAGATTTAGTAAAAGATGCCTTGGAAAAGGTAAAGTTGCTTCAGGAAAGACTTCGCACAGCTCAGTCCAGACAGAAGAGTTATGTGGATCAAAGGCACGGGATGTATCATTCATGTTCGGCGAGAAGGTTCTCTGGAAAGTCACGCTGATGAAGGGTAGTATGAGATTCGGAAAGAAGGGCAAGTTTAGCCCCAGGTTTATAGGCCCATTCGAGGTGTTGATGCGAGTTGGGGAGGTTGCTTATGAGCTTGCTTTACCCCCAGCTTATCGAGAGTTCATCCAGTTTTTCACGTGTCTATGCTTCGGAGGTATCACAAGGTGTTAGACTTTAGTACTATTCAGCTAGATGAAAGCTTGGGGTATGAGGAGGAGCCAATTACTATTGTTGATAGACAGGATCGCCAGCTGAGATCCAAGAGGATTTCCGCGGTAAAGGTTCAGTGGAGGGGACAACCAATAGAGGAGGCGACCTGGGAGTCCGAGGAGGACATGCGGAGCAGATATCCACGCTTATTTAGCACTTCAAGTATGAATCTAAACCCGTTCGAAGACGAACTTTTGTTTAAGAGGTGGAGAACGTAGCGACCTGACTGGTCGTTTTGCTTTCTAGAACCCTATTCCCCTAAATAAGACTTCACGTACTTGCTTTAACTGATTTATGACTTGCGGGGATGGTTGGTTCGGGATTTGGAAGAGTTTGGGTTGAAATCGGAACACTTGGTTCCTTAAGGTTGGCATAAAAGGCCAAGTTTGACTTCGATCAACGTTTTGAGTAAACGAACTCAGAATCAGGATTTGAAGGTTCCAACAAGTTCTTATGATTATTTTGGACTTGGGCGTATGTCCGGATCAGGTTTTGGATGACCCGGGAGCGTTTTGGCACCTAATAGTGAAAGTTGATTCTTTAAGGATTTTGAAGTTCTTTAAATTTGGTTTGGAGCTGGTTTTTGTGATATCGAGGTCCGTACGGAATTTTGAGACTGGGAATAGTTCCATAATGTAATTTAAGACTTGCACGCAAAATTTGGTGTCAATCCGAGTAGTATAAGTGTGTTTCGTCACATTGGAAGTAAATTGAAGAACTTGAAGTTCATAAGTTTGAATCAATTGGTTTTAGGGTGTGATTCCTAGTTTTAATGTTGTTTCCGGTGTTTCGAGGGTTCGAGCGAGTTCGTTTTATCATTCCAAACGTGTCGGTATGTTCGGGCAGGGCCCCGGGGCCCCGAGCGTCAATCGGACGAGGCTCGAGCTTAGTTGAAAATGTGAGAAGGAGCTGAAGCTCCAGGCTTCTGTCATAACCACATCTGCGGTTGGCCAGCCGCAGGTGCGAGACCGCAAAAGCGGCCAAGCCATCGCAGATGCGGCAATGGGTGGCCAGCCCAGAAATCGCAGAAGCGGCCCCCTAACCGCAGAAGTGAAACCGCAGGAGCGCTTGGACTTCTGCAGAAGCGGCCCAGCCCAGGACCGCAGAAGCGGCCCATTTTCCACAGATACGGTTGGCGCAGATGCGTCCCAGGACCGCATATGCGCAAACTGCTGAAGGTAGTGGCCTTCATTAAATAACGGGAGTTTGTCATTTTTGACTCATTTTACTCCATTCTTGGGCGATTTGGGAGCTTCAAAAAGGGAGATTTCAACCTAGCTTGGTGAGGTAAGTTATTTCTACTTAATGTGAATTTAATACATAGTTTATGGGTAGATTACAACATGTAAATTAGTAGAAATTATGGGTTTAGAGTAAAACCTAGGGTTTTGACAAAAATGAGATTTAACCACGAAATTTGTTATGGAATGTAGTAGAAATCAAATATTCTTGATCCTTAGGTCATGGGTAACAACTTCCTTCGAGAATTTCCGAAATCCTGGCCCGTGGGCTCGGGGATGAATTTTAGGACCCTTGCATTTAGGGTTGGGAAATTAGTTTAATAGTTAGAATATGAACTCTTGAGCATATATTGACTAGTTCTTACCCCATTTGAATAGTTTTGGATCGTTCGGCTCCGATTTGAGGGTTTGAGCGCATTCTTGAATTTGGAAGTAAGCTTTGGGACGAGGTAAGTCTCCTTTCTAACCTTGTAAGAGGGAACTAACCCCATTGGTGAATTAAATAAATGTATGTGACTATTTGTGGGGGCTACGTACATACGTGGTGACGAGAGTCCGTACGTAGCTACTATTATGCTAATTCTCCGGGTAGTTTAGGACCCGTATCATGCTATACTTGCAAATGCTTGCGTCCTTGCTTGTTACTAAGACCACTTAGGTCATGCTAGAAATTGGTAAATAAATATAGACGGCTATACTCACTTACTTGAGAACTTGTATGAAGTATTTGACTATAAATAGGCAATGTGTGCTTACTTGATAATAAATTGCTATATGTGGATCGGGCCGATCGCCTCGGTAGTAAATATATGCATCTATGGTTCGCGCCATTCGACCCTTTGGTAGTGCACAGTTTATTATTATATCAGACCAGGCCATACGACCTCGGCACAATGTGCGCATGATATTTATGTGGAACTTTCCGTGATTTATTCTGCTTGAATGCTTTGGAATGTAACTTATTACATGATAGGACTGAAATTGATATGTTGTTTAAGAAAGAATATCTTGTTTCTACTTGTTCTTGGACTGTCATTATATTCATACTATTCATGCTTAGCATAGCACTTAAACTGTATTATTATTAACCCTAGTAGGTGTCAAGTCGACCCATCGTCACTACTTCTTTGAGGTTAGACTGGATACTTGCTGGGTACATATTGTTTATGTACTCATACTACGCTTTTGTACTTAACTGTACAGGATCTGAGGCAGGTGCATCTAGCTACCCGTCCGACGCGCGTTTCGGATACTTGATCGAGATCTCACGGTGAGCTGCCCCTTCTGAGCTGTTCAACAGCATGCCGGAGTCTCTCCTTTTGTTGTTACTATCTATTCTATTTAGGCAGTAGGATAGTTGTCTTTTTGTACATTCTACTAGTTGCCCTAGTACTTGTGACACTAGTTCCTGGCACACACATTTGTAGACTATTACTTTTGGGTTGTATTTCTATTATTATGAATTCGTTAATTATCAACTGTTTTAAATTTAAGATTAAGTAAATTTTGGGATTGTTTGGTAAAATAAATGAGAACTCACTAGTTGATTAGGGTTGGCTTGCCTAAAAACGATGTTGGACGCCATCACGACCTATAATGGAATTTGGGTCGTGACACGTTCGCCTCGGCAGTATAATCGGCAGTGTACACATTATTATAGGATCAAGCCGTTCGCCTCGGAGTATCATATTCATTATGGATCAGGTCGTACAACCTCAGTATAATCGTGCATTATATCGCTAGCAGTCCGAATACTCACGAGATTTCCTTCCACTGATGCCTTGCATTTTATGTGGTATTTCTTATTCATTTGATAATGGCACTTGATATTTTTCCGAGCTGTTGAGATAGGATACGAGATTGAGAAGTTTATATCGTTAAAAGAAATTTTGAAAGACTATGCTGGTTATCGTTTCATCCTACTGTTAGTGTTGTGCCTCATATCTATTTAGGATTTAGCATACTGCTTTATTGAACCTCTAGTAAGTGTCAGGTCGACCCCTCGCCACTACTTCTCCGGAGTCAGGCTAGATACTTACTGTGTACGCGTTAATTTACGTACTCATACTACACTTACTGCACTTATAGCGCAGGTATATATATATATATATATATATAGTGGTCTATGGGCTCAAGGGTGCGGCTGTTGCGGGGACTTTACGGTGAGCTACATTCCATGTTACGATCCGCAGCATACATAGTCTTCATCAGAGTTATTTATATTCTCCTGTCTAACGTATATTCCAGAAAGATGTTGTATTATTGTTTTACTCCTTAGTAGATGCTCATGCACTTGTGACACCAGGTTTTGGGGTTCCTACTGGATGTTCATTGTTGTAGTTCACGTAATTATTATCATTTCACCTTGTAATTTATATTTTATACGGAAGTTGGATTTTTTACGAGTACTGGATGTTCATTGTTGTAGTTCCAACGGATTTTTCTACGAGTACCAGGCCTTACTCTACTTATTTAATAGGATTCATGATTTCAAAAATAATGAAATGGGTAACTAAGTTGATTAAGCACCATTGGCTTGCCTTGCGGTGGCATTAGGCGCCATCACGACCTATAGTGGATTTTGGGTTGTGACATTAGTGGTAGTTTTGGACAGTTGTCAATTAGTTGTATAGGTTTGTTACTTGTATAAATAAACTATTAAATAAATGAAAAGATTAGCTCCTTCATTCTCATTTTCGTTCAGTTATCAATGCTTCACAGAAGCTCTTTTTCCTCTCAACCTCCATTGAAGTAGAATAGGAAGCTCAAGCAAAGCACAAGCTGGATGTGCAGAAACTAACATGGTATCTGAGCATAACGATTGTTAGTGTTGTTGTATCTTCGATCTAACTCTTCAATTTTCATTTTCTTAGAATGAAGCATGGCGATTGACGATACCGAGCCGGAAAAACTAAGCCACAAGCATCACTACTGTTCGTGCACTCCAGTGACACTTCAAGTACAGTGTTGATCTCTCTTCAATTGATTGGGCTAGAAAATTACTCTGTCTTAAGTCGAGCTATGAGAATCGCGATCCTAGGAAGAAACAAACTAGGGTTCATAGACAGCACCTGTAAAAGGAAGGATTTTGGAACAATTCTAGTTGATCTCTGGGAGTCATGAAATGCTATTGTTCTGTCGTGGATCATGAATTGTGTGTCGAAGGAATTATACAGTGGACTAGTGTACTGAACAAATGCTTCTTCAGTTTGGGAGATTTGAAGGAATGATTTGATAAAATCAATTGTTCTAGGATTTTTCAAATACACAAGGAGATTGCTACAATAACTTAGCTCCATTTCTGCTTATTTTCAAAATTGCGTTTGTTATAGGCTTAGTTTGATAGCCTTGCTACAATTCCTGGCTGTGATTGTGCCAAGTCACGTGAATTTGTGGTGTTCATGGAGATAACATTATTGCAGTTTCTAATGGGACTCAATGAGTCTTATGAGCAAGCAAGGAGCCAACTTCTGAGAATGGTGCTACTGCCTACAATCAACAAAGCATAATCCATGTTAATAGAAAGGGAAAGCCAGTGGAGCATGACAAATGCTGATATTGGAGAGGTGACATCACTCATGACAGAAAGGACCAATAATCCCGCTCAAAAAGGAAAGGAACTACAATCTACAATGTGACTATTGCAAACTCAAAGGCCACACTCGTGAAGGATGCTACAAATTGGTAGGATATCCTGCTGACTTCAAGTATAGGAAAAAACCTGGAGTTGGAGTTGCTCACAATGCTGTAGTGGAGGATCAAAGAAGGCATGATGCAGCAACAAATGCTAGTGGATGAGGAGATAGGCTCAGTACCACATATGGCATTCAAGGACCATATTTCACACCAGAACAGTATAATTAGATCCTAAAGTTACTCAACAATGATGGTACAGGCAAAGCCTCAACTTTAGTTGGCATGGCCAACATGGCAGGTACTATTAATGTTTTTCTAGCGGATGCACACATAAAATATTGAATTTTTGATTCTAGAGCCACAAACCATATGGTGGCTGACATAACATGTTGAGTACTAAAAGAAAAAGTGATAAGAATGAAAGGTACATTTACCATATGGGGAGACCACAGTTGTGACACACCTTGGATCTTTTAAATTGACTGATAACATTGAAATAGATTATTTTCTGTATATACCAGAGTTAAGTATAATATTTTGTCAGTATCTATAACTACCAAGGAGCTGCAATGCTCAGTGTGTTTCTTTCAATATTTCTCTATATTCCAGGACCTTTATAGTGGAGTAGTGAAGAGTATTGGTACAGAAATGAAGGACATTACATGTTCCTTCAAAAGCCTACCAACAACAGCAGCACTATAGCAAGAGGATTAACTAGAATCAAGGAGAAATTGAATATTGGACAGTGGCACAAAAGGCTTGGACATGCATCAGCAATAGCTATAAAATAGATTTTAGGTTTGGGACAAGAATAATGTAAATTTGCATTTGATAGTTGTACTCTGCCCTTTAGCAAGGCATACTAGAGTACCATTTCACAACAGTAGAAGTAGGTCTTCTGATAATTTTTGAATCGTTGCATGTTGATGTATAGGAACCCTATAGTGTACCTAAAGTTGATGGGAATAAAATGTTTTTGACTATTGTGGATGACTATTCAAGAACTACTTGTTTTTTTCTGCTTAAACTTAAAAGTGATTTAGTTGTAATGCTCAAAAATTTCTTCTCATTGGTCAAAACTCAATTTGGAAAAATAGTCAAGATGCTAAGATCTGACAATGGTGGAGAATTCACCAACACCAATTATTTTCATTTGTTTCAATCTCTAGGGATAACTCAACAGAGAACATGTGTTTATACCCCTCAGCAACATAGGATTGCTGAGAGAAAACACAGACATATATTGGAAATCGCAAGCGAAGTCGGGTTCCAAGGAGGTACTCTGAAGTTTTAGGGACACTGTGTTTTAGCTGCAGTGTATTTAATCAATAGGATGCCTTCAGTATATCTTAAGGGGAAGTCACCTTATGAGGTATTTTACAGAAGAAGACCAAAGCTAGATCATCTAAGAGTAATGGGATGCTTTTGTTTTTCCAAGAAGGTCCATAACATGACAAGTTTGCAGCTAGAGCAATTGCAGCAGTCATGATGGGATGCTCAGCAGTTAGCAAAAGGTACATACTATATGATCTAACTAATCGTGTGTTATATAATATGGATGTTCATTTCAAGGAACATATTTTTCCTTTTAATAACAAAGCATTTACACAGGCTTTATTGTTCTCAAAAGTTCAACCAAACATTTCTGGACATATCCTTAGTGACAATGATCTAGACACAGAATACACAACAAATGAGATGATAGAAGTTCAAGAGGAGGAATCAACTGCACATCATGAGGAGACTCATGAAGATGCTGCTCAACAACAACAAGAAGATTATGGTGAGTTGGTGCGTCAGAGTGAAGATCATCATGTAGACCCTTCAATTAAACCTAAAGATCTTGAAGAGCCATAAGATTTACCATACACCTCAGCTTCTGAAGATCCATAGATCTTAAGAAAAGCTACCAGAACAAAAAAAAAAACCTCCAAGATGGTTATCAGACTATATCATTGCACCTACTATCACTACTTCAACCACTCCTTATCCTATAGATCACTCAGTTAATTGATCTTCCCTGAAGCCATACTGCAAGGCTACATAACAACTTTTGCTTCAATTGTGGAGCCAAAGTCATTTCATGAGGCTTACAAAGATCCAAGATGGATGGAGGCCATGAGACCTAAAATTTAAGACCTGGAGGATAATCACACATGGTAGTTGGTTCTTTACCTAATGGGAAGGTCCCTATTAGGGTGTAAGTGTGTGTTTAAGGTAAAATACAAAGCTAATGGTGAGGTATAAAGTTTCAAGGCTCATTTGGTGGCTAAAGATTATAATCAACAAGAGGGGATTGACTACAATGAGACATTCTCTCTAGTTGTGAAGATTGTCACTATGAGATCAGTTTTATCCTTAGCTGCAATGGAAGGTTGGCACATCAATCAAATGAATGTATACAATGCTTTTCTACAGGGTGACTTACAAGATGAAGTCAACATGCAATCACCTGAGGTTCTTACAAGCTGGGGGGAGAATTCAGTGGTATGTAGGCTTGTTAAATCCCTATATGGCCTGAATCAAGCAAGTAGACAATGGAATGTCAAACTCACAGAAGCACTTATAGCTCACGGGTTCCTACAGAGCACTCTTGATCAGTCTCTTTTTACACAGAAGGTAGGGACCAACATAATTGTCATTCTTGTTTATGCGGTTGACATGTTGATCACTGAAAACAATCTCCAGTTGATAGAAGAAGCAGAGCAGAAACTACAACAAGCTTTTAAGATGACAAACCTTGGTAAATTAAGCTTTTGGAGATGGAATTCAGTAGGTCAAAGAGTGGGATTTTGATGAATCAAAGAAACTATTCTCTGGAACTCATCGAAGAATTAAGGGTGAGTGCCTCAAAACCAGCTTTCACCCTATTAGAATACAATCAGAAGTACACTCTTAAGGAGTTGGATGATATCACAAGCTTAGAAGGTGATGAGCAACTAGAAGACAAGGTCCAGTATCAAAGACTCATTGGGAAGTAGCTATACTTGACATTAACAAGATCAAACATAGCCTTTGCAGTCCAGACACTCAGTTAATTTATGCAACAACCCAAAAGAAGTCACTAGGAGGCAACTTTAAGGGTGGTCAAATATATCAAGAAGGAACTAGGTTTGGGGATCTTGTTGAGCATTGAAAGGAGCAATACACTAAGTGCATACCGTGATGTTGACTGGGCTTCATGCCCTAACACAAGAAAATCAGTCACAGGCTTTCTTTTTAAGCATGGAAATTCTCTCATATCTTGGAAATCAAAGAAACAAAACACAGTCTCGAGAAGCTCAGCAGAAGTTGAATACAAGAGCATGGCATGGACAGTAGTAGAACTCGTTTGGTTAACTGGGTTGTTCAAGGTGCTTGGTGCAGAAGTGAAGCTGCTAGTTGAATTATTCTATGATAACAAAACAACACTTCAAATTGCTGTGAATCAAGTATATCACGAAAGAACATAACATATCGAAATAGATGGTCATTATATCAAGAAAAAGATAAAGCAAGAATTGGTGCAAACAATGTATGTGAGTTCCAATGAGCAGCAGGCAGATATCTTGACAAATGGGCTGCTGAGATTGAAGCATGAGTACTTGATGTCCAAGCTGGGAGTGCTCAACATTTTCACCTACTAGCTTGAGGGGGAGTGTTCGAGATGGAGTAACTTGAAGCTACTTTGGGAACCAGTGTTAAGCAATAGCAGTTAGACGTTAAACTAGAGTTAGTTATGTAACGAATAATTCGAAGGTTAACTAGTTAGTTAGTGGTAGTTTTGGACAGCTGTCAATTAGTTGTAGAGATTTGTTACTTGTATAAATAAACGATTAAATCAATGAAAAGATTAACTCCTTCATTCTCATTTTCGTTCAGTTATCATTGTTTCACAGAAGCTCTTTTCCTCTCAACCTCCATTGAAGTAGAATAGGAAGCTCAAGCTAAGCATAAGCTGAATGTGCAGAAATTAACATATTAGACAAGTAAAAATGAATGAAAGGAGTAGCATAATTTTTTTTTATTTTTTTTTGCTTTTCCCTAAAGTAGCTTCTTTTCAATTTATAGTCTTAGAAGTTATTATAAAAGTGTTGGGGGAGGAGGAAAAAGTAAGGAAAACTACCAGCTATGTCCATTTATAAGTAGCTTGTTACAAAAATTGGCCAATTCATAAATATTATTAATACTAATCAAATATTATCAATATTAGCCAATTAACTAGTTGTAGCCAAAAAAGATCAAATATTTGCTTTCTTGAGTGTTATTAGAATAGATTGGGTACATCTTAAAGAGCTTGAAACTCAATTTTGGGATGATTTGGTGGAGTTTTGAGATGGTTTGAATTGAAAATTCGAAGTAGAAGTTGAACATGAAAAAAATAAATTATTTATTGTGTATCACGTAAGTATCATATTTGTATCAAATGTGTATCACATGTATATCCATGTATACCTGTGTGTGAGATACATGCGTGATACATGTGTCGCAGAAGAATTTTTGAACTCAATTTTAACTACGAATTTTCATGCCAAATCGGTCCAAATCACCTCCAATCTTCATCAAATTTTGTATATTGACTCATCTATGTGTTTTCAATGAATTTCAATCACACCCATTGAAAAGGACCTTTTTTGCTTAGATTTTTGGAATCTTATATCTATATTTTTTTTATATTTCATCACCTTATTTGATACTTTATCCATGAAATTTCATTTCCTCTTGCATCTAATGTTGCTAATCACACTTAAAAATATGGAAGGAGATCTTTGCGTGTGATGCTTGGAGAAAAAAAACCTCATTTATTTGGAATTTTAATTTTTATATGTGCTTGACGAGTTTTGGTAAGTTTATGATTAATGGCTAGAGATTAGTAAATTGAGACTTACTCCTTCCGTTCCAGTTTATGTGAACTTATTTCTTTTTTGGTCCAATCCAAAAGAATGATCCCTTTTTAAATTTGGAAGCAATTTAGCTTAAACTTACAATTCTACCCTTAATGAAAAGCTTTTATAACCACACAAATACTCTGGGCCCCTTTTTAACTTGTTTAGGATCACAAATTTCAAAAGTCTTCATTTTTTCTTAAACTCCGTGCCCAGTTAAACAGGTTCACATAAATTGAACCAGAGGGAGTAACATTTATGTAAGATTCCCAAGAAGTAATGATACACGTGATCAGTCAGCATCACATAATTGTCCTTTTGACCTTTCAATGCATGTGAAAACGGAACTTGGAAGGTTTGTATTTTGGGATAACGAACAAAATATAACTCATGCTATTACTAGTATACATGATTAATTTTTTCTAAATAAGAAAAGGACTAAACGACTTATCACAGTGGCTGAGTGGAGTACTCTCGTTCAAACGGAATAAATAAGAGATATAGCTAGTACATTCTCCATTTAAGTTTATCTGATACTACTTTTTTTTATTACTTCGTTTCGAACAGAATAACACATATTTATGTTTGTAATAATTTAAATTAAACTTTTAATGAGAATTTTTTGTAACTACATAAATATTATGACATATTTAAAATTACAAGTTTCAAGTCTTTTACTTTTTTTTCTTGAACTCTAATGCCGAGTCAAATTACATCGCATAAAATTGAAACAAATGAAGTACTCCTTCTGTTCCAGTTTACGTGAACCTATTTCCTTTTTGGTCCATTCCAAAAAGAATGACCTCTTTCTAAATTTAGTAACAATTTAGCTTAAACTTACAATTCTACCCTTAATGAGGAGCTTTTATAACGACACAAATACTCTGGCCCCTTTTTGACTTGTTCAGGACCACAAATTCCAAGTCTCCATTTTTTCTTAAACCCCGTGCCCAGTTAAACAGGTTCACATAAATTGCAACGGAGGGAGTAATAAATTGTAGTACATGCATGCATGTACATACAAATCAATGGAATTAAAAGATAGTTGTATTCGTAAAAATTGCACAGAGTGCCCTATTTGGTTGCCCCCATTTAACCTATACCCATTTTTTTAAAAACTTTTAACTTGTACCCACTTTTTAAACAACTTCAGCCCCCTTTCTCCTCCTCCTTCTCCCAGTGATCTCCATATCTTTCCGGAACTTAACATTGATGTAACAATATCTCTCCTTATGTGGCTTCACTCAATTCCTCAGAAGCCATCTTACTATACATAATTAAAATAATTATAACGTAAGAAAACCTTTTTGTGATATGGTTGATGTGCTCAAAAGTACCAGTTGTTGGTTCTTCTATGCCATTTTCCTCTGGTTCTGCAAATTTCTATGGTGTTTGTTTCAAAAATTGTAAACCAGTAAGTTAGAATTTGGATTTTGCTCATGTTCTCTTATTGATTTTTAAATTTTATTTGTGATACCAGATTTGAGAAATGGCTTGCCGTATGCAAAGTGCAAGGAAATCTTGAGCAGTACATAGAAAGGTCAATCTTCCTCCCCAAAAAATAGAAACTTCAGAAGTACATACTCAAGGGTTTTAAAAGAGCTGAAGTTCGACAGTTACAAAACAAAAACTTCAGCTCTAGAGATGAAGTTCGACAGTTACAGAGCTGAAGTTCGACAGTTACAGAGCTGAAGTTCGCCAGTTACAAACAAAAACTTCAGCTCTAAAGCTGAAGTTCGCCAGTTATAAATAAAAACTTCAGCTCTAGAGCTGAAGTTCGCCAGTTACAAACAAAAACTTTAGCTCTAGAGCTGAAGTTCGCCAGTTGCAAAACAAAAACTTCAGCGTTCGCAAGTTGCAAAACAAAAACTTCAGCTCTAGAGATGAACTTCAGGCCCGGCTACTAGAATGCTGAAGTTTTGTGTGATTGCCTTTGCTACTTCAGCGCCGTATGCTGAAGTTTTGCGAAAAAACGGGTACGCTTGCAATTTTTTTTTGTAAAGCGGGCACAAATTAAAACGTGACACAAAAAGCAGGTATAAATGAAAATGGCCCGTTGTATTCACGTCTCTTCCATCAACAAGTTAATAAGTTACTGTGACGGACTGAAGGTGAAATTGGGCCCTACATGAATTAGATCTTCACCTTTTTTATGAGCTGTATTTGTACTAATATTTGAGTGAAACTAAGCTGACGTAAAAGAATTATTTTGATATATGACTTGTTCCAAAGCTATGATCATCATATTGTCGTTATACATGATTGCATATGGTTGGATTGAAGTAGAGGGTAAGGAAGTTACAACCACTTCATAATTCCCAGCTTAAACAGCCCCACATAACAGCACCTTTATTTTTTGCAGTGGTAATTAACATTTACTTCAGCTACATCTTTATGACTTTCTAGTGACATTTCTTTACCTACTTTTGTTCCGAGATAATTTTTAATGCATAAAATGCATCTGATGGCACTACCAAATATATGCAACTAATATTTTCCCCCTATTATTATGTAACTAAAAGGAAAACTACAGGTTGTTTTAATAAGACTAAGTGTGTAACATGCTAGGACTAGTTTAACTAATTAGTTGAAATACATTCTTTAATTCTATCTTTTAGTTCCAAATCATGTCTCCAAGAAAGCATCAAGCGACATAAAAATCATGTAGATGGTACGATGTTCAATGATTCCAAATTCTTGTCACGTTAGTTACATGAGTAAAAATTATTGGTGGAATAAAAATTCTTGCCCCCAAAAAAACAAGTTATTATGCATGGTATTCACACCTAAGCAGTAAACACTTTACATAAAATATTATAGTATCATTTATTCATACATTTATACCTCAATCTTTGAGTAAGGAGTCCTTCTCCTTATAAATTATGCAACCTTTTCGATGAGGATATATCAATTATGCCAAGTTAGGTTTATCTCCTTCACGTGCATCCCACATGCTCGAATATGCCCGTTCTATGCACACACGGGATGGACCTGGTTCATGCCTGGGCTTCCTTCTAATTGCAATAATATAATTTAGTGTAAACGTTCCTCCTCTAGCTAGTCTATCTGGCTATGTACGCAACAGTAGTTTTTCCTTCTCATATGACATATGATTAAATGCTTGAATAAAAAAGACTCCGCTACGAGTTTTTGATCAAAGTTTGGTAAATTACATTTTCGGTACAAGTTCGAAGGGGAAAAAGGGCATCTTCATGAATTATATATATATCATTTAATCATGGAAAAAAGGGTTTAAAAGAAATACTTAGGATTAAAGAGGGAAGAAAGCACCCCAAACAATGAAAAGCCGCATGGGATCGATGTTACACAATGGATAGCACCCTTCAATATATTAGCAGCTGAGTATAAATATAATATGTACATTCGGACAGATGTTGACTAGAAAATACCAATCTATAACCATAATTTTCCCCTAGAATTCTGCATTTTCTCGGATTATACATCCTCACACATCAATACTATTACATCGTAAAAACAGTCTGAAAAAAAAAGGAGTGGGGAGTGAGAGATAGAGAGTACCAACAATAGATGCCAATTGACATGGCTTAGTTCCTCAAACATCTACATGACAATTCTGTACTAACTGATACTTCATAGCTGATCCAACTGCAATACTATTTCCAATCATCTTACCCCCAACTCCAACATAAGCTGGACAATTTACATACAAATGATACTTCCCTGAAATAAATGTCCCAACTTTCCATCTAATTCTCCCATCCACTTTGATGTTAATCAACACAGTTCCAGCCATCTGATCTTGGTTAAGACTTTCACTAAGGAATGGCGCAACGGGGACTGAGTTTCCATACACAAAAGGAGACCATATTGTGACATCTTTATGTCCCTGATAAGTTGAGGGTAGCAATGTAGGAAGGGTAATTTGTTGGCCACGGTAAGTTGCATAGACATCGAGTTTGTCATAGTAAATTCCAATTTTGTTATTTGGGTTGCGAGAGGCGAGGGTAATTTGGATGTTGGTGGTGAGGAAAATATTAGGGGAGGAGACGTTGAAAGCATAGATAGTGGCATCATGGAGGATGAAACTTGGCTTTGTTGGCCTAAGGATTAGCCAAATGAGAAAGATAATGAAGAGGACTAAGATAACGAAGCCAAATACGGCCACGAATAGGCGGCGGTGCAGCTTGTGCCGCTCCTCGTCGTGGTGGCCGCAGTCCTTGGCCGACATGTTGGCGGCAATGGCAGCGGAAGTGGTGGTGAGGGATTGGTGTTTAGGCTGAAATTTTAGTCCTTTGGGAGAGTTTTTCTAAGGCGAGCTAAGTTGGTTAATATGGTTTGTTTTCAAGATTCTATAATGTGGTGAGAGACTCTCTTCTTAAAGAGAGTGGTCTTTTCTATTAAAAATGTTTGACATTTCTTTTTTTCATTTTTCTATTTCTGTTGGTGGTCGTTGTAGAGGTTTAGGAGACTCTAAGTAGGGTATATAGAAATCTTTCCTTTTATCAAATATGATCATGACACTATGATCAGAAAGATTTCAATATTTAGAACTCGAATCTAAGACCTTTAATTAAGAATGAAGAGATCATGAAGAAATTTTATTTTTAATTTTGTTCTTTTGGAACATGTTATACAAGTAATGGCTATCTAAAGTAAATGTGTCTAACACCATGTTTTCAAGAATAGTTTAGGGAAGTGTCTCAACGACCAATTCATGCAAATACTATGCACTAACTACTTGCAATTTGCAAAATTTAGAGGAAAATGAATGGTGGAAAATGAGTTTGGTCATGGTCATGGTATGGTGTGGTGCAAGCAACCTTATCTTTTTGGGACGTATGCTTCTACGCAAAGGCTAATTAAAGATTCAAGAATTATACCAAGGGCCCTACTTTTCATAAGTAATGACAAAATGGGATAGCAAGATTCTCAAGTCACCGACACAAATTGGCTATTGTACCCCGAACAGCTAAAACTTAAAGTTTTGGTTTCAACCTCTCCAAAAAAAGTTAGAACTTTTTATGCCAGCTATTAGTTGAGATATCAATTATGAGAAACAAGAAAATAAATAGAAAGGAGAAACTTAATTAGTCGAATCTAAAATTAGTTGTGCTGATGGTTTTATTTTAGGAAAACTATCAGTTATGTTTATTTATAAGTAGCTCATTATAAAACTTAGTCAATTCATAATATATTACTGATATTAGCCAAATATTACTAATATTAGCCAATTAGCTATTTAGAGCAAAATAATATCTAATTTTTGCTTTCTTTTTAGTGCGTGTTATTAGAATAGATTGTACATCTTAAGGACCTTGAATCTCGGTTATGGGATGATTTGTTGAAGTTTTGAGGTGGTTTGAATTGAAAATTCAAAGTAAAAACTAAACATGAAAAAAATGATATGTATATCATACTGTGTATTATCTGTGTATCACATATATATCATATTTGTATCAATTGTGTATCACATGTATATCCATGTATACCTGTGTGTGAGATACATGCGTGATACATATTTGATACGTGTGTTGCAGAAGAATTTTTTGAACTCAATTTAATTACGAATTTTGATACAAAAGAAGTCCAAATCACCTCCAATCTTTCTCAAATTTTGTATGTTGACTTATTTATATGTTTTCAATAAATTCAACTATACCCATTGTAAAAGTTCCTTTTTAGCTTAGATTTTTGGAATATTGTATAATTTTTTTTTGTTTGTATTTCATCATTTTATTTGCTATACCTCATCCATGAAATTTTTTTTCTGTCTTGCATGTAATGTTGCTAATCACACTTAAATTTATGGAAGGTGATTTTTGCATGTGATTCTTTGAGAGAAAAAACCTTATTTATTTGGTTTTTCAATTTTTATATGTACTTCGCTAGTTTTGGTAAGTCTATGACTAATGGCTAGTTTTGGTAAGTCTATGACTAATAGCTAGAGGTTGGTAAGTTGAGACTTATTTGGGAAATTTGTGTAAGTTGGGGGATTTGCATCTATACCCGCTTTTTGTGTCACGTTTTAGCTTGTGCCCGCTTTCAAAAAAAATTGCAAGCGTACCCGCTTTTTCGCATAACTACAGCATACGGGGCTGAAGTAGCAAAGACAATCACACAAAACTTCAGCATTCTAGTAGACGGACCTGAAGTAGCAAGTGTAACTGGCGAACTTCAGCTCTAGAGCTGAAGTTTTGGTTTTGTAACTGGCAAACTTCAGCTCTAGAGCTGAAGTTTTTGTTTTGTAACTGGCGAACTTTAGCTCTAGAGCTGAAGTTTTTATTTGTAACTGGCGAACTTCAGCTGTAGAGCTAAAGTTTTTCGAAATTATAAAACATATCAAGAACAACGTAATATTGTTCTAGGAGCATAAAACTCTCTAGTTTTGTCCTTCATTTTCTCTCAAAGCGCCTTTTTTTATTCAACCCATTGCTGATAAAAACGTAAAGTATAAAATATATATGAAGGAGAAAGAGAAGTGTATTAGGAATAAAGATAAGTCTGCATATTAACTTTTCTCTGTTACAGTTAAAAAAATTATTTGCTTCGACCACACCTTCATAACACAAAAAATCAAAAAGAAAGTCATTGAGGGCATTACAATTCCAATTCTCAGGTCTTTTGGAATTATGAAACAGTTTGACAGCATCACCAAAAAACATTTGGTAAGGAAGCTTTGAATTTCTTCTAATGGAACTATTGGAGGAGAAAGGGGGCTGAAGTTATTTAAAAAGTGGGTACAAGTTAAAAGTTTTAAAAAAAATAGGTATAGGTTAAATAGAGGCGACCAAATAGGGCGCCCCGTGCAATTTTTACGTGTAAGTTTCCCTTTATTTTATGGTATAAAAACCAATATGATTAAATTTGGTAGTATAACATTTTACAGATTTACCCTCTTGGAATCATACCCTATATTGAAGGTACATACCTATACTTGTCTTGTGCATGTGCCTATTTCCCATAGAAGCTAGGGATCTTTTTTGGGATAACGCCAGGAAATACTACCATCTAGAATTCCATTTTCATTTCAAGCTTGGTTTTTGCCCTAGTGGCCAAAGCGCAAGAGCACATATGAACTAACTTGCGACCAATATTAGGTACTAGGGGCATGCATATGCTGCACAAAACCAACTATTTCTTTCTGCACTATACTGGACTTGAACCATAGTTGTAATCTCTTACCAAGGAAATTTCTTCTTTCACATTATCCTTCTTAAATAACCCAAGGAAGATGTTCATTCGTATAATGAAACATAAGCCATGTAAAGCCAAGACATAATTTTTTTATCAGAATATAAATTTGAAGCCAAGACATAACATGGTTCCAGCAAACTAGCAAATATAAACGAAGGTAAACTTGAACCATAAAACAGAAAAAGGTAGAAAACACGCATATACTAACAGATATTCTTGTCATCCCTGACAGATGCACAGAAGAAGGTAGGAAACGTGGGGGAAAAAAGAGAGAGAGAAGAAGAAGAAGAAGAAGATTCATTTATTAGCAACTTTCATCAATAAAGAAGATTGATCCTTCAAGAGGTTTCACACCTTCTATGTGAATTAACTTCACTTCAATTAAACGCACTAACAACTGGAAAAACATGTACATAAACTTTTTCTTTTGAAGATTGCTTCAATTCCCATTAAGGTACAGCATGTTAAATTTTCATGCATCCATCCTAATACTAGCGACCACGTTATTCACTGGGGATAGTAGTCACAGATGTAAATTCTCATCAAGGCATGTACCAGAGATCATGACTTATCCACACTTGTTATGCCCATAGCCACAGGTTTACAATAAGACACTAACTTTCCAACTTACCATACAATAAGACACTAACTTTCCAACTTACCATACATACACACATAGCAAGAGAGACATCTCCTCTGTATTGTTATATTTTCAGCTCAGAGATTTTTTACAAGTCGAAGCCATTTGCAACAATCAAGGTTTCGGGTTCTCGGGACCAAGTCACCATGAACTACAGATCTCATAGATGAAGAGGAACAAGAGTGTCTTTAAGATTCTCTTTAATTTTATTAACTTAGCTCAAAAGTGCCTATCGCATGAAATAACACGAACCAAAGAGGCTATCCAAAAGAACTCACGTCGATAGTCCTTTACAACTCCTTTCCCCTAGTGTTCTCCTTCTATTTCACCCAGTACCAGCTACCTGCTATCTCCTATTAGATCAAGCACTACTTACGAGGTAATTTCACCCACCAAGGCTTAGGCAGATGAGTATAAATCACCTAGTGTTTCGGTATTTCTTGCCTTTGCTGGGATTCAACCTAAGAGTTCTCCTTCTACTCGCTATTTGCCCAGAACCACAACATCTTAAGAGTTGGTCACCCTTTATCTGTCAAAACAATGCCGCACAACCGAATTGGCGCTGCATCACACAAAGGTCACAATTTCTGTACTCAAAGGTTGTATCAACTAGTAGACATGAAAGCAGAAGCTAAGAAAATCAATATAGATATTTCCTAGAACTGTTTCATATCACTTCAAAACTGAAATATCAGACAAGTAATATAACTTGGACGATACAGGATAAAGAAAAAGAACTTTTACTTGATCAGGTCAAAAAAATGTAAAGACTATACCTTATAATGATTTAAACCAATTCTTCAAGAAAATAGATAACATACCGCCCCGAAGTTATTGAAGCACTAGGAACCGCAAATAAGTTATTTTGGTCACACCAAAAGTCTAACATTGCAAAATTAATGGGCAACAAAATTTGAAATCCTAAATGACATGAAAGGGCTTCCCTACACCTTGATTAATTCGAGATTACTCATCTACAGGTACACAAAATAACCTTCTTTTCCTAAGACAACATATCAAATTTACAGACCTTTTTTACTTGCTTAGCTATGCTGTAAATCATAAGACGAATAAACAGTTTTTTTAAAAAAAAACAGGAATAATTTAATAATAAAACACATTCTTTACATCTTAAATCGTAGCCTCAGAACAACAAGAACAAGTCAACAACAATCTGTACACACCAATGTGAATAAATAAACAATCAAGATCAGTTTTTTAATTTAATATCAGATCAAAATAACACACTTGCTCTACATCCTAAATTAGCCTCAAAACAACAATAAATACAACCTAAAGATCTGCAATACACCAAATATGAACAAATAAACAATAAAGATCAGTTTTTTTTCCTTCTTTTTTATGTATCAGATCAAAATAACGTGATTCAATTAGCATTATCCTCACTACATTGCTTATACAATTAAACTAAGAAGTCATCTAGTGGGGTCAAACAAAATTCAATTAACATTCACCTCAGAGCAAATCAAAATCCCACCATCAAAGCCCAACCCGACACTGCCTCGGGCCTCCAAGTAAATTCCCAGAAGACTTATTTGCTCCAATCCCAACAGACAAAACCCCACAATAAACCCTCAAATACCTCCTCCTTGCTCTCCAAGCTCCAGCTTTAAATCCAACCCTAGCCACCATCCTCACATTAAACCCAATACTCCCACTTTGGGCTTTCTCTTTATTCATACCATCAAAAGCCCATTTCTCCACATAAGCCCCCGATGCAACAAAGCTAACTTTGTGGGCCGTCTCATTTCCTTTATCCATAAAGAAAGGTGGAACCGTAGTATCAGCAACCGACAGCGAATCGTAAAAAATCGCCGCCGCAATCTCGTCGTAGTATAGAGTCATCTTTTTGTTGGGATTTTTAGCAGTAAAATGGAGATCCCAGTTGGCAGTAATTAAGGAATTGGAAAGATTGAGGTTTGACATAGTGAGTGAGTCGATTTGGAATTCGGGGATGCGGGGACTAATTAAAAGCCAGAGGATAAAGAGAATTGTACCAGTGATGATTGTAGAAGCAACGATTATGGCGATTGCTCGGCGGAGAAGGGTATTACGCTGTGATGCATAAGGGTTTGGGTAGTGGTGGTAGGGGTTGTTGTTGTTGAAATACGGTGGTGGTGCGGTGTAAGGGTAGGCGGTGGCAGGAGGTGGTTGAGCGGCGGAGGAGAAGACATTGGGGTTTGGAGGGGCGGCGGGGTAGCCGGTGACTGGTCTATTGTGGTCGCCCATGGCGGAGGATATGGAGCATCTGAGGAATGCTATGTGCGGTGGAATTGTAGTGGAGAGTGGAGTGGAAATTGCAGTAGAAGAGAGAATCTAAAAAAGGAAAGAGGAAAGAGACTTTGTGGTTACGGCCTACGGTGATATCAACAGCTAGCAATAAATAAAGATATTTATTTATTACTCGCCAAGTCCCTCCACCTCAATTTATATCTTAGTTTGATTGTACAAGGTTTAAGAAAATAAAAACCTTTTAGATTTTATAATCTTAAATTAAAGAAAAATGTAATATATTAAAATACTCTTTGAATTGTGTAATCTCAAATTTGTCACATAGAATATAGAATATTGAAATTAGAGAGTTACCAAGTTTTAAAAAAAAAATCTTTTCGAAATATCCTAAAAAAATAAGACTCTTAAATTGAAAAGAGTAGAGTATTAATTTTAGAATAAACTTGGGCATTACTTTATTATATCTCTCTACGGACGGGAAAAGAGACCATGGTCGTAAGGAGTTCAACAGCTAGTAAGGAATAAGAATATTTAATCTTGCCATAAATTTTGACATTATTCATATAGCAGTATAAAACATTTAAGGGAAAAGGGCCAGATATACCCCCGTACAATTAAAAATTGTCCACATATATCCTCCGTTATACTATCAGTCTAAATCTATCCCTCCCGTTAGTAAAGTAATCAAAAATACCCTTATTTCTAACGGTGTTCCATCATGGCAATCCAAATCCTATATGGTCTGGCATTTGGGTGAGGTGGATGCCACGTGGCATGCCACCTCACCATCTTCCCCTTCCATTTTTTCTTCCCCTCATACCTTGAAATGGAGGTTCCAAATTCATTTTCTTTTAAATTTAGACAAAGTTACTGTTAATCTCCGAATCTAACACGAATAAATGATTTCCAAAAGACTTAAAGAACAAATCACAAAACCCAATGACAAAATTATCTGAAGCTTTTTCCTTGTGAGAGGAGATTGATACAAGTTTGGAGAACCAAATTTGCTCAATACTTATTTATACCTGAAGCTTGTTAACACATGTATTCCTTGGCCGAGTTAAATCATAGAAGTAAATATTTGCATCTTCACTTCCAGCAACTTCAATTGTTAGAAGAGATAAGTTTTTTTTTGCTATCTTGCCCATGTTTTGTTGATTCATAGTGGTAGAGAATAATCTTTTTTTTTTTTAAATATATAGTGAAGATTTGGGAAATAAAGTTATGCTCAGTGGAGGAGAAGTCGTTAATTAAATGAGTTCACGGAGAAGGCTTTAATCTTTATTTGCTTAAGATTTGATTTTTTCCAGAATGACAAAGAATTATCTACACATTGCTCAGATTTTGTTTTTGGGAATAAAATGGGCCATATTTTTGTTTGCTAAGAAGAAATGGAATAGGAAGAAGATCGTGAGGTGGCATACCACGTGGTATCCACCTCACCCAAATGCCAGACCATGTAGGATTTGGATTGCCATGGAGGAGCACCGTTAGAAATAAGGGTATTTTTTATTACTTTGCTAACGGGAGGGGTAGATTTAGACCGATAGTATAACGGAGGACATATGTGGACAATTTTTAATAGTACAAGGGTATATCTGGCCCTTTTCCCAACATTTAATGGTGGATTACTAGTAATTATTTATTAGTATTGATTGATGCATGCCCGAACTACAAAACTTATACTTGAATTTGTATATTGTTGTATGTATAGGAAAAATATAAAATGATAATATATACAAATGAAATAACAGTACTAATTAATATGATGTTGCCAAGTGCCAACTTTAATGTAATATACAATTGCTTTTGGTGAAGTGTAGCATACCGACCAAGACGGGTGTGTTTATTGCTATCCCTTTACCTTTTCGTTTCATATTTTATATGGATTGTGTATTCATTGATAAACGGGCCGCTCAAGCATTTTAGTGGCCTAAAGTCAAAATTTATTTGGAGGCCTTAAATTCAAAACTAAAACATATTTTTCCCAAGAAAAAATATTGTTCTAACTTTTTAAGATATAAAGTTGTGAAAAAAAATTTATCATCGATTTCTTTTAATAATTCTTTTTCGAATGACAATATAGTTAATTCATTTAATTTTTCTTGAAAATTGTTGATTTATTAACTTTAATTTTAAAAAACGTATTTCTATTGAGGCAACTGTTTGTCATGGCTCAAATCTCAAACCCGGCCGTGATGGCGCCTCTCGTGAAGACAAGGCCAGCCAGATCAACGGATTCATTTCTTTAACCATTACTTAACATTTATAAATCCAAAACGCATAATAAACAGTTATAAAAACGGAAATAGCGACAATAGCAAAAGGGAACCATCCCGACACAGCCCGAATCGGGGTGTCACAAGTCATGAGCTACTACAGAGTTACTATAAGTCTAAGAAATAGAATATCTGATACAATAGTCTGAAGGAACTGAAATAACATAAAATAGGGGAGTCAAGGGGCTGCGGACGTCAACAGCTACCTCGAAGCTCCGACTCGCTGCCTGCCTGTGAAGAATATCAGTGCTCAAGAGCGGACTCTGCTATGCCTGAATCTGCACTCATGGTGCAGTGAGTAATGTGAGTACTCCGACCCAGTGAGTAATAATAGTAAATAATAACTGAAGGCATGAAAACACATAAGTGCACAAGACAATGCTATATCAGGCAGTAAATCACTTCAAACAGTAAAACAGTAAAAAGTCAAATGAAGTCTCATTTTCTTAAAGACAGGTAAATCAAGTAAACAGTAAATGAATAGTGAATAGTAAAACTGCCCCTCGGGCCCAGTATCAATCGCTCAGTACAGTAACAGCCCCTCGGGCTCAATCTCAGTCACACAGCATAGTATCAGCCCTTCGGGCTCACTCTCAAATCACATGGGTACCCGCGCTCACTGTGGGTGTGTAGACTCCGGAGGGGCCTCTTACGGCCCAAGCGCTATATCAACATAAGGCCTGAAAGCCTTCACACATCACACTCAAGGCCTGAAAGCCTCCTCACAATACACTCGAGGCCTGAAAGCCTCCTCACATAACACTCAAGGCCTGAAAGCCTCACTCAGTCCAGAAACATCATAAGCCCCTCGGGCATCAATAGAATAGTAGTGCTCAGCCCAAACAACAGTGAAAAAAATATCAATTAAGTCTCAAAATTCAATTAGAGTGGCTGAGTTTGTAAAACAGTATAATCAACAGGACTGAGTTCAAGTAATATATCAAATAGTGAGGAAAGAGTGATAAAAATCCACGAAGTACTCAAGTAGTCGGCATGAAGCCCATAATATGGCAAGAAGCCCAAATCGTGTTGATAACAAATTTATCTCAGTTAAATACGCGGTAAAGTATCAATCGGGACGGACCAAGTCACAATCCTTAGTAGTAAATAACCCCGCGCTCGTCATAAGGCGCGTGTTTCACCTCAACATAGCACTACGTTGTGCAAATCCGGGGTTTCAAACCCTCAGGATATCATTTACTATCATCACTCACCTCAAGCCGGCCAAAATCCTAGCTCGCTATGCCCTTGCCTCGCAAATCGACCTCCTCGCACGTCGAATCTGGTCAAAACCACAACGAATACGTTACAATAGGCTAAGGGAACATAACCCAATCGAAAAGAATCGAAAAACATCGAAAATCACGAAATTGGCAAAACCCGAGCCCCGGGCCCACTTCTCGAAAAATTAGAAAATTAACATCACCGGGTTCCTTATCTCACCACGAGTCTATACATATCAAAATTACCAAAATCGGAGTCCATTTGACCCCTCAAATTCCACTTTGAAATACCAAATTCCCAAGCCCTAGCTTTACCCTCTTTTGATGAATTTCCATAAATTTCCACGTTAATTCTACCATTAAATCACGTATTTAGGTCAGGGGACTCACCTCCAATCACACCTAGTCGAAATCCCCTTCAAATTCCATCCAAGAGCTCTCAAGGTCGATCAAAAATGGTGAAAATGGACTTAAGCTCGCGGAACAAAAATGAGCTTTAAAACCCTTCTGACAACAGTGATTTTGGCATCTGCGGTTCCATTTCCGCACTTACGGCTACCGCTTCTGCGGTTATAATTCCACTTCTGCGGATCTTCATTAAACCAACGACCACTTCTGCGGTCCCCTGTCCGCATATGCGGACCCCGCATATGCGGATGCTTGTCCGCTTCTGCGGAAGCACCAAGGCCTCACCTTTTCGCACCAGCGACTACTTTACCGCATCTGCGGCCTCGCAGATGCGGCTCCCCCTACCGCATCTGCGGATTCTTCCATCCCAGCCAATGACCGCACCTGCGGTCTTTCTTCCGCACCTGCGCCACCGCATCTGCGGTTCCTTTTCCGCAGATGCGGAAATACCAGATATACAGCAATCCTACCAAGTCCAAAATCATTCCGATGGCCATCCGAATCACCCCGAGGCCCACGGGACCTCAACCAAAAGTGCCAACCCATCCTAAAACATCATTCAAACTTGCTCCAATCATCAAAACACCACAATTAACACCAAAACCCCAAAATTGCATCGGATTCAAGCCTAAGTTCTTCCAAAACTTCCGAATTACGCATTTGATCAAAAAACCGACCAAAACACCTCCGAATGATCTGAAATTTTGCACACACATCCAAAATCACCTAATGAAGCTACAGCAATTCTCGGAATCCCATTCCAACCCTCGGATCAAAATCTCACCTATCAACTGGAATTTCGCCAAAATACTAACTTCGCCAATTCAAGCCTAATTCTACACCGAACCTCCAAAATCAATTCCGATCACTCTCCTAAGTTACAAATCATCCCCCGGAGCTAACCAAATCACCGGAAATCACATCCGAGCTCTCTAATGGGGCTGACTCTGCTGAGAACCATGATGACCACAACCTGAAGATGATAGAGGCGGTGCAGAGTTGGCCTAGATCGACCTCAGCCACAGAGATTCGTAGTTTCCTTGGTTTGGCAGGGTATTATTGCCGGTGTGTTCAGGGATTTTCCTCTATTGCATCGCCCTTGACCAAGTTGACTCAGAAGGGAGCTCCATTTGTATGGTCGGACGAGTGCGATGAGAGCTTTCAGAAGCTCAAGACAGCTTTGACCACGGCTCCAGTGTTGGTTTTGCCATCAGCTTTAGGTTCTTACACTGTATATTGTGATGCTTCGAGAGTTGGGATTGGATGTGTATTGATGCAGGAGGGTAGAGTCATTGCATATGCTTCTCGCCAGTTGAAGCCCCACAAGAAGAACTACCCTGTACATGATTTGGAGTTGGCTGCTATAGTTCATGCTTTGAAGATTTGGAGGCACTACTTGTATGGCGTATCTTGTGAGGTATTCACCGATCATCGCAATCTTCAGCATCTATTCAAGCAAAAGGATCTTAATTTGAGGCAGCGGAGGTGGCTAGAGTTACTCAAGGATTATGATATTACCATTCTGTATCACCCGGGGAAGGCCAATGTAGTGGCCGATGCTTTGAGCCGAAAGGCGGTCAGTATGGGGAGTTTGGCGTATATTCCAGTTGGGGAGAGGCCCTTTGCAGTTGATGTCCAGGATTTGGCCAATCGGATGGTGAGATTAGATATTTCGGAGGCTAGTCGGGTGTTGGCTTGTGTGGTTTCTCGGTCTTCCTTGTATGATCGTATCAGAGAGCGCCAGTATGATGATCCGCATTTGCTTGTCCTTAAGGATAAGGTTCAGCATGATGATGCCAGGGATGTGACCATTGGTGATGATGGCGTGTTGAGGATGCAGGGCCGGATTTGCGTGCCCAATGTGGATGGGCTTCGGGAGTTGATATTGGAGGAGGCCCAGAGCTCGCGGTATTTCATTTATCCGGGTGCCGCGAAGATGTATCAGGATTTGAGGCAACACTATTGGTGGAGGAGGATGAAGAAGGACATAGTAGGGTTTGTAGCTCGGTGTCTCAACTGTCAGCAGGTTAAGTACGAGCATAAGAGGCCGGGCGGTGTACTTCAGCGGATGATTATTCTAGAGTGGAAGTGGGAGAGGATTACTATGGATTTTGTGAGTGGTCTCCCTCGGACTTTGAAGAAGTTCGATTCGATTTGGGTGATTATGGACCGGCTGACCAAGTCGCACTTCATTCCAGTATGTACTACCTATTCTTCGAAGCGGCTGGCAGGGATCTTTATCCGGGAGATTGTCCGATTGCATGGGGTTCCAGTGTCTATTATCTCAGATAGGGGTACTCAGTTCACTTCTCAGTTCTGGAAGACTTTTCAGCGGGAGTTGGGTACACAGGTGGAGCTGAGCACAGCGTTTCATCCTCAGACGGACGGGCAGTCCGAGCGTACTATTCAGATATTGGAGGACATGCTGCGTGCCTGTGTTATTGATTTCGGGGGTTCTTGGGATGAGTTTTTGCCGCTTGCAGAGTTTGCCTACAACAACAGTTATCAGTCGAGCATTCAGATGGCTCCGTATGAGGCGTTGTATGGGAGGCGGTGTAGATCTCCGGTTGGATGGTTCGAGCCCGGCGAGGCTAGGTTATTGGGGGCAGAGATGGTTCAGGATGCCTTGGAGAAGGTGAAGCTGATTGAGGAGAGGCTTCGTACAGCTCAGTCGCGTCAAAAGAGTTATGCGGACCGGAAGGTTCGAGATGTGTCTTATATGGTTGGTGAGAAGGTCTTGCTGAAGGTTTCGCCCATGAAGGGTGTTATGCGGTTTGGAAAGAAAGGGGAGTTGAGTCTGCGGTTTATTGGACCTTTTGAGGTACTTAGGAGGATTGGGGAGGTGGCTTATGAGCTTGCCTTGCCACCCAGCTTGTCAGGTGTGCATCCGGTATTTCATGTATCTATGCTCCGGAAGTATGTTGGGGACCCGTCTCATGTATTGGATTTTAGCACTGTTCAGTTGGATGATGATTTGACTATGATGTGGAGCCAGTGGCTATTTTGGGTCGTCAGGTTCGAAAGTTGAGATCAAAGGATATAGCTTCGGTGAAAGTGCAGTGGAGAGGTCGGCCCGTGGAGGAGGCTACTTGGGAGACCGAGCGGGAGATGCGGAGTAGATATCCTCACCTGTTTGAGACTTCAGGTATGTTTCTTGACCCGCTCGAGGACGAGCGTTTGTTTTAGTTGGGGAGGATGTGACGACCCGGCCCGTCGTCACGTGAGTTACCGCCCCGTTTTCCCCGTTTTCTGCTTCTTCATTCTTCATTATAAGAGTCTTGGGTGAATGAGTCGATTTGGATTGGTTTTGGAAGGAAATGAGACACATAGTCTCTTTAAGGAAGGTTTGGTTTGGAAAAGTCAACTAGACCCGGACCCGTAGAAAAATATGGGACTTGCGCGTATGCTCGGAATTGAATTCCGAGGTCCCAAGCCCGAGAAATAAATTTTTGAAGAAAATTGTTTAACTGAAATTTTAAGAGTTTTGAGAAACTTAAATGTGTTTGAATTAGATGGTATCGGGCCCCTATTTTGGTTTCGGATCCCGGTACAGTTCTTATATGGTATTTAAGTTGTGCCTGCAAAATTTGGTAAGAAACGGACTTCATATGACGTGAATCGGACCCTCGGTTGTGAAATTTGAAACTTAAGAGTTCTTGGTGTTTTTCTTTGATTTTGATGCTAAATTCATAGTTACTGATGTTGTTTTGATGATTTGATCGCACGAGCAAGTCCGTATGATATTTTTTGGCTTGTGTGTATGTTTGGTTTGGAGCACCGAGGGCTCGGGTGAGTTTTGGATAGGCCATGGAGTGAAACTGGACTTAGGAAAGCTGTTGTGTGTTGCAGGTCTGCAGGCTTCGCAATTGTGAAGCCTGGCTCGCAAATGCGAGCTCGCATTTGCGAAGAAGCATCGCAATTACGATGATGGGCTGGGGCAGGGAACCTTTGCATTTGCGAGGCATATGTCGCAAATGCGACCTTAGCAGGCACCGCAATTGCGAATAGTGTTCGCATTTGCAAAGAAAGCAGAGATAGGCCATCCTTCGCAATTGCGAAGCTTTGGCCGCAATTGCGAGTTCGCATTTGCAAACATATCATCACAAATGCGATATCTGCGCCTGTGTAAATCATAACTAAGTCGAAAATTCTTCATTTTTCAATCTCCCTCAAGCCCTAAGCTCTCTTGGGCGATTTTCTATAGAAATGTTATTCTCCAAATCAATTTTAAGTCATTTCTAACTCGTTTTCTTCAATCCATAACATCTTTTCACATGATTTCAATTCAAAATCAAGGGTTTTCATGGGGGAAATTGGGTGTTTTGGGTAGAACTTAGGATTTTCAAATTTTGGGGATTTGGACCTCGATTTGAGGTCCGATTTCAAAATAAATTATATATTTGTGTTCGTGGGTGAATGGTAATCGGGTCTTGGTTCGAACCTCGGGTTTTGACCTTGTGGGCCCGGGGACGATTTTGACTTTTTGGGGAAATCACTAGAAAACCTATTTTCATGCATTAGAATTGATTTATTTAGTATTTATTGAGATCGTTAAGTATATTGTAGTAGAGGCTTGATTGTGTTCGTGGCATTGAGGTAAGTGTTTGGTCTAACTTAGCTTGAGGGAATAGGAGTCGTGGTCTTATTTGCTATGTGTTAATTGATGAGTACGACGTATAGGTGTGGTGACGAGTACCTATACGTTGGTGTCAAGCATGCCCGTGAGTCTTATACTATGAATGTCGTGACTCCGTTATGTATTAACCATGCTTAATATGATGTTATTAATGTTGAACTAGGCTTATGGAAGTATTTCTTGGTAGTTGGACATTGTAGAGTATTGGCTCCAGTTGAGGTTTCATTTGTGAAGTTAATTGTTCGTATAGGTTTGGTTATCGCTGATTCCCTTGCCGGGACGTATTTAATTCTTATTGTTAGTTCCCTTTTCGGGATGTGATTATTCTTGTTGTTGGTCCCCTACTGGGATATTGTTGTTTCCTTATTATTCCCCTGCCGGGATTCTTTGTGATTAGTGTTGATTTGCATATTTGGATCGGGTTGCACGCCGCAACAGTGATATACGATTTGGATCGGGTTGCACGCCGTAACAGTGATATATGATTTGGATCGGGTTGCACGCCGCAACAGTGATATATGATTTGGATCGGGTTGCACGCCGCAACAGTGATATATGATTTGGATCGGGTTGCGCGCCGCAACAATAAAGAATAGAAGTGGTTATAGATTCATTACTGATTCCTTATTCTGGCTGGTGTGAAATTTAAGATGTTCTTTATGCTTTTTCTCCTGAGATTCTGTTGGTACTTGATATTTCCCACATCATGTTTCCCCCTCCCCGTCTTTAATTGCTAGTTTCTGTCGTTATTATTAGCTGTATATGATATAACTGCACATGTTTATTTGGTAGTCTTGTCCTAGCCTCGTCACTACTTCGCCGAGGTTATGCTAGGCACTTACCAGCACATGGGGTCGGTTGTGCTGATACTACACTCTGCACTGTGTGCAGATCCCGGTGCTGCAGCTTTTGGACCATAGTGAGGTTGCTGCTTCCAGTCCATCAGGCGACCCGAGGTAGTCCTGCAGGCGTCCGCAGGACTTGGCGTCTCCTTCTATCTTTCCATACTGTTTCTTTTATGTACTTCAGAAACAACGTTGTATTTATCTTTCAAACCCCTATTTGTAGTACTCTTAGACAGTCTGTGAGATTGTGACACCAATTCTGGGTAGCTTATGTTCATGGATCTGTATCGGTATTATTATAAATTGTTACATTTCATTCTTCCGCTTTATCATTTCCGCTGTTTATATAATATTTATTCATAATTGTTAAGGGATTAAAAATGAAAGGTTTGATTAATTGGAATAATTCGCTTGCCTAGGTTTCACTAGTATGCGCCATCACGACTCCCGAGGGTGGGAAATCCGGGTCGTGACAAGTTGGTATCAGAGCTCTAGGTCCTTAGGTCTCACAATTCACGGACAAGCTTAGTAGAGTTTGAGGGATCGGTACGGAGACATCTGTATTTATCCCCAGAGGCTACCAAGTTAGGAACAGTTTCACTTCTATTATTCTCTATCGTGCGATTTGGTTTCTCAATGCTAATTGAACGTCTACTCTGTTCTTTCGCAGATGGCGAGAACACGCGCTTCTTCATCCGCTGATCAACAGCTCGAGCCCCCAGCTGCAGCATCTATGAGGGGCAGAGGGCGAGGCCGAGGCCGTGCTAGGGGCCGGGGCAGGGCCAGAGCTCAGCCCAGAGCAGCAGCACCAACGGAGGAGCCTTAGGTTGAGTTTGATGATGAGGTTCCGGCCCAGACAGTTCCGATGGGCCCAGCTCAAGTCCCAGAGGGGTTCATTGCTACCCTAGTACTCCAGGATGCTTTGGTCCGTCTAGTGGGCCTTATGGAGAGTGTCACTCGAGCAGGCTTACTTCTTGTAGCACCAGCTGTCTCTCAGGCTGGGGGAGGAGCACAGACTCCCGTACCCGCACTCCGGAGCAGATGGCTCCCCAGTTTCAGACTCCAACAGTTCAGCCAGTTGGAGCAGTTCAGCCGGGTGTGGTAGCTCAGACCGGTGAGGGAGCAGCTATGTCTACGGATGCTTTGTGGAGGTTGGATTGGTTCACCAAGCTGTTCACTACTACTTATGGTGGTACATCTTCAGAGGATCCCCAGAATTACTTAGACAGCTGTCATGAGGTTCTTCGGAACATGGGGATAGTGGAGACCAATGGGGTCGACTTTGCTGCTTTTCGCCTGTCAGGTTCCGCCAAGACTTTGTGGAGATATTATTGTTTGGCTAGGCCAGCTGGGTCGCCTGCCTTGACTTAGGATCAGTTCTCTCAGCTATTTCTGGAGAAGTTTCTTCCTATCACTCAGAGGGAGGACTATCGTAGGCAGTTTGAGCGTCTCCAACAGGGTTCTATGATCGTCACTTAGTACGAGACCAGATTCATTGCTTTGGCCTGTCATGCTCTTATTATACTTCCGACCGAGAGAGAGAGGGTGAGGAGGTTCATTGAGGGACTCGCTCAACCGATTTGATTGCAGATGGCTAAGGAGACTAGGAGCGAGATTTCTTTCCAGGATGCGACCGATGTGGCCAGGAGAGTGGAGATGGTTCTATCACAGGGGAGTGGTCAGGGGTCTGACAAGAGGCCCCATCATTCAGGCAGATTCAGTGGTGCCTCATCTGGAGGCAGGGATTCTTTCGGTAGGGGCCATTCTCCCAGGCCGTTTCATTCAGCACTTCAGACTTCTCATAGTGCTCCAGGTGGCCATGGTTCTCATGTGCAGTATTCTGATAAGCAGTCCTACCGTGCACCATCAGCTCCTATCAGAGAACCTCCTCTTTAGAGCTATTCTCATGGTCAGTCGGCCCGCCAAGGTCAGTCTCAGTTTCCTCAGCCGCAGCACTCAGGTGGATGGTTCGAGTGCGGTGAGTATGGTCATATCCGGAGAGCTTGTCCGAGATTAGTGGGTGTTCAGTCGCAGCAGCAGGGTTCCCGTGCCATGGTTCAGGCACCAGGTGTTCCACCGCCCGCTCAGCCAGCTAGGGGTGGGGGTAGAGGTGCTAGAGGTGGAGGTAGAGGTATTAGAGTCAGGCCGCTAGAGGTAGAGGCCAGCCAGCAGGAGGCCTTCCTAGAGACGTAGCTCAGAGTGGTGGGGCCCAGCCCCGATGTTATGCTCTGCCAGGCAGACCTGAGGCGGAGGCCTCCGATGCAGTTATCACAGGTACTGTTCTAGTTTGTAGTAGAGATGCTTCAGTTCTATTTGATCCAGGATCTACATACTCCTATGTGTCATTTTATTTTGCACCGTATCTGGTCATGCCTAGTGATTCTTTGAGTGCTCCTGTATATGTGTCTACACTGGTGGGTGATTCTATTGTGGTAGGTCGTGTCCATCATTCCTGTATAGTTGTGATTGGGGGTCTTGAGACTCGAGTAGATTTGTTACTTTTGGATATGGTTGATTTTGATGTCATATTGGGGATGGACTGGTTATCACATTACCACGCTATCTTGGACTGTCATGCCAAGACCGTGACCTTAGCCTTATCGGGTTTACCTCGTTTAGAGTGGAAAGGGACTCCTGGTCATTCTACCCGTAGGGTTATCTCATATATGAAGGCTCGGTGTATGGTTGATAAGGGATGTTTGGCCTATTTGGCGTATGTTCGTGATTCTAGTGCTGAGATTCCTTCTATGGATTCTGTGCCTGTTGTTCGTGAGTTTCCTGAGGTATTTCCTTCAGACCCGCCGGGCATGCCACCCGACAGGGATATTGACTTCTGCATTGATTTGGCTCCGGGCACTCAGCCCATTTCTATTCCGTCATATCGTATGGCCCCTCCTGACTTGAAAGAATTAAGGAGAAGTTGCAAGACTTGCTTGATAAGGGCTTTATTAGGCCTAGTGTCTCGCCTTGGGGTGCACCGGTGTTGTTTGTTAAGAAGAAGGACGGATCGATGAGGATGTGTATAGATTACCGGCAATTGAATAAGGTCACAATCAAGAATAAGTACCCATTGCCGAGGATTGATGATTTGTTTGACCAGCTTCAGGGTGCCCAAGTGTTTTCTAAGATCGACTTAAGATCGGGCTACCATTAGTTGAGGATTAGGGCATCCGATGTCCCTAGGACAGCTTCCGCACTGGGTACGGGCATTATGAGTTCTTGGTGATGTCATTCGGATTGACAAATTCCCCAGCAACTTTCATGGATTTGATGAACCGAGTGTTCAGGACTTATTTTGATTCCTTTGTGATTGTCTTCATTGACGATATTTTGATCTATTCCCGTAGCCGGGAGGAGCACGAGCAGCATCTTCTAGTCATTCTTCAAACTCTAAGGGATAGTCAGTTGTATGCTAAGTTTTCGAAGTGCGAGTTTTGGTTGAGTTTAGTTGCATTCTTGGGTCACGTTGTTTCAGCAGAGGGTATTTAAATGGATCCGCAGAAGATAGAGGCAGTCAAGAACTAGCCTCGACCCACATCAGCTAGAGAGATCCGGAGTTTCTTGGGTTTGGCAGGCTATTACCGTCGGTTTGTGGAGGGGTTTTCATCTATTGCAGCCCCGATGACCAGGTTGACCCAGAAGGGTGCCCAGTTCAGGTGGTCGGACGAGTGTAAGGCGAGCTTTCAGAAGCTCAAGACAGCTTTGACTATGGCGCCAGTGTTTGTTTTGCCCACAGGTTTAAGGCCATATATAGTTTATTGTGACGCATCTCGTATTGGACTTGGTGCGGTGTTGATGCAGGATGGCAAGGTCATTGCTTATGCTTCGCGGCAGTTGAAGATTCATGAGAAGAATTATCCAGTTCATGATTTGGAGTTAGCAGCCATTGTTCACGCGCTGAAGATTTGGAGGACTATTTGTATGGCGTGTCATGCGAGGTGTTCACGGATCACAAGAGTCTGCAGCATTTGTTCAAGTATAAGGAACTAAATTTGAGTCAGAGGAGGTGGTTGGAGCTGTTAAAAGACTATGATATCACCATCTTGTATCATCTGGGGAAGGACAATGTGGTGGCCGATGCTTTGAGTAGAAAGTCAGCCAGTATGGGCAGTCTTGCGTATATTCCGGTCGCTGAGAGACCGCTTTTGGATGTTCAGGCTTTGGCCAATCAGTTCGAGAGGTTGGATGTCTCTAAGCCCAGCCGTGTGTTAGCTTGCACAGTCGCTCGTTCTTCATTATTTGAGCGTATCAGCGATCGACAGTATGATGATCCTTATTTGTGTGTCCTCAGAGACACAGTGTGGCACGGAGGTGCCAAGCAGGTTACAGTTGGAGATGATGGAGTCTTGAGGATGCAGGGTCGCATTTGTGTGCCTAATATGGATGGACTTCGTGAGTTGATTCTAGAGGAGGCCCATAGTTCCCGGTATTCTATCTATCCGGGTGTTGCTAAGATGTATTAGGATTTGCGGCAACATTATTGGTGGAGAAGGATGAAGAAGGACATTGTTACCTATGTAGCTCGGTGTTTGAATTGTCAGGAGGTAAAGTATGAGCATTAGAGACCTAGTGGTTTGTTTCAGAAGATTGAGATTCCTAAGTGGAGTGGGAGCGGATCACCATGGACTTCGTTGTTGGACTCCCACGGACTCAGAGAAAGTTCGATGCAGTATGGGTTATTGTTGATAGGCTGACCAAGTCAGCGCATTTCATTCCTGTGGCAGTTTCCTATTCCTCGGAGCGGTTGGCTAAGATCTATATCCGAGAGATTGTTCGTCTTCATGGCGTGCCTCTGTCTATCATTTCTGACCGAGGTACACAGTTTACCTTGCATTTCTGGAGGGCAGTTCAGCGTGTGTTGGGTACTCGGGTCGAGTTGAGCATAGCATTTCATCCTCAGACGGACGGGTAGTCTGAGCGTACTATTCAGATATTGGAGGATATGCTCCGAGCTTGTGTTATTGGTTTTGGAGGTTCTTGGGATCAGTTGTTGCCATTAGCAGAGTTTGCCTACAACAACAGCTACCAGTCGAGCATTTAGATGGCCCCCTATGAGGCATTATATGGTAGGCGGTGTCGGTCGCCGGTTGGGTGGTTTGAGCCAGGAGAGGCTCGGTTGTTGGGTACAGATCTAGTTCGGGATGCCTTGGATAAGGTAAAGATCATTCAGGATAGGCTTCGTACAGCTCAGTCCAGGCAAAAGAGTTATGCCGACCGCAAGGTTCGTGATGTGGACATTCATGGTCGGAGAGCGAGTGTTGCTCTGGGTGTCGCCCATGAAGGGCGTGATGAGATTTGGTAAGAACGGCAAGCTAAGCCCTAGATTCATTGGGACGTTTGAGATTCTTGATAGAGTGGGAGAGGTGGCTTACAGACTTGCGTTGCCGCCGAGTTTATTAGCCGTGCATCCAGTATTTTATGTGTCCATGCTTCGGAAGTATCACGATGATCCATCCCACGTGTTGGACTTCAGCACTGTCCAGTTGGACAAGGACTTGACCTATGAGGAGGAGCCGGTAGCTATTCTAGACCAGAAGGTTCGTCAGTTGAGATCAAAGAAGTTCCCTTCAGTTCGTGTTTAGTGGAGAGGTCAGCCTACCGAGGCAGCTACCTGGGAGTCCGACCCCATCTTTTCCCCGACTCAGGTACTTCTTTTCTATGTCCGTTCGAGGACGAACGGTTGTTTTAGAGGTGGAGGATGTGATGACCCTAAAGGTCATCACTTGATTTACAAGTTAATTCTGCGTTCCGAGGCCTTAAAAGCCTTCTTTTATCTCACCTCGATTTGCATGCGCGGTCCGGGCATATATCCGAAACGCTTTTATATGAAAATTTGATAAAAATGCTAACTTGGCCAATAAAATTTAATTTAAGTTGACTTCGGTCAACATTTTGGGTAAACAGACCCGGGCCTGTGATTCGACGGTCTGGAGGGTTCGTAGAAAAATATTGGACTTAGGCATATGCCCGGAATTGAATTTCGAGGTCCCAAGCCCGAGAAATGAATTTTTGAAGAAAATTATTTAACTAAAATTTTAAGAGTTTTTGGAAACTTAAATGTGTTTGAATTTGATGGTATCGGGCCCGTATTTTGGTTCCGGAGCTCGGTACAGGTCTTATATGGTATTTAAGTTGTGCCTACAAAATTTGGTAAGAAACGGACTTCATATGACTTGAATCGGACCCTCAGTTGTGAAATTTGAAACTTAAGAGTTCTTGGGATTTTTCTTTTATTTTGATGCTAAATTCATAGTTACTGATGTTATTTTGATGATTTGATCGCACGAGCAAGTCCGTATGATGTGTTTAAACTTGCATGCATGTTTGGTTTGGAGCCCCGAGGGCTCGGGTGAGTTTTAGATAGGCCACGGAGTGAAATTGGACTTAGGAAAACTGCTGTGTGTTGCAGGTCTGCAGGCTTTGCAATTGCGAAGCCTGGCTCGCAAATGCGAGCTCGCATTTGCGAAGAAGCATCGCAATTGCGATGATGGGCTGGGGCAGGGAACCTTCGCATTTGCAAGGCTTATGTCGCAAATACGACCTTAGCAGGCACCGCAATTGCGAACAGTGTTCGCATTTTCGAAGAAAGCAGAGATAGGCCATCCTTCGCAATTGCGAAGCTTTGGCCGCAATTGCGAGTTCGCATTTGCGAACATATCATCGCAAATGCGATATCTGCGCCTGTGTAAATCATAACTTAGCTGAAAATTCTTCAGCTTTCAAACTCCCTCAAGCCCTAAGCTCTCTTGGGCGATTTTCTAAAGAAAAGTTATTCTCCAAATCAATTGTAAGTAATTTCTAACTCGTTTTCTTCAATCCATAACATCTTTTCACATGATTTCAATTCAAAATCAAGAGTTTTCATGGGGGAAATTGGGTGTTTTGGGGAGAACTTAGGATTTTTAAATTTTGGGGATTTGGACCTCGATTTGAGGTCCGATTTCAAAATAAATTATATATTTGGGTTCGTGGGTGAATGGATAATCGGGTCTTGGTTCGAACCTCGGGTTTTGACCACGTGGGCCCGGGGCCGATTTTTGACTTTTTGGGGAAATCATTAGAAAACCTATTTTCATGCATTAGAATTGATTCATTTAGCATTTATTGATATCGTTAAGTATATTGTGGCTAGATACAAGCGAATTGGTGGTGGAATCGAGAGGTAAAGCGGCAGTAGAGGCTTGATTGTGTTCGTGGCATTGAGGTACGTGTTTGTTCTAACCTTAGCTTGAGGGAATATGAGTCGTGGTCTTATTTGCTATTTGTTAATTGATGAGTACGGCGTATAGGTATGGTGACAAGTACCTATACGTTGGTATCAAGCATGCCCGTGAGTCTTATACTATGAATGTCGTGACTCCTTTATGTATTATCCATGTTTAATATGATGTTATTAATGTTGAACTAGGCTTATGGAAGTATTTATTGGTAATTGGACATTGTAGAGTATTGGCTCCAGTTGAGGTTTCATTTGTGAAGTTAATTGTTGGTATAGGTTTGGTTATAGCTGATTCCCTTGTCGGGACGTATTTAATTCTTACTGTTAGTTCCCTTGCCGGGATGTGATTATTCTTGTTGTTGGTTCCCTTGCCGGGATATTGTTGTTTCCTTATTGTTCCCCTGCCGGGATTCTTTGTGATTAGTGTTGATTTGTATATTTGGATCGGGTTGCACGCCGCAATAGTGATATATGATTTGGATCGGGTTGCACGCCGGAACAATGATATATGATTTGGATCGGGTTGCACGCCGCAACAGTGATATATGATTTGGATCGGGTTGCGCGCCGCAACAATAAAGAATAAAAGTGGTTATAGATTCATTACTGATTCCTTATTCTGGCTGGCGTTAAATTTAAGATGTTCTTTATGCTTTTCTCCTGAGATTCTGTTGGTACTTGATAGTCCCCACAGCATGTTTCCCCCTCCCCGTCTTTAATTGCTAGTTTCTGTCGTTATAATTTGCTGTATATGATATAACTGCACAGGTTTATTTGGTAGTCTTTTCCTAGCCTCGTCACTACTTCGCCGAGGTTAGGCTAGGCACTTACCAGCACATGGGGTCGATTGTGCTGATACTACACTCTGCACTGTGTGCAGATCTCGGTGCTGCAGCTTTTGGACCACAGTGAGGTTGCTGCTTCCAGTCCATCAGGCGACCCGAGGTAGTCCTGTAGGCGTCCGCAGGCCTTGGCGTCTCCTTCTATCTTTCCATACTATTTCTTTTATTTACTTCAGAAACAACGTTGTATTTATCTTTCGGACCACCTATTTGTAGTACTCTTAGACAGTCTGTGAGATTGTGACACCAATTCTGGGTAGCTTATGTTCATGGATTTGTATCAGTATTATTATTAAATTGTTACATTTCATTCTTCCGCTTTATTATTTCCGCTGTTTATATAATGTTTATTTACAATTGTTGAGGGATTAAAAATGAAAGGGTTAAATAATTGAAATAATTGGCTTGCCTAGCTTTCACTAGTAGGCGCCATCACGATTCCAGAGGGTGGAAAATCCGGGTGTTGATATATTTATGCAGTGATTATTGGGAAATAAAACTTTGTTTGACTTTCAAAAAAGGGAATGAAAACCAAAATAAGTTTTCAAACGCTGTTTTTCTTGGGTAAAAAAGTAAAACTAAAATCCAACCCAAATGCCTATGGGTTGCCACGGGAATTAGTACATAATATCTCTTTTCAATAGAAAATGCGGGAAAACCGAAGTAAAATAAAAGGAAAATAATTATATTCTGTAAATGTTTGATTTATCAGTTGGATCGATATAAGGTTAACTAGTTAAGATTTTCTTACAAGCCTATTAGCTTTGCAAGGCTGGTTTTCGTATTTCAGAAAAAATGTAGATCTCTGACTAGCTAGTTAATGAAACCGTGGTATCAATTTCTTTTGTCGAGATAAGCACAGAAAACTATTAGTGAAAGTTATTTTATTTCACTTACCGGCACAATAATCAAACACATCCTCAGAAACATTGCTCTCCTGCGATCTGTTTCGATTGTGTACCGAGGATGCTATTTACGTGGTGTAGAATTTTTTTTAAGTTGCAGAAAATATAGTATAATATTAGACAAATTTAATATATAATATGCCAAACTCATCAATACAGAGACCTAAAAATTGAAAACAGAATCAAGAGAATTAGTCTATACCATGACTATCTTCGTGAAGTTTTTATTGTTGATTATTCCATAGGAGACGACCACAAGCACAAAATTTAAAAAAGGAAAAAGCACTAATACATACCCAATACCTTAAAAAGAAAATGAACTAAAAAAAAGTCAGTTCTTCAATCTCCGCTTTTGGGGGCGGAAAGTGTTTGATCGTTGGAATTTCCTTTTGCTCAATCAATTCAGTTGTGTCAGCCCTGAGATTAGTCTAATTACGATCCCGGCTGGAAAAAAATAACCGATGGCTGCAATTTCCTTCCTTACCTGTCATTATCCCATTGGTCTGGTTAAATGAATCAACCCTACTAGACGGGAACTATGCTCACCAAACCATACATTAGGGTTAACCCTAAACTTGAATCGCAACAACAAATCAAAAGCCACCTTCTTGTTTCTTTCAAATTCTCCTTTAATTCCTTTACTTGTCCAGCCATCCTGATCATAAGTAGTTAGCCTTATTGTCACCAACGTTTTCGCGTTTGAACCTTGAATAATTAATGGTTCCATACGACCGATAGAAAATAATTCATCCTTGTGATAAAGCCTAGCTCGAGTTTCTTCATATGTGAACATTTTACCCTCATTAGGGTTCTTGATGATGAGGGTTATGTTCCAATCTATAACATAGTTTGAATCACGAGAAGTACCATTATTAAAAGGGGAGAATGAGATGGAGACTACGTGAAACTGAGGTTCTTGGTATATTGTAGTGGTTATGATAGAAAAGGAGGCGATGAGGTAGACGAAGAAGATAAATCCTATAAAGCAAGAAAATGCAAAATATTGAAAGATTTTTTTAAGCGACAGACAACATTGTGGCTTATAGATTGGTTTATGGGTATGAGGGCAGGCGCGAAATCGGCCACGAAGTCTGCCAAAATTTGAGACTTGATAGCCGTTCGAGGCTGATATTCGATATCATACCCTCCAAGTTCGATGGCCCATTTGGCCAATCTGCCCGACAATTCAGGCTTATGCAAGACACTTCGAAGTGGGTACGTAGTCAACACACATAGAGGATGGCATTGAAAATATAGTTTTAATTTCCTTAGATGCGCTTATTAATGCAAGAGCTAACTTTTCCAAATGTGGGTATCTAGTTTCAGCATCTCTTAGGGTCCGACTCACATAATAGACAGGAAATTGCGTACATTGCTCTTCTCGAACCAACACGCTACTTACCGCCACCTCGGACACGGCTAGGTACAAGTAGAGTGTTTCATCTTTCTTTGGAGTATGGAGCAGGGGTGGGATCGAGAGATACCGTTTTAATTCTTCCAAGGCTTGTTGGCACTCCGGAGTCCATGTGAAATTGTTCTTCTTCTTGAGTAGAGAAAAGAAGTGATGGCTCCGATATGATGACCTCGAGATAAATCGTCCTAAGGCAGCTATCCGTCCGGTCAGCCGTTGTACAGCTTTCACATTGTTCACTATAGTGATTTCCTCGATGGATTTGATTTTATCGGGGTTGATCTCGATACCCTTGTTCGATACCATGAAGCCCAAGAACTTGCCCGAGCTGACTCCAAAAGCGCATTTCTCGGGGTTGAGCTTCACGTTGGACTTTCTTAGGATATCGAACGTCACCTGAAAATGGGTCAAATGGTCCTATGCGCGCAGGGACTTAACTAGCATGTCATAAATATAAACTTCCATGGATTTGCCTATTTGATGTTCGAACATCTTATTAGCTAGGCGTTGATATGTGGCTCCTGCATTTTTTAGCTCGAAGGATATTACATTATGACAATACGTACCATACTTCGTGATGAACGAAGTTTTTTCTTGGTCCTCCGGGTTCATTTGAATTTCGTTGTACCCGGAGTAGGCACCGAGAAAAGTAAGGATATCGTGGCCGGCCGTAGCATCGATCAAACGATCGATGTTGGGCAATGGGAAAGAATCTTTAGGGCATGCTTTGTTCAAATTTTGTAGCTAATGAATCTTTAGCTAGCCATTCGGGATATTTTACTTCTCGAATGGATCCTATCTTGAAGTTTGGTTACCTCTTCTTTGACGAATGCATGCTTTACCTCGGACTGAGGTCTCTTCTTTTGCTTTACCGATTTTAATCTAGGGTCGACACTTAGTCGATGGGTAGTTATCTCTGGTGGGATCCCTGTCATATCTAAGTGGGACCAGGCGAAGCATTCAATGTTATTGATAAGAATTGAACGAGTTTTTTCCTGAGTTCGGGTGTTTACCTCATCCCTAGGTATACCTTTCGTTCTGGAAGATGCTCGATCATTGCGGCCTGCTCGAGTTCTTTGACCGTGGACTTCGTTGCATTTGATTCCTCGGGGGCAACGAAGGCTTGGGGAATGAGGAAATCTTCTTCTTTGTCCTCGACCACCTGTTCATTGATCACCTGTCCCTCGGGCTCAACCGAGGGTTGAGCTGTGATTGCTATTTGGCCACCTGTTTGTCCTTTGAATTTTCCGATGCGGATGGTGTTGATACCGGTGCCAAGTCGTGTACTGCAAATATCTCCTTAGCTACATGCTTCTCTCCGTATACTGTTTTCACGCCATCTTTTGTTGGGAACTTCATCATTTGATGAAGGGTCGATGGCACCGCCCTCATGCTATGGATCTATGGCCTTCCACATAGCATTATACCTCATGTAACCTTCGATGACATGAAATTTTGTATCTTGTATGGTTCCGGTCACGTTGACTGGAAGAATGATTTTCCCCTTCGTTGTTTCACTTGCCATGTTGAAGCCATTTAAGACTCGAGATGCTGGTATGATTTGACTGAGCAACCCGAGCTGCTCCACGACCCTTGACCTGATTATATTTGACGAACTACCTGGATCCACGAGAACACGTTTAACTTGAACTTCATTTCAAAGGATAGAAATTACCAGAGCATCATTGTGAGGCTGAGATAAGGCTTCGATGTTTTCTTCGCTGAATGTGAGGGTGTCCTCAGGCATGTAATCTCGAGTCCGTTTCTCCCTTGTGATGGATACTTTGGTACGTTTGAATATAGGTCCTTGTGAGACGTCGACTCCACCAATGATCATGTGAATGACATGTTGAGGTTCTTCAGGTTCATTCTTCCTGTTTCCATCTCTCTCTCGGAAATGGTTCTTGGTCCGGTAGCTGAGAAGTTCACTAAGATGCCCCTCGTTGAACAACCGGGCTACCTCCTCCCTAAGCTGCCTGCAATCCTCGGTCTTATGCCCATGAGTACCATGATATTTGCACATCAAGTTGGGGATCCTCTGAGAAGGATCGGTCTGTATAGGCTTGGTGCATTTAGTATCTTTAGTTTTACCAATGGCTGAGACGATGCATGAGGCATCGACGCTGAAGTTGTACTCTGATAATCGGGGTGCCTCTGGCCGTCCCAAGTGCCTATCAAAACCGGTTTTGCTCATCAGTCCCCGGGAACTTTGACCTAGATCTTCTCTCCGATCATTCCGAGGTATGTTCCGACTTGAAATGTTCCTTTGATCCTCGATGTACGGCTGCTATCTTTCCTTATTCGACCTTGACCCCCTGTCTGCATTTCCCGATCCCTTTGCTAGTAACCTACTTGGATAAACTGAGCCCGAGGGGGCTCCTAACTAGTCATCCTCGACCCTAATTTTTGATGGTACCTGTTATGCACATCCGCCCAAGTCACGGCGGGATACTCGATCAAGTTCTGCTTCAGATGCTTCGAAGCCATCGAACTTCGTTCATTTAGTCCCTGAGTGAAGGCTTGTATGGCCCAGTCATTGGAGACCGGTGGTAACTCCATCCGTTCTGACTGGAAGCGGGAGACAACTTCCCTCAGCATCTCGTTCTCCCTTTGCTTTATTTTGAATACATCGGACTTCCTTGTTGCGACTTTTATGGCACCGGCATGTACCTTTACAAATGAGTCTGCCAACATGGCAAACGAATCAATAGAGTTCGAGGGTAAGTTATGGTGCTAAATCATGGCACCCTTAGACAGAGTTCCCTAGACTTTTTTAGCAAAACGAACTCAATCTCATCGTCTTCCAAATCATTTCCTTTTATGCCACAAGTATACGTGGTGATGTGCTCGTTAGGATCAGTGGTCCCGTTGTATTTTGGGATGTTTGGCATCCGAAACTTCTTCGGAATGGGCTTCGGGGCTGCAAGTTGGGGGAATGGTTTTTGCACGAACTTCTTCGATTCCAGTCCTTTCAAAATTGGAGGTGCTCCCGGTATTTGGTCGACCCTTGAGTTGTATGTTTCCACCTTTTCATCGTTGACCTCAATTATTTTTTCTCCTGATTCGATCCTCTTCGTGAGTTCCTCGAGCATTCTCATGACGGTGGGGTCAGTTCCTAAGCCGTTGTTGCTTGATCTTTCTAGGGTTGGCTTAACACGATGAGTGATTTCTGGTCCAGCCACGCTCGAAGTCTTTTGCTGACTCTGTAACTGAGCGATAGCAACTTGTTGCGCTTGCAACATCTCAAAAATCACTTGTAGACTAACTTCTCTTTCTCCTTGAGCCTTTGTCCTTTGAGCGTGAGGTTGATCCCCTCCGCGTACACTTCCTTCGACATCAGCGTCCTAATCGACGTTCACGGCAATGTGTGAACCAACATCGACGAGGTTTGGCGCTGGTGCTACCCCAGGGTTTAGTGGTGGCACACCGGTTACTGCAGCTATTGCATTGTTTTCTCCATGGGATCCAAGACCGTCGTTTCCATGCACGGGTGCGTTTGCTGAGCTAAACATATCTTAGCCTGAAATCAAAGAATCTTTGACAAGAAAAAGTGTGAAGAATAAGGTGTGTTATCAGAAAACTAACACTAAAATAATCACTATTATCTTTAGCGGCGCCAAACTGTTTACCTCGAAAAATGTGAGTAACAATTAAAGATAATTTGTGGTTTTAAAGATATGTGATTTATTCTAATACTAGTGAATATATAAGTAATATTAGGTTAAAGTAAGAAGAATTGATGAACCAAACCAATGTTGTTAGAGCAAAGGGGACCTTGAGCTTGATTATCTCGGGGGCCTCGAGGTGAGTTAAGAACCAATGAAGTATGAACAATAAAGAAGAAACAATAAAGATGAAGAACAATTATGGAGCATAGTAAACGAGAAAAGCAGAGTGGAATGTTCTATTGCTGTGTATCAGATGTCTTTTCCAAAGATTGGGGTCCCTTTTTATAGAAGGGAAAACCCTAATATGGTACATTTCCAATTATGGTAAAGAATTCTATTGGTACAGCTGTATAACAACCTAGTGCGGACTTGTACTATTTCGTACAAATCTTATCCTTTAATTTATACCCTGACCCACGTGTCCTTGAGAAATTCCCACTCTTTCTTGAGTGTCATCGAAAATGTACTGCCCTCGAGGCAGATCATGTTGGGTCCTCGATTTTCTACCTCGAGGTATGCATTTTCCAGTCAGCTCTGGTCTTTACTTCGTGCTGCCCGAATTCGAGCCCCGAGGTTCCGTTAGGTCCTCAAAATCAGCTTTCCGATTTCGACCGTATACAACCTTTAGCCTTTCAATTGAGGAGTAAATAGCAGGAGTGGATCTAGTTAATAAAATTGGATTCACATGAACCCATGGTCTTCCCAATAAATAAGATATTTCGTGTACATAATTCATAGAAATTGTTTAATATTATCTTCTGGCACCCATGCTGTCACGACCCCAAAACCAACCCGGTCGTGATGGCTGATAACTGTGATTTTAACACGTTTTATGCCCATACTTGCCTATGCTTTATGTATGAATTGTCATAAGATAGACCCAGAATGCTTACAAAGTGCGCTTGATTGCAGGTTTGAGCGACAAGATGACAAAAGTCAAAAATCGGCTCGAAACGGAGTGAAACCTGCTCAAGTGTCAAAAATCATTGAAGTGGGGACAAGAGGACCTAGCACGGACCGCACTGATTTGCTGCGCGGCCGCGCTAGGAGATACAGAGAGTATACATTTCAAGGGTAACCATGCGCGGTCTGCGCTCTTTTCTACGCGGTCAGCGCTTGTGTCCACGCTGTCGCGCTTCATTGTTGCGCGGTCCGCGCCCATCAGCCTGCGCGGCCGCGCTACCTTCTTGCGCGATCCGCGTCCCCAGCTTCAGAAGTGAGTGATCGAAGTCCAAGACCCCTACGCGGCCGCGCTGCATTTCTGCGCGGTTCGCGCCAGCCCCGCAGGGGTATTTTTGTCCAGTTTTTCTAGCCTAGTATAAATGGAATATTTTATTATTTTTAGGTTAAGAATTAGATATCAGATAGCAGTAGCACTCGTGAGACTCAAGTTTTAGCCTATTTGGGCATTTTCATCTTGTTTTATCGTGGATTCTTGTAGATTAACATTCTAGTTAATTAATATGTTGATTTTATCTACTACTCCTTCAATTTCTGTTGCTATTATGTCTAGCTAAACCCATTAGCTAGGGTTGTGGCTCAACCCTAGTGTGGGTAATTAATGGGTGTGATTGTTTAATGCTTGAATGATATTGGGTGTTTGCTATTTGGGTTAATTTTATGATTTAACAAGGATTTGGTGGTTGCAAATACTAAGTCTAGCTTAGTGGGTCTTGACTCTTCTTGAGAAAGAGTGTCTATGACTCCAAAATTAATCCAACAAGGAATTGGGATGGACCCATGAGAATGGTAGTCCCAATTAACGGGTTAAACCTCGAGAGAGTAATTACCCAACTTGAACCATAAGTTGCTTGGGCTTGTTGGCCTACCCACTTGGTCAAGATAGAGTCAATTGGGCAAAATCACTCTTTCTACCGAGAGGTGTGAGAGTGAGTGTAATCGTGCAACGGTTATAGCATAAGCCCCATAATCATCATTCTTGTATTAGGAATCTCTACCCGTTAGTTGACCACCTAGGTAAATGCCACGACCCTAGTGTCTTTCTCTATCTTGCATACAACCTAGAATTAATATCTTAGCATAATTTAGTTATAATTAGTAGTTGTTAAATTGTAGTTGATAATCATAAAAACCCAAAAATGATAGAAGATCAATTAGAAGCAAACACGCATTTCTAGACTAAGCAAATATCCAACTCCCTTTCTAGCTCCTTGTGGAAATTGACCCCATACCACTATTGGGTAAAAGTATTAGCGCCCACTCTTCCTAAGGTTGAGTCCGCTGCGATTCAATGGCGCCTATCATGGAACTAGACCAGCCGACACATTCCCAAAATAGTTCAACATTTCATTAAAATATAAACAACAAACTTTTTCACACTGAAATTTCCATAAAAAATAAACAGTCAAAAACCAAAAATGCGGAAATAAAGCCCGACCTCGGGTGTCACTAAGTCATGAGCAAAGTATTACAACCAATCCGAAATATACAAGACTAAAATAGTCTGAAAAAAGCCAAAGTATACTAAAAGGAAGATAAAGAAGGAGAAAGGTGGGACTGCGATTGCCAGGAAGCTACCTCGCTATCTCCGATGAAAATCCGCGACTGGAATAGTCAACAGTCGCTATCGTGTCCTGAGATACCTAGATCTGCACACAAGGTGCGGGGGGTAACGTGAGTACACCAACTTAGTAAATAACAAGTCCAAACTATGGACTGATAGGTAGTGACGAACTAAACCTCAAAAATTATAACACGATTAAACTTACAGAAAAGTAGGCATGCTTGCAATTCAAGTATTCAACTCAATAGTAAAGTAAATACCAATCCGAACAATGTGAAGTGTAAAGCTCAGCAAATCTCTACGTGTAAATGCACAAATGCATGAAAATGTACCATTTGCCTCCACTCTCAAGTGCTCAACCACTGGCTACTGTATATGGCCATCCGGCACAGGGAAGATCCATCCGGGAATATATATACACATCACAGACAACAGTCGCTCAGTATCGAGGAAGGTCATTCCAGCCCTATAGAGAAGATCCATCTCCGGGTATAAATACTTCGGACAAGATCCATGTCTAGGGAAGATCCATCCCTCAAAATATCAACTGCGCTCACTAGGGGTTTGTTACAGACTCCGGAGGGGCTCCTACAACCCAATCGCTATCATAATCATCAACATATTCGCTGCGGCGTGCAACCCGATTACATAGTTATCCCTCATAATCAGGCTCTCCTCACTCAGTCATCACTCTCCAGTCACACAAATAAGGGCTCACAATGCCATGAAACTAGCCCGAAACAATGATATGATGTGCGAAATAACAACAACCGAGACTGAGGCATGATATGATATGCATGAATAAGATTGAGTATAGAATATTAATGAAACTGATGAGATGATAGCAAGAAACGACCACTCGGGTCTCAACAGTATCGGTGTGAAGCCCTAACATAATAATTAGAACGATTTACAGCTCATTTACTTAATCACATAATCACAACACGGATATCCGCAAGAAAGAGACACTAAACGGTGCCATGGAATGAACCAGGCCACAATTCTCACAGTGCATGCCCATACGCCCGTCACTTGGAATTTGAGTCACCTCAATATTAATCACATAACACATATTTGGGGGTTTCGAACCCTCAAAACCATTTTTGGAAGTGTTACTTACCTCAAACCAAGCCAAATCCTACTCCGCTACGCCTTTGCCTCTGGAGTCGGCCTCCAAACGCCCCGAATCTAACCAAAAGCAATACAATACAATCAATATAGGCCAAGGAATCAATCCCACATGAAAAACTATTGATTTAGTCCAAAATCCCAAAATTCACCCAAACTCGGCCCCCGGGACCACGTCTTGGAATCCGACAAAAATTACAAAACTAGAAAGCCCCTTCACTCACGAGTGCATACATACAAGATTTATCAAAATCTGACTCCATTTGACCCCTCAAATCCTCAATCAAAACTCTCCAAAACTCAAGCCCTAACCCCTTCGACTTCACCCCAAATTCCCATTAATTTCATGATTAAACAGTAGGAAAATCATCATAAACACAAGTAATAGAGCCTAAGTAACTTACCCCACTGATAGCCCTCGATTACTTCTTGAAAATCACTGCCCAAAGCTCAAAACCCGGCTAACAATGGTGAAGAATGGGCAAATATTCGTGTAGAAACCTTTTTATACATTCTGCCCAGCAATTTCCACATCGGCGGTCCTTCTATCGCACCCGCGCAACCACTTCTGCGGTCCAATCAACCGCACCTGCAGTTTTCACTTAAACGCCTAGGACCGCATCTGCGCCCCAGGAACCGTACCTGCGGGCCCGCAGATGCGTCCTCCTCACCGCATCTGCGGTTCCTACCTAAGCCTTCAACTTCCGTATCTGCAGCTTCCCTATCGCATCTGCGGCCTTGCACCTGAGGTCCCTAATCCGATGTGCGGAAATAATAGAATTAGCAGCTTCAGCTGCACAAACTAATTTCCAACTCTTCTGTTAACAATCCGAATTCATCCTGAGGCCCTCGGGACCTCAACCATAAATACCAACAAGTCATGTACCACCATTCAAACTTATTCAAACCTTCGGAACACTCCAAACAACATCAAAACACCAAATCACCCTCCGATTAAAGCCAAAGAACTTCTAAACTTTCGAATTACGCAAACGATGACGAAACCTATCAAATCACCTCCGAATGACCTGAAATTTTGCACACACGTCAAAAATGACACTACGAACCTACCCCAATTTCTAGAATTTCATTCCGACCCCAATATCAAAATTTCCACTGCCGACAAAGAAACGCCAAATTTCCAATTTCGCCAATTCAAGCCTAAATCTATCGCGGACTTCCAAATCACATTCCGGACGCGCTCCCAAGTCCAAAATCACCTAACGAAGCTACCAAACCATCAAAATTCCCATCTGAGGTCATTTACACATAAGTCAACATCCGGTTGACTTCTCCAACTTAAGCCTACTTAGAAGAGACTAAGTGTCTCAATTCACTCCAAAACAACTCCGAATCCGAACCAACCAGCATGACACGACGAAATATAGCTGAAGAACACACAATGAAGCAGAAATGGGGGAAGCAGGGCTATAACTCATGAAACGACCGCCCGGGTCGTTACATCCTCCCTCTCTTAAACAAACGTTCGTCCTCGAACGAGTCTAGAAACATACCTGAAGCCTCAAATAGGTGTGGATATCTGCTCTGCATCTCCCGCTCGATCTCCCAAGTAGCCTGCTCCACGAGCCAACCTCTCCATTGCACTTTTACTGAAGCTATATCTTTTGATCTCAACTTTCGGACCTGCCGCTCCAAAATAGCCACTGGCTCCACATCATAAGTCAAATCACCTTCTAACTGAACCGTGCTGAAATCCAAAACATGAGACGAATCGCCAACATACTTCCGGAGCATAAAAACATGAAATACCGGGTGAGCACTCGACAAGCTAGGTTGTAAAGCAAGCTCATAAGCCACCTTCCCAATTCTCCGAAGCACCTCAAAAGGCCCAATAAACCGAGGGCTCAACTTGCCCTTCTTCCCCAATCTCATAACAGCCTTCATGGGCGAAACCTTCAGTAGAACCTTCTTCCCGACCATGTAAGACACATCACGAACCTTTCTGTCAGCATAACTCTTTTGTCTTAACTGCGCTGTACGAAGCCGCTCTTGAATCACTTTCACCTTGTCCAAAGCATCCTGTACCAAGTTTGTTCCAAAAATCCTAGCCTCGGCCGGCTAAAACTAACCTACTGGAGATCTACAACGTCTCCAATATAAAGCCTCATATGGAGACATCTGAATACTCGACTGATAACTGTTATTATATGCAAACTCCGCGAGCGGTAGAAACTTGTCCCATGAACCCCCAAAATCAATGACACAAGAGCGCAACATGTCCTCCAATATCTGAATAGTGCGCAAAGACTACCCGTCCGTCTGAGGGTGAAAAGCTGTGCTCAACTCAACCTGAGTACCCAACTCTCGCTGCATTGCCCTCCAAAATTGCGATGTGAACTGAGTACCTCTATCTGAAATGATGGAAACCGGGACACCATACAGGCGAACAATCTATCGGATATAAATCTCAGCTAACCGCTATAAAGAATAGGTAGTACACACAGGAAAGAAGCGTGCGGACTTGGTCAGCCAATCCACAATCACCCAAATAGCATCAAACTTCCTCAAAGTCCGTGGGAGTCCCAACTACGAAATCCATGGTGATAATCTCCCACTTCCACTCTGGAATGTCCATCTGCTGAAGCAAGCCACCTGGTCTCTGATGCTCATATTTCACCTGCTGACAATTGAGACACCGAGCTACAAACCCCACTATATCCTTCTTCATTGTCCTCTACCGATAGTGCTGTCTCAAATCCTGGTACATCTTCACGACACCCGGATGGATGGAATACCGGGAGCTATGGGCCTCCTCTAGAATCAACTCCCGAAGTCCATCTACATTGGGCATACCTAACCGGCCCTGCATCCTTAATACCCCGTCATAACCAATGGTCATATCTCTGGCATCGCCGTGCTGAACTCTGTCCTTGAGGACAAGCAAATGAGGATCATCATACTGGCGCTCTCTGATACGATCAAACAAGGAAGACTGAGAAACCACACAAGCTAAGATCCGACTGGGCTATGAAATATCCAATCTCGCAAACCGATTGGCCAAGGCATGAACATCAACTGCAAGAGGTCTCTCCCCAACAGAAATATATGCCAAATTGCCCATAATCACCTTTCCTACTCAAGGCATCAGCCACTACATTGGCCTTTCCCGGATGGTACAAGATAGTAATATCATAGTCCTTTAGCAGCTCCAACCATCTCCGTTGCCTCAAATTGAGATCCTTCTGCTTGAACAAGTGTTGGAGGCTACGATGATCAGTAAACACCTCATAAGACACACCATAGAGATAATGTCTCTAAATCTTCAATGCGTGAACAATGGCAGCCAACTCCAAATCATGAACTTGGTAGTTCGTCTCATGGGGATTCAACTGATGCGAAGCACAAGCAATCACTCTACCCTCCTGCATCAGTACACAACCGATACCGACCCGAGAAGCATCATAATATACCGTATAGGAACCTGAAGCTGATGGCAACTCTAACACTGGAGCTGTGGTCAAGGCAGTCTTGAGCTTCTGAAAGCTCGCCTCACACTCATTCGACCATATGAAAGAAGCACCCTTTTGAGTCAATTTGGTCAAGGGTGATACAATAGATGAAAATACCTGAACTAACCGACGGTAATAACCCGCCAAACCAAGAAAGCTACGAATCTATGTGGCCGAGGACAGTCTGGGCCAACTCTGAACCGCCTCTATCTTCTTCGGATCAACCTGAATACCTTCACTGGATACCACGTTCCCCATGAATGCAACTAAACCGAGCCAAAACTTACACTTGGAGAACTTTGCATAAAGCTTCTCCTCCCTAAACCTCTGCAATACAACTATCAAATTCTCAGCGTGCTCCTCCCGACTACGCGAGTACACCAGAATATCGTCAATGAAAACAATAACAAACGAGTCGAGATATGGCCGAAACACGCTGTTCATCAAATGCATGAACGCTCCTGGGGCATTGGTCAGCCCAAAAGACATCACAAGGAACTCACAATGACCATATCCGGTCTTGAAAGCTGTCTTAAAAATATCCGAGTCGTTGATCTTCAGTTGGTGATCCCTGACCTGAGGTCAATCTCGGAGAATACTCTCGCTCCCTGAAGCTGGTCAAATAAATTATCAATACGAGGCAAAGGATACTTGTTCTTGATTGTGACTTTGTTCAACTACCTGTAATCAATGCACATCCTCATCGTACCATCCTTCTTCTTCACAAATAGAACAGGCGCACCCCAAGGCGACACACTAGGCCGAATAAACCCCTTATCAAGGAGTTCCTGAAGCTGCTCCTTCAACACCTTTAACTCCGCCGGTGCCATACGATATAGTGGATTGGAAATGAGCTGAGTTCCTGGCACCAAATCAATACCAAAGTCAATATCCTTGTCCGGTGGCATGCCCGACAGGTCTGCAGGAAACACATCCAGAAAGTGCCTCACTACCAGAACTAAATCAATTCTCGGAGTCTCTGCACTGACATCCCTCACAAAGTCCAAATAAGAAGCATCCCTTCCCAACCATCCGCTGGGCCTTCAAGTATGAAATCACCCTACTAGGAACATAATCCGTCGAACCTCGCCACTCAATCCGTGGCACACCCGGCATAGCCAACGTCACTGTCTTAGCATGACAGTCCAAAATAGCACAACACGGAGACAACCAATCCATGCCCAATATCACATCAAAACGACCGTACTAGGCAACGAGAGATTCACTCCGGTATCCAAACTCCCAATAGTCACCACACATGACTGATATACGTGATCCACAATAATAGTATCGCCTACCAGAGTAGATACACGAACAGATGAAACAAGAGACTCGCAGGGCATATCCAAATAATGAGCAAAATATGATGACACATACGAAAAAGTGGAACTAGGGTCAAATAATACAGAGGCATCTCCGCGACAGACTGAGACAATACCTATGATCACAGCATCTGAAGTAATAGCATCTGGTCTGGCCAGGAGTGCATAGAAACGGGCCTGACCACCATCTGATCGACCTCCCCCTTTAGGGTGACCCCTAGCTGACTGACCTCCACACTGAGCTGGCTGGGCGGGCGGGGAAGTAACTGGTGCTGAAGCCGAAGGCTGACTCCTCTGCTGGGATGAACCTCCCATAAGACGGGGATAGAATCTCTTGATATGACCTAGATATCCACACTCGAAGCAAGCACTCCCAGCAAATAGCGGTGGGGACTGAAGGGAGACCCGAGCACCGAGATACCCACCAGAAAAACCAGGCATAGATGAACCTTGAACTGATGGTGCATGAATCGAACTCTGAGCTGTAAGGGCACTAAGATATGAGTGGCCCTAATGTGAACTATGAGAACCGTGGCCAGATGATCCACCATGGTAACCCAGACGAGCTGACTGAGCATGTCTCAGTGGACGGCCTCTGCCGTGCTGAAACTAACCTCCAGGAGGAACACCACCAAAACTACCAGATCCCCGAGGCCTCTTGGCCTCCCTCTCAACTCCCTCCTGGCGGCGAACTGACTCTGTCTCTCTGGCAATGTCAACTACCTCCTCAAAAGAAGCGCCAGACACTATCTCCCTGTTCATAAGAATACGTTGCTGATAGGCGAGGCCATCCACGAACCTCTTGATCCTCTTCGTGTTTGTAGGAACCAACCAAACAGTATGACGGGCTAAATCAGAAAGCCTCATCTCATACAGAATCACAGTCATATCATCCTGACGTAACTACTCGAACTATCTGCGCAACTCCTCTCTGCGAGACTGTGGCACACATTTCTCCAGAAAGAGAACGGAGAATTGCTGCCAGGTAAGGGGCGCTACACCAACAGGCCTATGCCTCTCATAAGCCTCCCACCAAGTAAAGGCAGCTCCAGAGAACTGAAAAGTAGTAAATGAGACCCCATTGGTCTCCAGAATACCCGCCGTACGTAGAATCCTCTGACACTTGTCCAAGAAACCCTGGGCATCTTCTCCCTCAATACCATTGGAAGTCGGAGGCTGAAGTTTACCAAACCTCTCCAATCTACGCTGCTCGTCATCATACCTGACTGGTACCACATAATTGTGAGCAGGTGTAACCGGCTAGGCTGGTGGTGCCTCCGGTGTCTGTAGACCCTGAACAACCTGCTCGGGGTGATGGGCGGCGGGAGTCTGAGTGCCTCCCCCGGCTTGTGAAGTAGCTGCTATAGCAGAAACGACGACCACCTGAGCGAGACTGGTGCACACGGTCAAAATCTGATCTAAGGTCTCCTAAAGACCTCGAATCACAATAGGCACAGTCGGTGCCTGAGCTGGTCCTATTGGAGCGTCCACAACTGGGACCTGATCACGAACTGGGGCGGCTGGTGGATTTGCAGGTGCTGCCCCAACTGTTGTGCATGCTACACCCCTGCCCCTACCATGGTCTCGACCGCGACCTCGGCCTCTAGTGGCCCCAACTGGTGGTACTGGTGGTCGTCCGTCCTGACTGGTAGCACGTGTCCTCACCATCTGTGAGAGAATAGAATAATAGAAGTTTAGTACCAGAATCAACGGATTCGCACAACAAGAATTCAAGAATGTGAGGTTTTCCTAAAGGTTCTGCAACCTCTCGAAGATAAGTACAGACGTCTCCGTACCGATCCGCAAGACTCTACTAAACCTGCTCATGACTCGGGAGACCTATGTAAACTAGGCTCTGATACCAACTTGTCACGACCCCAAAACCAAGCCGGTCGTGATGGCGTCTATCATGGAACTAGGCCAGCCGTGACATTCCCAAAATAGTTTAACATTTCATTAAAATTTAAATAACAACCTTTTTCACACTGAAATTTCTATAAAAAATATACAGTCAAAAACCAAAAATGCTGAAATAAAGCCCGACCTCGGGTGTCACTTAGTCATGAGCAATGTACTACAACTGATCCGAATTATAACAAGACTAAAATAGTCTGAAAATAGCCCAAGTATACTAAAAGGAAGATAAAGAAGGAGAAAGGCGAGACTGCGATCGCCAGGCAGCTACCTCGCTATCTCCGGTGAAAATCTGCGACTGGAATAGTCAACAGCCGCTACCGTAGCCTGAGATAACTGGATCTGCACACAAGGTGTAGGGGGTAACGTGAGTACACCAACTCAGTAAGTAACAAGTCCAAACTATGGACTGATAGGTAGTGACGAACTAAACCTCAACAGTTATAACACAATTAAACTATACAGAAAAGTAGGCATGCTTGCAATTCAAGTATTCGGCTCAACAGTAAAGTAAATACCAATCCAAACAATGTGAAGTGTAAAGCTCAGCAAATCTCTACGTGTAAATTCACAAATGAATGAAAATGTACCATGTGCCTCCACTCTCAAGTGCTCAACCAATCAGTACTGTATATGGCCATCCGGCCCAGGGAAGATCCATCTCGGAATATATATACACATCGCTGACGACAGTCGCTCAGTACCGAGGAATGCCATTCCAGCCCTATGGAGAATATCCATCTCCAGGTATAAATACTTCGGACAAGATCCATGTCCAGGGAAGATCCATCCCTCAAAATATCAACTGCGCTCACTGGGGGTTTGTTACAGACTCCGGAGGGGCTCCTACAGCCCAAGCGCTATCATAATCATCAACATATCCGCTGCGGCGTGCAACCCGATTGCATAACTGTCCCTCATAATCAGGCTCTCCTCACTCAGTCATCACTCTCCAGTCTCACAAATACGGGCTCACAATTCCATGAAACTAGCCCGAAACAATGATATGATGTGCGAAATAACAAAAATCGAGACTGAGGTAAGATATGATATGCATGAATAAGATTGAGTATAGAATATCAATGAAACTGATGAGATGATAGCAAGAAACGACCACTCAGGTCTCAACAGTATCGGTGTGAAGCCCTAACATAATAATTAGAATGATTTACAGCTCATTTACTTAATCACATAAACACAACACGGATATCCGCAAGAAAGAGACACTAAACGGTGCCATGGAATGAACCAGGCCAGAATTCTCACGGTGCACGCCCATACGCCCATCACTTGGCATTTGCGTCACCTCAATATTAATCACATAACACATATTTTGGGGTTTCGAACCCTCAGAACCATGTTTGGAAGCTTTACTTACCTCAAACCAAGCCAAATCCTACTCCGCTACGCCTTTGCCTCTGGAATCGGCCTCCAAACGCCCCAAATATAACCAAAAGCAATACAATACAATCAATATAGGCCAAGAAATCAATCCCACATGAAAAACTATTGATTTAGTCCAAAATCCCAAAATACACCCAAACCCGGCCCCCGGCACCACGTCTTGGAATCCGACAAAAATTACAAAACTGGAAAGCCCCTTCACTCACGAGTGCATACATACAAGATTTATCAAAATCTGACTCCATTTGACCCTTCAAATCCTCAATCAAAACTCTCCAAAACTCAAGCCCTAACCCCTTCGAATTCACCCCAAATTCCCACTAATTTCATGATTAAACAATAGGAAAATCATCATAAACACAAGTAATAGAGCCTAAGTAACTTACTCCACTGATAGCCCTCGATTCCCTCTTGAAAATCACTGCCCAAAGCTCAAAACCCGGCTAACAATGGTGAAGAATGGGCAAATATTCGTGTAGAAACCTTTTTATACATTCTGCCCAGCAATTTCCACAACTGCGGTCCTTCTATCGTACCTGCGCAACCACTTCTGCGGTCCAATCAACCGCACCTGCAGTTTTCACTTAAACGCCCAGGACCGCATCTGCGCCCCAGGAACCGCACCTGCGGGCCCGCAGATGCGTCCTCCTCACCGCATCTGCGGTTCCTACCTAAGCCTTCAACTTCCATATCTGCGGCTTCCCTATCGCATCTGCGGCCTTGCACCTGAGGTCCCTAATCCGATGTGCGAAAATAACAGAAGTAGCAACTTCAGCTGCACAAACTAATTTCCAACTCTTCAGTTAACAATCCGAATTCATCCTGAGGCCCTCGAGACCTCAACCATAAATACCAACAAGTCATGTACCACCATTCAAACTTATTCAAACCTTCGGAACACTCCAAACAACATCAAAACACCAAATCACCCTCCGATTAAAGCCAAAGAACTTCTAAACTTCCGAACTATGCAAACGATGCCGAAACCTATCAAATCACCTCCGAATGACCTGAAATTTTGCACACACGTCAAAAATGACACTACGAACCTACCCCAATTTCTAGAATTTCATTCCGACCCCAATATTGAAATTTCCACTGCCGACCAAGAAACGCCAAATTTCCAATTTCGCCAATTCAAGCCTAAATCTATCGCGGATTTCCAAATCACATTCCGGATGCGCTCCCAAGTCCAAAATCACCTAATGAAGCTACCAAACCATCAAAATTCCCATTTGAGGTCATTTACACATAAGTCAACATCCGGTTGACTTTTCCAACTTAAGCCTACTTAGAAGAGACTAAGTGTCTCAATTCACTCCAAAACAACTCCGAATCCGAACCAACCAGCATGATACGACGAAATATAGCTGAAGAACACACAATGAAGCAGAAATGGGGGAAGCGGGGCTATAACTCATGAAACGACCGCCGGGGTCGTTACATCCTCCCTCTCTTAAACAAACGTTCGTCCTCGAACGAGTCTAGAAACATACCTGAAGCCTCAAATAGGTGTGGATATCTGCTCCGCATCTCTCGCTCGGTTTCCCAAGTAGCCTCCTCCACGAGCCAACCTCTCCACTACACTTTCACTGAAGCTATATCTTTTGATCTCAACTTTCGGACCTGCCGCTCCAAAATAGCCACTGGCTCCACATCATAAGTCAAATCACCATCTAACTGGACCGTGCTGAAATCCAAAACATGAGACGGATCACCAGCATACTTCCGGAGCATAGAAACATGAAATACCGGGTGAACACTCGACATGCTAGGTGTCAAAGCAAGCTCATATGCCACTTCCCCGATCCTCCGAAGCACCTCAAAAGGCCCAATGAATTGAGGGCTCAACTTGCCCTTATTCCCAAATCTCATAACACCCTTCATGATGCATTAAAAGAGGCACGAGTCATAACAGATACGAGCAAATTACTCACAAGAAGTACCGGCGGAATGAATCGAGATATTAAAAAGGAAAGATTCATGAATCATTAATTAATGAGCATAAATAACCTCAAACGTTACAGAATCTTCATGAACAATTATGATTACCAATTTTAACGTCTCATTAATATCATTAATGTTCTTAATGATTCAGTCATAAAAGGAGAAACACGTTATACTTGTAAACTCCTATATAAGGGAAAGAGATATCAATTGTACATACACGTTCTGATTATTATTGGAATACAATTACTTTCTTTTGCTTACTATTGGTTGTCTTTTTTATCTCATATTTGAATTTCCTTTCTTGTTACTAAGTAAATATAGAATTTATTGATTATCAGTAGCCTGATTACTTCTTAAAATAAGCTTTGACCGAATTACACAATTTTTGGTTAAACAAATTGATTCCGTTACCCAGAATCTGATAATATTTTCACTTTCCAAATTCTTTTTTCTCAAAAGATCATGTCGACTGCTAACGACAACAATCAACAAAATCAGCAACGCCAGTTGAACCAGCAAAATCAACAAGAGGATGGAACTCCAGTCCCTTCACCGCGAAACTCTCCTTAACAGTTCCAAGAAGGGTCACCTGACATATCAATATCACACAACATGGGGATGATCAAGCTATTAATGAAGCATTGAAGCAATTAATCGCAGAACAGGTCAACAATGCTCTTCAAGCTTTTTTTAGTGGGTTTCCAACTATACCACCAACTCCACCTCTGAATAACACCGCAACCATAGTAAATCCATGCTCGGGACTCGCCAATTCGGGTAGTGGAGGAACTCCCAGCGAATGTCATGATAGAAGATCAGGTATTCCAATTAATTATGATTTACAAAGTTTAGTACTAACTTTGCAGAAAAAGCTCAAGGAGCAGAATGATCGCATAGAGCAGATACCTGGTGTTCCACCTATAATCAAAGGAGTGGATATGGATAAATATTCTCAACAATCCTGGAAGCCAAGTGTCGCTCCTTTGCCTATTCCAAAAAAGTTTAAGATGCACGATATCCTGAAGTATGATGGACATCCAATCCACGAGATCATGTAACTGCATTTACAAATGCATGAAAGGCAACGACTTGACCAAGCAAGACATTGAGTCAGTACTGGTCAAAAAATTCGGAGAAACACTTATAATAGGAGCACTAACGTGGTATTCTCTTTCACCTGAAAATTCTATTGATTCTTTTGCTGAGCTTGTAGATTTATTTATAAAATCACACTCGGGAGCTTAAAAAGTTGAAAAGAATATGGAAGACATCTTCAAAATAAAACAAGGAGATGCGGAGCTACTCAGGGAATTAGTGGATAGATTCTAGCGTGAAAGAATGATGTTACCACGTGTACCTGTTAATTGAGCGGCTATGGCATTTACAAGTAATTTAAATGAAAAAAAAGCTCAGAAGCCATGAGGAGACTCAAAGAAAGCTTACGAGAATTCCCTGCAACAACTTGGAATGATGTTTACAACAAGTATAGCACGAAGCTGCGGATAAAAGACGATACTATCACTCAGTCACGGGGAGATGAAAGAGTAAGTTCGAGGTGACTTGAAATTGAAAAAAGGTCCGGTAAGAACATGTACGAACCTTACATGGGACATGTAGGAAGGGATTCACGTTCAAAATAAGAGAACCTGAGGTACGATTCCAAATCAAGGGCAGAGATTTGGGTTCGTCATCCAAGTTTGGAAAGGAATGAGACACGCGAGATACGCGGGACAACGACAGAAGTTCAAAAGCGAAGATTGGTGGTTAAAGTTTCAATGTTAGCACATCTGAGTTGGTTTCTATTTTAAAAAAGCATGGGAGATAAGGTGCGGTGGCCAAAAGAAATGAGATCGAACCCCAATAGAAGAAACCCAGATTTTTGGTGCGAGTTTCATAATGATCACGGTCATAAAACAGCAAATTATAGATTGCTACAAGGTGAAGTAGAGCATTTATTAAAACAAGGCTACTTAGCTAATTTGTTTAGTGATAAGGGTAAGCAAGCCTATATGAAGAATAGATAGGAGCCACCAAAACCTCTGTCACCAAAAATAACAATTAATATCATAAGCGGAGGAGAGGAGGTAAATGGTGTGACATATACGGCTGCAAAAAGGTGTCAAAAATCACAGTCAGCGACGAGAAGCGAGTTCGCCAAGTTTTGGAAGAAGACAGTATAACATTTGATGATGCAGACGCAGGTGGCGTGTTGATCCCACACAATGATGCACTGGTAATATCTTTACTTGTACATGATACTAATGTGAAATAAGTTTTGATTGATCCAGGTAGCTCTGTAAATATTAATCTTTTAAGAGCGATAAACGAGATGCAAGCTGATGACAAATTGGTACCCAAAGCACGTACCTTATCTGGATTTGACAGTTCAAGCGTTGTCACAAAAGGGGAGATAATACTCACCATATTCGCAGAAGGAGTAGTCAAAGATACGAAATTTCAAGTAATAGATATGGACATGGTGTACAATATGATCCTCGACAGACCTTGGATTCATGAGATGGATGTTGTTCCATCTACTTTACATTAGGTAATTAAGTTCCCTTCACAATGGGGAATTAGACAAATCTTTGGTGATCAATAGGCTTCTAGAAGTATCAATTTAGTGGCAGGTTCAAGCATACAAAATGATGTTGCATATGGAAAATAGCAACTACATAATTCAGTTGAGGGTTTAACAACTCAAACCTCAACTGAAGATGGACAAAAGGATGTAGAATCAAGGCCAGAATCAAGAGACAGAAGAAAATGAAAACATCAAAACGACGATCAAGGAACTTGAAGCTGTGGTGTTGTTTATACAATGGCCGGACAAAAAAGATTACATTGGAACCAATATGAGTCCAGAGTTGAAAGGTAAGTTAATTGAATTCTTAAAAGCTAACGCAGATTGCTTTGCTTGGTCGCATGCATATATCACAGGTATACTCCCGGAGGTGATAACCCATAAGCTGAATGAAGATCCAACACACCCACCTGTCAAACAAAAGAAAAGGAAGCAAGGATCCTTCAAAAACCAGGTGATTTAGGATGAGGTACAAAATCTTTTAGAAATTGGGTCTATCCGAGAGGTAAAATATCCTAATTGGCTAGCTAATACTGTAGTGGTACCCAAAAATAATGGTAAGTGGCGAGTTTGTGTAGACTATATCGACTTGAATAAAGCTTGCCCTAAAGATTCTTTTCTTTTACCGCACATAGATAAACTAATTTATGCTACTGCAGGACATGAATTGTTAAGTTTTTTAGATGCCTACACAAGATATAATCAGATAAAAATGGATCCTTTAGATGAGGAAAAAACTTCCTTTATTACAGAAAGGGGGACTTACTGTTATAAAGTCATGCCTTTCGGTCTAAAGAATGCTGGAGCCACATAACAGAGGTTAGTAACAAGGAAATTCCAGCGCAGATTAAAGCTATTGAAGAAATACCAGATATACTCACGAGCAAAAAAGAAGTGCAGAGGTTGACAGGTCGGATAGCAACATTGGAAGATTTATTTCTAAATCTTCGGAGAAAAGCTTTAAGTTCTTTTCAGTGTTAAAAAAGCAAAGCCAATTTGAGTGGACTGAAGAATGCCAACAAGCACTCAATAATCTAAAAACATACTTGACAAATCCATCGTTGCTAGCTAAACCAAATGTTGGAGAAAGGCTACTCATCTACCTGGCTTTGTCAGAGATGGTTGTAAGTGCGGTGTTAGTTTGAGAAAATAAAGGTAAACAATCTCCAATTTGTTATGTTAGTAAGTTCCTATTGGATGCTGAAACTCGATATCCTCATTTAGAAAAACTTGCTTTAGCACTAATATTGGCATCTAGAAAATTAAGGCCTTATTTTCAATGTCATCCTATCTCTATAGTGACCGCCTAACCCTCACAAAATATATTGCATAAGCAAGAGTTATCAGGTAGATTAGCCAAGTGGGCCATAGAATTAAGTGAATATGACATCACATATCAACTTAGTACTGCGATAAAATCATAGGTTTTAGCAGATTTTGTGGCAGACTTTAGCACAGGGATGGTAACAGAAGCAGAAAAGGAACTGCAGGTATTTAACGCGTCTAATCTAGGTACGTGGACCCTGTTTACCGATGGCTTCTCAAATGTTAAAGGAGCGGGTTTTGGCATTGTTCTAATCCCACCTTCGGGAGAAACTACAAGGCAAGCCATAAAATGCCATCCTATTACTAATAATGAAGCAGAATATGAAGATGTGATTGCAGGTTTAGAATTGGCATAAGAGCTCGGAATAGAGCAGGTTATAATCAAAAGTGACTCACAGCTCGTAGTTAATTAGATGCAGGGGACTTATATAGCAAGAGAGGCGAGGATGCACCAGTATTTGGAAAAGGTACGAGATTTGATCAGGCAATTCCAATCTTGGAAAATCGTGCAAATACCCAGAGAAGAAAATATCGAAGCAGACGCATTGGCTAATCTTGCATCCTCTGCAGAAGTAACAAATGAAGAAAATGCTTTCGTAATACATTTGTTTCATTCGGCACTCGTTCAAGATAAAAACAAGGTAAATTTCAATTATTTAACCTGGGATTGGAGAAACGAGATCGTTAATTTTTTGCAGTACGGAACTCTACCTGAAGATGAGAAAAATGCTCAGTCACTTTGACGAAAAGCTGCCCGTTATTGTTTGGATCGAGGCAATTTATATCGAAAGATGTTTGGTGGTCCTTTAGCAAGGTGTCTCGGACCTTCTCAGATAGAGTATGTGATGAGAGAAGTACATAAAGGACATTGTGGAAATCAAGGAGGAGGAAGATCCTTGGTAAAATCCCTAATAAGAGTAGGGTATTATTGGCCTAAAATGGAAGAAGAGGCAGAAAGCTTTGTGGCCAAATGTGACAAATGCCAAAGATATGGTAACAATATGCATCGCCAACAGAGTTATTACATCCGATTATTGCACCATGGCCTTTTATGAAGTGGGGGATGGATATCATGGGTCCACTACCACAAGCCAAAGGAAAGGTACGATTTTTATTAGTACTCATTAATTATTTTACCAAGTGTGTAGAAGCAGGTGCCTTCCAACAAGTGCGATAAAAAGAAGTCGGGGACTTCATTTGGCGAAACATCATATGACGGTTTGGAGTTCCAAAAAAAATTGTGTGTGATAACGGCCCGATATAACAACCAGGCTGGTCATTTCATGAATTACAGCTTCCCCATTTTCGCTTCTTTATGCGTTGTTCAACTGTATTTCATCGTATCATATTGGTTGGCTCGGGTCCGAAGTGGTTGTGGAGTGGAATGAGACACTTAGTCTCTTATTCAAAAGCTTAAGTTGGAAAAGTCAACTGGATGTTGACTTATGTGTAGAAGAGCTCGGGTGTGAATTCTGACGGTTCGGTTAGCTTCGTTAGGTGACTTTGGACTTAGGAGCGTGTTCAGAATTTAGTTTGGAGGTCTGTGATAGATTTAGGCTTGAATTGACGAAATTGGAAATTTGGCGTTTCTCGGTCGGCAGTGGAAATTTTGATATCGGGGTCGGAATGGAATTTTGGAAATTGGAGTAGGTCCGTAGTGTCATTTGTGATATGGTGAAAAATTTGAGGTCATTCGGATGAGGTTTTATAGGTTCCGTCATCGTTTGTGGAATTCGGAAGTTTAGAAGTTCTTAGGCTTGAATCCGAGGGTGATTTGGTGTTTTGATGTTGTTTGGAGTGTTCCGAAGATTTTAATAAGTTTGAATAGTGGTATATGACTTGTTGGAATATTTGGTAGAGGTCCCGAGGGCATCGGGTTGATTTCGAATGGTTGACGGATCAAGGATGGGAATTGAGAAAATGCTGAAGATTTCCATCAGCTATCATAACCGCACCTGTGGAGTGGGGACCACAGGTGCGAGGCTCGTAGAAGCGGAAACCAACCGCAGAAGCGGCGAAGGCCAAGGAAAGCCAGGAGCCGCAGGTGTGGAAGGAGGAGCACACCTGCGTGACCGTAGATGCGGGTATTGGGTCATAGATGCGGCTAACGGCGGATAAGTGAAAACTGCAGATGCAGTTGATTTGACCGCAGAAGTGGTCCCACAGATGCGGATAAAGGGCCGCAGGTGTGAGATGCCTGGGCAGAAGGTATTTAGGGAAGCGCTTCGCAAATTTTGGGTGTTCTTCATCATTTCTATCCGGATTTTGGAGATGTCTGGAAGGTTTTGAAGAAGGAATCAAGGGGATACTCATTGAGGTAAGTTATTTGAACTTAAAACTTGTGATTATGGTAAATTTCAGTGGTTTAAGCATGAAATTAGTGGAAAATTAGGGATGAAATTTGGGGGATTAGAGCTTGAAATTGGAGAGTTTAATTTGAGGATTTGAGGGGCCATTTGACGTCGGATTTTGATGGTTTTGGTATGTATAGACTCGTGATTAGAAGGAGTTTCTAGTTTTGTGATTTTTGTCGGATTCCGAGACGTGGGCCCGAGGGCCGGGTTTGGGTGAATTTCGGGATTTTCATTTGAATTGATAGTTTTTCGTTTGGAATTGATTCCTTTGGCCTATATTGATTGTGTTGCATTACTTTTGGTTAGATTCGGGACGTTTGGAGGCCGATTCTAGAGGAGAAAGCGTAACAGAGTAGGATTTGGCTTGGTTTGAGGTAAGTAACGCTTCCAAACTTGGTTCTGAGGGTTCGGAACCCCAAACTATGGGTTATATGATTAATTATTGAGGTGACGCAAATGCCAAGTGATGGGTGTGTGGGCGTGCCCGTGAGAATTGTGGCCTGGTTCATTCCATGGCACCGCTTAGTGCAGTTTCTTGCTGATATGTGTGGTGTGATTATGTGATTAAGTAAATGAGCTGTAAATCATGCTAATTACCATGTTATGGCTTCACGACGATACTGTTGAGACCCGAGTGGTCGTTTCTTGCTGTCATCTCATTTGTTTCATTGTTATTCTGTACTTAGTCTTATTCATGCATATCATATCATGTCTCAGTCTCAATTGTTGTTAGTTGGCACATCATATCCTTGTTTCGGGCTAGTTTCAAGGCATTGTGAGCCCGTGTGTGTGAGACTGGAGAGTGATGATTGAGTGAGGCCGAGAGCCTGATTTTGAGTGGCAGTTATGGGATCGGGCTGCACGCTGCAACAGGTTATTGATTATGCCTTCATTGGCTTGTTATAGCGCTTGGGCTGAAAGGAGCCCTTCCGGATTCTACACACCCCCAGTGAGCGCGAATGATATTATTGAGGGATGGACTTCCCTGGCCATGGATTTGTCCGAAGTATTGATACCTAGAGATGGATTTCTCCTCAGGGTTGGATTACCCTTGTTCCTTGGTACCGGTTGACTTGAAGTCAGTGTTGTACATATCCCAGAATGGATTTCCATGTGCCGGATGGCCATACGCGGTACCGAGTGGTTGAGCACTTGAGAGAGGGAGCACACGGTGCATTTTCATACATTTCTGGCATTGACATGTAGATATTTGCTGAACTTTATAGTTCACATTGTTCGGATTGGTATTTTGCTTTACTGTTGAGTTCAATAATTGAATTTCTAGCCTGCCTACTTTGCTGTACAATTAAATGTGTTATAATTGCTGGAGGTTTAGTTCTTCACTACCGGTCAATCCATAGTTTGGACTTGTTACTTACTATGTTGGTGTACTCACGTTACCCCCTGCACCTTGTGTGTAGATCCTGTATCTCAGGTCTCGGTAGCGGCTGTTGACTACTCCAGTCGCGGATTATCACCGGAGATAGCGAGGTAGCTGCGTGGCGGTCGCAGTCCCGCCTTTCTCCTTCTTTATCTTCCTTCTAGTATACTTTGGCTATTTTCAGACTATTTTTGGTCTTGTTATGTTACGAAACAATTGTCGAATTGTACATGACTTAATGAAACTCGAGGTCGGGCTTTTATTTTCCGCATTTTGGTTTATGACTTTATTTTTATGGAAATTTCAGTTGAAAAAGGTTATTATTTATGTTTGAATGAAATGCCGAACTACTTAAGGAATGTGTCGGCTGGCCTAGTTTCATCATAGGCGCCATCACGACCGGTTTGGTTTTGGGGTCGTGACAAGTTGGTCTCACAGTCTAGGTTACATAGGTCTTACGGGTCATGAGCAGGATTAGTAGAGTCTCGCGGATCGGGACCGAGACGTCTGTACTTATCTTCGAGAGGCTGCAGAATCTTTAGTTAAAATTCACATTCTTGAATTCTTGTCGTGCGAATCTGTTAATTCTGGTAACTAAACTTCTATTATTCTACTCTCTCACAGATGGTGAGGATACATGCTACCGGTTAGAATGGACGGCCACTAGTACCACCAGTTGGGGCCACCAGAGGTAGGGGTCACGGTCGAGGCCATGGTAGGGGCAGGGGTGTAGCAGGTACAACAGCTAGGGAAGCACCTGCAGATCCACCAGCCGCCCCAATTCATGATCAGGTCCCAGTTATGGATGCCCTAGTAGGACCAGCTCAGGCACCGACTATGCCTATTGTTATCCCAGGTCTTCAGGAGACCTTAGCTCAGATTTTGACCGTGTGCACCAATCTTGCTTAGGCGGTCGCTGTTTCTGCTACAGCAGCTACTTCTCAGGCCGGGGGATGCACTCAGACTCCCGCCACTCATACACCCGAGCAGGTTGTTCAAGGACTGCAGACACTGGAGGCACCACCAGCCCAGCTGGTTGCACCTGCTCAGGATTTTGTGGTACCAGTTATGCCTTATGACGAGCAGCGTCGATTGGAGAGGTTTCGTAGACTTCAGCCTCCATCTTTCAGTGGTGTAGAGGGCGAGGATGCCCAGGGTTTCTTGGACAAGTGTCAGAGGATTCTGCTTACAACGGGTATTCTAGAGACAAGTGGCATCTCATTTAATACCTTTCAGTTTTCTGAAGCTGCCTTTACTTGGTGGGAGGCTTATGAGAGGCGTAGGACTGTTGGAGCAGTGCCCCTTACCTGGCATCAGTTCTCCATTCTCTTCCTAGAGAAGTATGTACTACATTCCCGTAGGGAGGAGCTGCGTAGGCAGTTCCAGCAGTTGTGTTAGGAGGATATGAGCGTGACGCAGTATGAGATGAGATTCTCCGAGTTGGCCCGTCATTCTATCTGGCTAGTTCCTACGAATAGGGAGAGGATCCGGAGGTTCGCTGATGGCCTCACTTATCAGCTACGATTTTCTAACCAGAGAGAGGGTATCTAGCACTTCTTTTGAGGAGGTGGTTGACATTGCCACAGAGATAGAGTCAGTTCGCTGCCAGGAGCGAGTTGAGAGGGAGGCCAAAAGGCCTCGGGGATCTAGTAGTTTTGGTGGTGTTCCTTCTAGAGGTTAGTTCCAACACGGCAGAGGCCGTCCATTCAAACATGCTTAGTCAGCTCATTCGAGTCACTATCGTGGATCATCTGGCCATGGTTCTCACAGCTCACATCAGGGTCACTCATCTCTCTATGCCTTTCCAGCTCAGAGTTTGACTCATGCACCTTCGGTTCAGGTTTCATCTATGCCTAGTTCTTCTAGTGGGTATCCCGGTGTTTGGGGCTCCCTTCAGTCCCCATGGCCAGTGGCAGGTAGAGGTTGCTTCGAGTGTGCAGACTTGGGTCATATCAAGAGGTTTTGTCCCTGTCTTATGGGAGGTTCATCAGTTACTTCCCCACCCGCCCAGCTAGCTCGGGGTGGAGGTTAGTCAACTAGGGGCCGCCCTAGAGGGGGAGGCCGATCAGGTTAGTGACTCTTTCTTGCTGATATCTATGATGTGATTATGTGATTAAGTAAATGAGCTGTAAATGATGCTAATTACCATGTTAGGGCTTCACGCCGATACTGTTGAGACCCGAGTGGTCGTTTCTTGCTGTCATCTCATTAGTTTCATTGTTATTTTGTACTCAGTCTTGTTTATGTATATCATATCATGTCTCAGTCTCGGTTGTTGTTATCTGGCACATCATATCCTTATTTTGGGCTAGTTTCATGGCATTGTGAGCCCGTGTGTGTGAGACTAGAGAGTGATGACTGAGTGAGGCCGGGAGCCTGATAATGAGTGATAGTTATGAGATCGGGCTGCACGCCGCAACAGATTACTGATTATGCCTTCATTGGCTTGTTATAGTGCTTGGGATGAAAGGAGCCCCTCCGGAGTCTACACACCCCCACTGAGCGCAGATGATATTATTGAGGGATGGATTTCCTTGGGCATGGATTTCTCCGAAGTATTGATACCTAGAGATGGATTTCTCCTCAGGGTTGGATTACCCTTGTTCCTCGGTACCGGTTGACTTGAAGTCAGTGTTGTATATATTCCGGGATGGATTTCTCTGGGCCGGATGGCCATTCGCGGTACCGAGTGGTTGAGCACTTGAGAGTGGGAGCACACGGTGCATTTTCATACATTTCTGGCATTGACATATAGATATTTGCTGAGCTTTATATTCACATTGTTTGGATTGGTATTTTGCTTTACTGATGAGTTGAATAATTGAATTGCCAGCATGCCTACTTTACGGTACAACTTAAATATGTTATAATTGCTGAGGTTTAGTTCGTCACTACCTGTCAGTCCATAGTTTGGACTTGTTACTTACTGAGTTGGTGTACTCACGTTACCCCCTACACCTTGTGTGCAGATCCAGGTATCTCAGGTCTCGGTAACGGCCGTTAACTATTCCAGTCGCGAATTATCACCGGAGATAGCGAGGTAGCTGCCTAGCAACCGCAGTCCCGCCTTTCTCCTTCTTTATCTTCCTTCTAGTATACTTTGGCTATTTTCAGACTATTTTGGTCTTTTCATGTTTTGGAACAATTGTAGAATTGCTCATGACTTAGTGCCACCCAAGGTCGGGCTTTTATTTTCCGCATTTTGGTTTATGACTTTATATTTTTATGGAAATTTTAGTTGAAAAAGGTTGTTATTTAAGTTTTAATGAAATGTTGAACTACTTTGGGAATGTGTGAGCTGGCCTAGTTTCATGATAGGCGTCATCACGATCGGGTTGGTTTTGGGGTCGTGACACCGCAATTTGTAGGCGCAAAAATCACAGAATTTTTTCAAAGTTGGAAAATTAAAAGGATTACTTCAACACCTTATCATCCTGTGGCCAATGGACAAGCTGGATCAATAAACAAGGTTATTATTAATAACTTGAAGAAAAGGTTAGAGGAGTCAAAAGGTAAGTGGCCAGAAGTGTTACTTGGAGTCTTGTGTGCTTACCGAACAATAGCAAAAACGGGTACGGGAGATACACTATTTTCACTTGTGTATGGTGCTGAGGCCTTAATTCCAGTTGAAATGGGTGAACCAAGTACGAGATACACCCAAGCAGCCGAAGAGTCAAATGAGGAGGAGATGCGAATAAATCTCGATTTGCTTGAAGAAAGGAGAGAACAACCTTGATAAGGATGGCAGTGCAGAAGCAAATTATTGAGCGATATTACAATGGGAAAGCTCATCTTAGGTACTTCAAGATTGGGGATGTCGTACTCAAGAAAGTTTTTCAAACAACGAGAGCAGACAATGTAGGAAAGTTGAGCCCAAATTGGGAAGGACCTTACAAGATTCGAGGAATTACAAGAAAGGGTGCGTATGAGTTAGAAACAATGGACGGAAAAGTACTCCCATCAAATTGGAATGTTGTTCATTTGAAGAAGTATTACTTCTGAAAGGAAATACCCCCGGTCAGGTATTATTTGTATAAGGTTTAAAATTATTATTTTTAATTGTATCAACCATTTTAGATGATAGGCACAAAGCTAGCCCACACCAAATGATGAACTTAGACCTATAAGACACGTGGGATGAAAAATTATCCCCGGTCTGGGTTACAACCTTTCTGATGGAAATAAAATAGGTTAAGCAGTCATCGTCTAAAATTTATACCTCCGAGTCCTGTATGTTTTTCCTTTTCAGGAAATGGACCACATGGAAGGAATCATCAAGTGCTCGAGATTTCATACTTCATAGCTCTAACACTTGGGGGACTATATATATATGGGAGGCGAAGAAGACTAGAGAAGTCAGAATTCGAGTCAAGCCTGAAGCAATCTACCCAACAAATTGAAAGTTAAGAGCGAGCAAATCAAGAGCCAAAAAGCCAAAAATTCAAGCCTAATTCAAAAACCTATGATGAAGAATACACTCGCAGATGTAAATTATAAAATTTTACGGGTATCTAGGTTTAAGGAAATATTTAGTTGTGTGTTGCAAGATATACGCTTGAATCTTGTAAAATCTATTATCAAGGCAAACAGTTATGAAAGGGTTGTAGACGTTTACGAATACATGTAAAGTTTACGGTTTGAAATTTCAAGAATACAAAACTTCTTCAAGTTATTCTAAGAAATATGTATGTTCCTACCTCTTTCGTATGTTAACACCAATATGAAGTTGAGACGTCTTCTTCATTAAGTGTTGTATATTAAAGGTCCCTCTTTTATAATTCGTGCTTATTCAAAAGAGTCACGAATCATTGAAGCATTTTCAATGCAAACAAAGGGTGAAACAAAAACCCAAACATTGAAATAGGCGGAAAATAAAGCCCAAACTTATAATTATAAGACAAACATTTGTCTTTAAAACCAGAAATGAGGCAACGAAAAACCGCTAAGAGAGTAAAACAGAAACTCAAAATAAAGCTATTATAAGAGTTAGACAAAAACTTGGTAATATTATAAACTTGGTTAAAACTAAATATAAAACTTAGTTCCAACCTGATTACTTGATACTAAAACCCCAAAACAAACTAGAGGTAAAACTTTTTCAAACATTACTAAACCCCCAAATGGGACCAGGGGTAAACTTCCAAATACTCCACCAATAAAGAAAAACAAAACAACGCTTTAAACTTTTCAGACTTTCAATGTTGGGCAGAATCTGAACCAGTAGGATGAAGAATGGCATCATCAATAGCAGGAGGAACAACTTTAGCGAAAGGAAATTGAACAACGGCTTCATCAGGAATAACTTCATCACCCTGGGAATATCAACCGCAAGTGAGGAAAAGCTCAGACTATGTTGGGTTTTCTCGATAGTTTCTTTGATCTTTGCAATCTCAGCAGCTAAGTTAAACCCTTCCCGGCTTGCCTCCATTAAAGTGTCATGGCGTGTGTTCAAGAAAGCCCAACTAACTTCAACAGCGGCCTTATCTTCAAGAGCTTCATAATCTCTTTCCCACTGCTCAATCTCACTTCTTAGCTCTTCCTTATCGTTCAAGGCTTCATTATAAGAAGCATGTAAGGGGGCAAATGAACTCTCTAAAAATTGAACTCTGTTAGAAGACACTCGGAGATCTTCTTGAGCTTGGGTAAGCGTTTGAACAAGTTCCCCATCATAGACTTCTTTCTGGTTCAGTAGTTCCTTGAGACCCCTAATTTTTTCAGTGGCCTTAGAAAGTTGTTCAGCAAATGAAGACTCGAGAAGATTTTTATCTTTGCCCGCCTGATTAGATGAGGCTCTCTCAACTGCCAATCCTGCTGCCATTACTTTCACCTGTTGCTCCAAGGTACATTTTTCTTCTTCTAAGATTTCTTTTTCAAGTTGAAGGCCATCGAACTGCTCTTTCCAGTTGTCTGCCTCGATGTGGTAATCGTTCATTAACTGCTCTGTGTGGATAATCCTCTTCATCATCTCAGTGCCAATGAGGTTGATCTACACAAAGAAAAGAAAAATGTGATACCAATGAAAAGGAAATCAGATACAAAACAAAAGGCAAAGGCTAATACCTTTAAAGATGAGTGTACGATATCATTCATCCACGGTAAAGAACTGTGGCTCTCTAATTTTTACTTCTTTACTGGCCAATCAATGGTTTCAACCATACATCAGCTTGGCCAGATATCTTCAAAAGATTACCATCCTCAGGAACCTCAATGGTAACTTTTTTCATTGCCCTACTAGAGGAACCAACTTCAGTATGAGAAGTTGTAACAGTACGAACAGTTGAGGGAGTCAAAATAGCCACGGGCGGAGCAGTGGCAGTGGCAATAGGTGCGGGGAGTTGAGGACAATTAGAACAGACACGGGAAAAGAAGCAAGAGGCGTTTCCTCAAAAACAAAGCCAAAATCTTCATCAAACCCACGAGAAAATAGCTGTTCAGTAGAGCCACGGGATGCGGCAGGCATCTCATTATCAGAACATAGTAAGGTGGCACCTTCGGGTTCGTGCATGGGAACAGAATTGGGAGGAGGAGTAGTTTCGTCATCTGAAATGATAAGTCACCTAGATCGAGGCTTACGAACCAACCAGCCTCCATCCCTCTCCTCTTCACTCTCAGAACTAGGTGCTCTATCAGCTTTTCTTTTTGATGAGGAACTCAAGATTATATCTTGAGACATTTACATAGAGAGTCTCAAAGCAGAAATTGATTTGGCACTCACACCCTGAATGGGAAACCCTAGTAAAGAAAAGGGTTAATAAGTGCCCAGATAAGTACAAAAGCAAGGTAGAAAGTGGAAGAGAAACATACCATGAGTCTTCACTTTCCATCCAAACCTGTTAGAAAGGTATTTCCAGGACCTTTCTCCCATAGGAGCAACGGTTAACAATTTTTCTACCCAACCACGGAAATCTGGGACTTCCTCAACAGCTTCTGTGGTTGCTGAAATAGAAAAATAAAACATCTATGAAGTTTCAGGCTATTCACAAAGAAAAAAAACAAAGAAGAGAAATAAAAAGAAACTTACGTGCAAAGTTCCACTTTTCTGGGAAATGCATGTTCTTTTCTCCCACTAACCACTTGTGGGAGCAGCAACAAATCAGGCATACCAACCACAATCCTTGTCATCTTCAGGGCTCACAAAAACCCTCTTACTCCTAGCCACAAGAGTAAACACCCCAGAACGAAATAACTTGGGGAATAAAGATGAATTAGATGATAAAAGGTGAAGGGTAAAGCATCCAAGTTTGAAAAGTATCTAAGGCATGCCACGACCCTCCATACAATAGGACCAATCTATTCTAAACAAACGTTGAAGAAAATACAAAACTCTATGATGACTGGGTCAATAGGAGGTCTAAACCTAACGTAAAGGGATATGTATACACAAAAGAATAGCCAGCTTTGAAGGAGGTGATTCTTTGATTTGCATTAGGAACTAAAATCGGGAAATAAAATTTTCAATGACAGTCTCTCCGCACAATGGAAATCAAACTCTCAATAATATGGGAAGGGTAAACATCAGCACAATCATGAGACACTACTACAAAAAAGACCTTTGGCGGTAATTATTTAGCGGCAATAAGGCAATTGTTGCTAATAAATTCTTTAAGCTGAAAAATTAGCGGCACATGAGCAGTAGCCAGTAAAAGATATCCTTTTACCGGCAATAAAAATACAATTACCACTAAAAATTACCAATTTAATTTTTTTATTATTATTTTAACGTTTCCCTCCCCCACAAAAAGAGAAAAACATTGTTCCCTCCAAATTTTTTGGACGGAAATTATCGTTCCCTCCGATTAGAAACTTGTAGGAACTATGAAAACATATTTCCCTTTAATAGAAACGGATACGGTCAATTGAATATGAAAACTTAAATTGCTGCTGTGTCAATTTCTAGTACCTCATCGTCGATTTTTTTCCAGGTAATTTCTCTTCTTCCCCTGTTAATTTCTCTTCTTCCCCTGTTAAATTGGTTGCTTGCAATCGTTTTGCAATACATTGTTGATTGACGCTGCTCGATTTTTATATGGATTGAACGATAGGAAAACCTAGATTGCTGCTGCATCAATTTCCAGTACCTCGTCGTCGATTCTTTTCCAGGTAATTTCTCTTCTTCCCCTGTTAAATTGGTTGCTTGCAATCGTTTTGCAATACATTGTTGATTGATGCTGCTCGATTTTTATATGTATTGAATGATAGGAAAACCTAGATTGCTGCTGCGTCAATTTTCAGTACCTCATCGTCGATTCTTTTCCAGGTAAGTTCTCTCGTTCCTGTGGCATTCTCTTCTTCCCCTGTTAAATTGGTTGCTTGCAATCATTTTGCAATACATTGTTGATTGATGCTGCTCGATTTTTATATGGATTGAACAATTTACAGTTGATTGATGCTGCTTGATAGTGTATTTGGAGTGATTTACGATGGATTGATGGTTTATGCTGCTCGATTGATTATATGGATTGTTTTACAGTGGATCCTTCTTCTCGATTGTTTATATAGATTTATTTACAATTTATTGATGATGCTTGATTGTTTAAATTGGCGTTGCCTTTTCTTACAAACTCTCGTTTAATCACTTTGATAGTGTTTGAAGACAGTGATTCATCCCAATTCTGAAACGACAACCTTAAATATAGCAATAAGCAGAGTGTTTAACGAAAGAAAACAAACATCTGTGACAGAGTATTATAAGTGTAGAGCACAAGACGATAATGACCTTTTCTGGGCTGCTTCTCATCTAATTTTGGAGATTCAGTAATCCCTCTGGACAAGGACAAATCCGTAATGACTAGAACTGCAACGATAATTGCTAGCAACTGAAAGCTTAGCTGAATACCCATTCCCTTGTTTTTCAAAAAAATGCAGGGTATTGGTCTTCCATTCATTCTTTTTCTCTGCCTTTTCAAACGTTTGCTTTCTGTTTAAAAAAGGTGGGAATATGATATTGGTGAGTTCGTCAAGGAAGCAACAATTAGCCTGATTGTTTTGACCCCAACAACCCAAATTTGGGGCTGATGGATTTTGGTAAAAACAACTGCCTTAGGATTTAATCTCCCACATGTATTGAGATTAGTAGTAGGACTACTAGGTTCAACACTTCCTTCTACCATAACCAAATTGGTTATTGTTCTCCTCATCATCATCCTGAACCTCTAACATTGCAAACTTGTTAGAGGTTTGGATTTGCTGATTATTAACTACACCTGTAAGGGCCATCTCCTTCCTTGTATTAACATCATTTTGCTGCAATTGCCCAGTAGCTATGACTATTTCATTCCTTGTGTGACCTTGATCTTGTTGGACCTGCCCACAAATAGCACAATTTCCCTTGCAGAAATCTCAGTAGCTCGATGAACACCTTCAGTAGTTTGAATGTGCTGCACATTGTTAGAAACCACTGGAACAATTTTCTCTGGTATCGTGGAACATGTTCGAAGAAGAAGAGCGATAAGCCAAGGGCTGTTGAAAAACAACTTAGTAATAATTTGTGAAAGTATAGCTTTTTATGTTTTTGCTAAGTCGTTTGTGATATCTGGCTGCTGTTAGATTGATAGTCGATTGATTGAATTGTTTCCTCCTCTGTTCTGGTATTATTTTGTGAATTGGTTCCTCTGTATGTTTTCTAAGGCTACTTTTCACCATCTAAAAGCTCAATAGCCAATAGGACTCTCAACCACAGTAATTCATTCGTTTGTTAAGAAACAGCTTGGGTTCTTAGCAATATATAGAATCCTTCGACAGTCAGTGCCCATTTGTTTATTATTAGTTATAGTCAGAATGTCTAGCCTTAAAAATTTGTATAATTTATAAGTGTAATAATTCCATTTTTAAAAATCTTATGAACCAATATAGTGAAAATTGGCAAGTTGTCTTTGGCTAGATTTCTTTCTCATTTACATGTTTATTCTATGATGACTATGATCTGTTTATAAACAGCAAAATATTCCATTTAGCTTTAGAACTAGTTAAATTGGCGCTCAATAAATAAAAGAGCTAAAAACAAATTGGTAAAAATGGAGTATATGGATATTCAACAAATATGAGTAGTAAGTTTTGAAAATTTTAAATTATATGATATATGGTTCTTCTATAAAATATAACTTTAATAATTCTATTCTTAAAAGATTTATGAATCAATTGTTAAAATAGTTTAACTGTTTAATAGTTTAATTGTTTAAATGATAGTTTTAATAGATTTATGTTTGATAGTTTCAAGCTATGGATTACCTACTAATAGGATGGTTATTTTATTTTGAACTACCTTTTTGATTAATTCCACCTTTTTACTAACATATTTTTAGCTTTTGCAATAATTATAGAAAAGAAAAGACTATCTTGAACGTCATGGACAATCTTAGAAATAAAAGATGGATGTATTGTGATAGAGTTAGTAAAGAATATTTGGATGGAGTAGAGGATTTTTTAAATCATGCCTTTTCTGAAAAACAAGATGGAGGAAAAATTGCATGTCCTTGTACGGAGTGTGTGCTTATCCATCAAGTAAAACGGGCTACAGCATATGATCATCTTGTGGTTAATGGTATTATACCGTCATATGATACTTGGTTTCGCATGGTGAGTCTCTAAAGGGATCAAACAATGCTGGAGCAAATAATCGCAGTCAGTCAACTCAAAGTGGCGATGATATGAGAAGAATGATACATGATGCATTTGCAGGTGTTACACAGTTCATGGATACTGACGTTAGTGAATTAGGTGGCATAGAGCAAGACTTACAAGAGAATACTGCTCATCCATTTGGAAATCAACCTCATCCAGAGGTGGATAAGTTTGAACGGCTCATGAAGGAGGCAAATGAAAAATTATATCCTGGATGTAAGAAGTTTAGCAAACTCTCCTTTTTGCTGCATTTGTATCATGCAAAATGCATGTTCAAGTGGTCAAATGAGTCTTTTAATTCTTTGCTTGGACTATTGAAAGATGTGCTGCCTGAAGGAAAAAAATTACCTCCTTCTTTCTATGAGACCAAAAAGATAGTTGAAGGCTTGGGCTTAAAGTATGAAAAAATCCATGCTTGTCCCAACGATTGCATGCTTTTTAGGAAAGAGTTTGCTAATAAGAATATCAATGAATGCAAAGTATGTGGGGCTTCTAGATGGAAAAATGATGCCAGAAAAATTCCAGCCAAGGTCTTAAGGTATTTTCCTTTAAAACCAAGGCTACAGAGATTGTTTATGTCTTCAGAAACTTCTAAAGCAATACGATGGCATCATGATGAGCGCACCAAAGTTGGAGTTTTACGACATCCTGCAGATTCTGAAGCTTGGAAAAATTTCGATAGTACATATCCTGAATTTGCTGGAGATCCTCGCAATGTGCGCCTAGGATTAGCTTCTGATGGGTTTAATCCATTTGGCACAATGCGAACTGTACACAGTACATGGCCAGTAATTTTAATACCATATAATCTTCCACCATGGATGTGCATGAAGCAAGAGTTCTTCATTTGGTCCTTACTTATTCCTTGACCAAAAGCTCCTGGCAATAATATTGATGTCTTTTTGCAACCTTTAATAGAAGAGTTAAATGAATTATGGGATGATGGGATAGAAACATATGATGCCTCTGCTAAGGAGATGTTTCAAATGCGAGCAACTCTCATGTGGACTATAAATGATTTTCCAGCATATGGTACTCTCTCTGGATGGTGCACTTATGGACGGTTTGCATGCACTTCTTGTAACATAAACACTCAATCTAGAAGGCTCACACATGGCAGAAAGTTTTGTTACATGGGGTATCGGCACTTCTTGAAGTCAGGACACAAATATCAGAATGATGCAAAATCGTTTGATGGTACTAAAGAAACAAGACCTGCACCTTGTCCAGTATCTGGGGCACTAGTGTTGAATCAAGTTAAAGATATAAAATTTACTCTCGGCCAAGCGAGTGAAGGGGTAAGTGGAGTGATGGATAATTGGAACTGCTATGAAGATCAAGCACATGATGATCGATCTAATGAGTTGAATAGTGCTGCTGGTGGCACTGATCATCAACATAATGATGATGAATCAGGTAATACTTTTCTTTGTGATTGTTTTCAAATCATAATTATGTGAAAACTTTGGTTATCCTAACTAGTTTAAATTGTATAATTAGTACCTGGACTTTTCTTTACTTTTCAATTATTCCAGCAACTGCCACCGAATCTAACTGTCTATGCAGATTGTGTGTTTTTTATTTCCTTCAAATGTGTGATAATGTTTATGAAGGTTTGATTCAGTAATAAATAAGTTGAGGGTGAGTACTTTTGTTTTAAGCTACGAAATATATTAACCTTCCTATTACATGTACCAATATGCCTTTACTATCGAGAGGACAAGCTCATGCTTAGCAAAAAGGTTGATGCTTTATCATCATGTTGTGTTCCAGACATTGTTTCAAACTTTTTAGAGGGAAATGACTTATATGAGTGTCAATATTTGGTCAAAGTTTCTTTCCATTTTAGACATTTCTTTGGCTAAAAGATCAAGCACGTCTCGGATAAGGTTTTCAATGATTGATTATTACTGTTAAAAGACGTTCATCCTCGATTGATTATTTAGTGTTGAAACATATTTTTTTTGCTTTCTGTTATTTTATCATGATACTGTTATTTAAGATTTCAGAGCATCACTCAGGTTCTTATCCATATAAGTTTTTATCATTTGATGACCTTCGAGTCTTACATTCTAGGTAATTCGGAGCCAAGAAAGGTTCGTGGGCCTACTTTACTAAAAGATATTTGGAAACTTCTGCCGGGGAAGACAGTTGATGTGCCGCTTAGTAATCGTAACCAAGCTATTGGGAAAGAGGGTCGAAAGCTCTCTAGCTTTCTAGGAATTATTGCCAGAACTCCAGAGCTAACACCTCTACATGTAGATGATTGGAGAAATTTTGATAAAGAGGAAAAGAAGAAATTAGTGAATTTTGTGAGGGTATGTAATTATTATTATTATTATTATTATTATTATTATTATTATTATTATTATTATTATTTTGTTAGATTGCTGCATAGGTTCAAGGATCCCAATGAATTCAAAATGCTTCTGCCTAGTGTTCTGAGAAGGTACATCTTGGCAGGAAGTATTGGTTCCAACTAATAGCCCATTGAAAGCTCTTTGTACCCATTGTGAAGTTGTTTCCTTATTTTGCTGATCCTGAGTTCTTTTTTCTTTCTTTCTTGTCTCTTCACCTTTGTTGTTGCTATTTCTTGCTGGACTAGATCTGTTGTTTGGCACTACTGAATTGTGACCTTTGTTTGCTGCATTTGTATTCACATTAGCTCCCTTGTTTTGTTTATCAAGAACTGGTTTGCTAGATTAAACACTGGTGCTGCAGGATTCAGAGTTGTATTTTCCTTTTGAATAGGACTGCCTCTTTGCCCAGGATTCTCATCAACCAAAACCAACTGATTATTCTCATTACCTCCACTATTCTCCACCTCCAAGATGCAAATTGATTATTTGTTTGTACCTGTTGAGGAACCACATCATTTTGTTGATTGTTAGTTCCCATATCTACTGCATTATTAACCTGCTGTTGCACAGCCTTGTTTTCCATTAATTCAGGGTGAATCCTCCAGCATTCTAGCATGTCATGTCCTTGCTATTGATACATGATGTTATCTTCTAAATGTTGGCTTTTATTTTTTCAAAAGAAGTTCTCTATCCCAAAACGTGGAGAAGCGTGGGTCTTAAAGTCATTAGGAAAGAAATGGAAAGATTACAAGTGTGATTTAAAGGGTGAGCATACACCAAAATATAAGACTAAAGACGCATTACTAAAAAATAGACCAAGTGGCATACCGAGGGATCAATGGAGTGGTCTTGTCTCTTATTGGCTTTCTGATAAAGCTAAGGTATGAACCTTGAAAATTCTCCTAGTCTGCTCCTTTTCATAGCGTTTTTATTTTAGTTATGCTCAATTTTTATTTATGATTTATAAGACATATTTTTAATATTTCAATGACAGAGACATACCCAAGCAAATAAAAATAATAGGGCCAAGCAAACGATGCCTCACACAGGAGGATCCAAAAGTATTGCTACTTTGATGAATGAGCAGGTAAACTTGTGAAAATTACAAACTATAATATTTTAGACCTTTTTTTGTCACGCATATCTGATACCATTTTTATTGTATTAGGCTATAAATGGGATTGAGCCTACACGAGCAGAAATTTTCTTATTAACTCATAAAAAACGTAAGGATGGTAGGCCACTAGATGATGATTCTGTCAAGACAATCGTAAGATTTATTCTTTCTTTTATTTTGTTGGTTTGATGACTCCGTCAAACAATGTGCATTTTTTCCATGAATTCCAAAATCGTGTATTCTATGGTCAGAAAATGATAAATGAAAGGATGGGCAATAGTGAGAGATTTACTGAGCAACCTCCTCGTAGTGTTGCTTGGGAAGGCGATGTGTATTCTCAGGTGTTGGGAAATGAAAAAAGTGGGTATGTTCGTGGTTTAGGACTTGGCCCAACTCCTTCTGTTCTATTGGGTAGTAGGTCTTCCTTAGGAAATATCATTGTAGATGATTCTTCTAACGAGGTTATACAAAGGTTAGAACAGAAGATAATCGAGTTAAAGGAGAAACAAAACGAAGAAATGAACATGATGAAACAAAATCAGGAGATGATGCAATCAGAATTACTCCAAATGAGACAACTCATGCGCAAATATGCTCCTGATGCATCTATGCCTCAAAGTAGCAATGGCACCTCAGTGAACAGGTAACTCCATTTCATAAGCTTTAGACATTTTTAATGAAATTCTAATCATATAAAAGTATTGTTATCTAACATGTTAATATTTATTAGATCCCTGATGCCAATAGTGGACATGAACGAGTACCACAAACATCAAGGATGCCTAGTGTTGCTGAAAATGCTCAACCTTCTCATGGTACTACTCATCTTTGTCCTTTCGTCGCTATTATTTAAGTTTTCCTCCTTCAATTTTTATTAATTTGTTGTTGTATTTAGGCTTACTTGGATGCTTCTTGCTTTTATATTTCCCTTACTGCTAGTGGCATTTCGTCGAGCAGCTATTTTCTGTTATTTTGGTGATTCAACCTATTTTCTAGAGGTTACCATCTGTGATATGTCAGAATTCTAAACCATCTGTATATTGAGAACATAGAAGCTCCAAGGTCAGTTGTAGTACTTGGTGTAACACATTGTTTTTGCTCAAAATATGTTACGGTCATGCTTTACAAGACCATTCAAAGAAGGTGAGCTAGAATGTCGAACATGCCTGAATGTCTACACCATCTTTGGCTTGTACTCTGATGGAAAACAGTAGACGTAAATGCACAGCAGTCTGCAGTGGAGAATATTTCTTCACTGCTGCTAGTAGAAGGAAAATATGGTAGCAAGTATCCTTGGACTTGAATAATTATAGTTAGACAACAGGTTACACAAGCAGCAAGTATACCTACTGCTGCTAATAGGGGAAGACAGGTTAACAGACTTTAACTAAAGAGATCCCTATAGCTGTGTTCTTTAAGAGTTAAAATAGTTACACTGAGGTTTAAGTACTATAGAGGTAAAAGTTATAGTCTTTATCAACAGCAAGGGGCACATCCCAAGTGCAACCAAGTCCTTCAGTTGGTGAATGTTCTCTCTTTTGCCTTCAGAATGTGTGAGATATCTTTCTTTCCATATGACCCACCAAATGCTAGCTGGTTTGATTTCCCAGCTTTTCTTCCTGCCTTTTCCCATTCCTTTCCCTGTCCAGCTGAAAAGAAGCTCTTTGGTAGATACTGGCATTGCCTATTTGTATCCAAAAGTACGAGAGGCTACTTGGGCAGTGAATACAAAGGGGATTTGCATCTTCTTCTGCCTTCTCACACATGTAACACTTGTTACAAGGGTTCATGCTTCTTTGTTGAAGGTTATATTGGGTCAGGATTGTCTCATAATTAACTGTCCAGCAGAAACAAGCCACTTTGGGTGGTGCTTTACAAACTCCATTGTTTCCAAGGCCAATCTTATCCTGTATTGCTGCTGGGGGATGCTTCAGTCAATCCCAATGAAGAAAAATGCAGTTGCCATCTTCTGGGAATAGAACCCAAAGTCCTCTGCAGCCATTAAAGCTGGGGAATGCTGCACGTTATTCTCGCCAAGCAAGATTTCTCCAACACTTTTACCATGATCATAGATAGTGGGATCATTTATAGTTGGAGGATATGGCCTCATTTCCTCCATGAAATCAGTGGTGGCAGAACATTGATGTACTCCTGCTTGAGTCTCAATGATCTGTGAGTAGCAAGTATTTCTAGTGTTACTCATCAACAACAACATTTTATACATACCCAACAAGATATTACTAGAAAGCTGGACTATAGGTAATGTGGAAGAATTTATTCTGAAAAGCGTAAAGCACAAGTTGTAGATTTATCGTTTGACCCTTCTATTGACTGATATAGGTGAAGTTATCAAGGCTACAGTTTATATAGATTATAGAAGCTCAAAATATCGGAAAGTTCTCTAGAAGTTGCGGAGGGACTTGGTCCCCTCGCAAAACCCTTATGCATACCTCTTTGATCCTCTGCTTAAGATAGGAATATCCTTCTAATGTCATGAACCGGAAGGTTCCACCAAACCTTACACTTGCAAGGATTACATTTCCAACTTGACCACCATCTACAAAGATAACAGAGACAACCTGCATATAATTGCAAATCAACAGGGATGTTTAGACCATTCTGCTTGGAATTTAGGATTCTAAACAAAAAGCAGACTATATTCTAATTAAATGGAAACAGAGCGATAAATACCCTAGGCTTTAGAGGATCAGTTTCTCGAGAAATGAGTTGTTGGAGTGCAAGAACTGCCATAGAAGCAGCCAACATTAGATCCCTAGTTTTATGTGGTGTTGCTATATGGCCATCTTTCCCTTGCACTACTGCAGTAAACCTGCTTGATCCAGCCATAATAGGATCAGGTTTCGAACCAATAGTGCCTCCGGGCATAAATGGCCAGACATACAAGCCAAATATTGCTTTAAACCTATCTAATGCCCCTTCTTCAACATATAGGAGGCACCAGCATATCCTTCTTCTGCAGGTTGGAAGACAAGCTTAATTGTGCTCTTCAGTTCAGAGTGAAGTATAACTCAAATAAGTTTATTCGAATTTTAAAAAAAAACATTGGGATTGACTGAAGCCACTTTCTATTCCCAGAAGATGCTTCAGCCATAGTGAAAAGCCTGTCATTCTTGTATAGCCAGTGAAGAGAGTCTAGGTTGACTGATGAACTTTGAAAATTTCTCAATGGTAGCAAAAGTTGAGCAGCAAAACATGCACAGTTTGGACTGTGAATTCAGCATTGTTTCTACATCTGTGAGCTGCTGAAACCTGAAGCTTTGGACTAGCATTAGAGCAAATAAAATCTGTATTACTCCTGTTACTGATATCTGCACTGTTTCAGCAATTTCTGCTATTTTTGGTGACTGTTTTCAGCTGAAATTTTCTGCATTTTATGGTTATTCTGCTTGATGGTTGTTGTTTTGTTAATAGCAATGTTTTTTCTGTTTATGAATCGTGACAGTGATGGAATTTTGAAGATGTTTTTTCCACATTGTATTTTATCTTCTGATACAATTATTTTATAATTTCAGGTCATACAGTTTGATGCTCGATAATTCAGCAGGTGGAAGATTTCATAATGATGAAAAGTTGCGAAAATCGTTTGAAGACCATCATTCGTCTGGATTAGTTATATAATGACATTAGCTATTTAGTTCAAACAATATAAGTTTAATTATTGTGACATCAATATTTTTGATTGGTGCTTCCTTTAATTTATTAAGATTTAATGAGATATATTATATTTTTTTTAATATATTTTCTCATCTGGGTCATATTTTGGATAAATGTAGTAACTATTATTAATGGTGGCTATAATATTGCTATTAGCGCTTGTGACTTTTAGCGCTAATTTAGTTGGATATACCAGCTATATAAATCGACGATAAATGGGCAAATTAAGATATTTTACAAGGGATATTGCAACTGTTATAGTTGCTGTAAAAAAATTGCCGTTAAAAATATTGACTTTTAGCGGCAATTTAGTTAAACATATTAGCCACTAAAATGGCAAACTAATATATTTTCAGAAGGGATACTATGGCCATTTAATTGCCACAAAATAATTGCCGCTAAAGATGCGAACATTTAGCGGCAATTATTTTGAATTTAACGGCTATAAAAATGGATGCTAAAGGAGAATAATTAGCCATTATGGATTGGATTTAGTAGCCATAATAATAGCCGTTAATGATGTAAACTTTTAGCGGCAATTATTTTGAATTTAGCAGCTATAAAAATGGTTGCTAAAGCAGTATAATTAGCCGTTATGGATTAGATTTAGCAGCCATTATAATTGCCGCAAACAATTGCCGTTAAAGATAATAATCTTTAGCGGCAATAAACAATACTTTTTACCGACTTTTGTGACAATAGCCGCTAAAGGCTTTAGCGACCCCAACATCAGCGGCTAAACACCAATGGCCGGCAAAAGATATAGCGGCTATTATTATTGCCGCTAAAGCCAATTTGTATTGCCGCTAAAGGTCTTACTTGTAGTAGTGAGAAGTCATGGAAGTGACTTGATTCATAATCGATTCTATATCAGTAAAGAAGGAAAGTTCAGTAGGAATGATCTCATCAATAGTGGGTTCACGAAGTGGTTCACTAGAATCCCTACTTCTAACAGAAGATCTGTGTGAAGAAGAAACCCTACTTCTAGAAGACGATTGAGGAGTAGTACTGGGATGAGAAGAAGAACTACGGATAGAAATAGATTCTAAACTGCGTAGCCTGCCACCTCTTCTACTTCTGGTAGGAGCAGAGGAAGGGAAAAGTTCATCCACTATAACAATTTTACGAGGATCAGGATTTGAAGAAGACATAGTTATACGAGAAAATAATATGAGATGAAAAATGAGAACAATTATAAACAAAGAACAGTGAGGAAAGTTTTTTGCATAATAGGTATTTATTTGAAGGAGTAACCGTCATAAGAAGTGAGTCATGATGGAAAAGTCATAATGAAACAGTCGCTTCATGACTGATGCAGCCGCAAAAAAGCCCTAGAAATCGCAGAAGAGTCGCAGAACCAATTAACGAAGGCCACATGGCACATGCCTTAAATGGAAGTGACATACGATGCGACGGTTCTAAAGGAAACATAATGGTACATGGGAAACGGCGACAAAAGTTCAAATACATACTACTTCCCAAATATTTAATTGCAGAATATTCGGCAAGTGGAGGGACTATCTGTATTGGTAAAAATAAATATTATACATGGACTCATATGAGTGGCTGATATGTCGAGACACGTGGATCAGTAAGAAAGTAACAGCTGGAAAGATGCATTTAAAGAGGCACGAGTCGTAACAGATACGAGCAAATCACTCAGGAGAGGGAAAGGCATGAACGCTCAAGTTTAAATGGTTACATAAAGAAGTACTGGCGGAATGAATCGAGACATTAAAAAGGAAAGATTCATGAATCATTAATTAATAAGCATGAATGACCTCAAACGTTATTGAATCTTCATGAACAGTTATGATTACCAATTGTAACGTCTCATTAATATCATTAATGTTCTTAATGATTCGGTCAAAAAAGGAGAAAGACGTACTTGTAAACTCCTATATAAGGGAAAGAGATATCAATTATACAGACACGTTCTGATTATTATTGGAATACAATTACTTTCTTTTGCTTACTATTGGTTGTCTTTGCTATCTCATATTTGAATTTCCTTTCTTGTTACTAAGTAAATATAGAATTTCTTAATTATCAGTAGCCCGAGTACTTCTTAAAATAAGCTTTGACCGAATTACATTGGTTAAATAAATTTGTTTAACTTGTTGAAAACATATATTGGACAAATTGAGTGTATAATGTGCCAAACTCATCATGCAATTATAATCAATCCAAAGAACTAAAAATTAAAGAGATAGTTAATAGACCAGTCTATAGTCTATACCATGATGATTAGCTTATTCAAAAGGACGTTTCTATAATTGACGTAGACTATACCACACAATCACAAGCACAAAGTTTAAAAAGTAAAAAAAGCACTAACGCATTCCCAACACCTTACAAAAAAATAAATAAACGAAACTAAAACAAAAGTCAGTTCTTCGGTCTCCGCTTTTGAGAGCGGGAGTATTTGGCGCTAGGAGTTCTTTTCCTCAACCAATTCGGTTGCATCAAACCCGAAAATGGTCTAACATTTTGTTACGATGCTCGCTCGGAAGACTTTTGAGTGCAATTTCATCCCTTACCTGTCATTATCCCATTGGTCTTATTAAATGAATCAAGCCTCAAATTTTTGCAATCCACCACTATACGGGTACTATCGTCCGATCGTAAATTAGGGTTAATCCTAAATATGAATTTCAACAATAAATAAAAAATCAACTCCTTATTTCTTTCAAATTCTCCTTCAATTTCTCTACTTAGCCAGCCATCTTGATCATAAGTAGTTAGCCTTATTGGCACCAAAGTTTGCTCATTTGAACCTTGAAAAATTAATGATTCCATACGACCAACAGAAACTAGATCATCCTTGTGATAAAGCCAAGCTCGAATTTCTTCGTACGTGACAATTGCGTCCTCATTAGGTTTCTTGATGGAGAGGTGACGTTCCAATCTAAAATATAGTTTGAATCACGAGAAGAAGCATTATTAAAAGGAGAGAATGATATGGAGACTACTCGAAACTTAGGTGATCTGTATATTATAGTGGATATGGTAATATACAGCATGATAAGGAAGACGAAGGCTATAAAGCCAAAAAATGGACCCTTTCGTGGCTTAGAAGAGATTGGTTTATCCAGCAATGGTTTTTGGTTGTTTTTAGACATTGTATTGGTGATGGGAGAAGAAGAAGAAAATTCCTCAATAGCGTTGTCAAGAAGAAGAAAAGAAGCTCCTCTAGTAGATCTATCCCTTTTAAGAGGACTATAACATATAAAATCACAGGTGTATTTGAGGACTATAACCATATTTATGATTGCACCTATTTTCTTCATTTCTAATTTATAAAATCTTTGTAAATATAAATCCAAACACATATTTATATTATACCCTCGTATATTTCATTATCTTAGTCCAGGTCTACCAATAAATTATTATATTCACTAAATATTTCCTTCATTACTTATTCTTTTATCGTAATCCTGGATAATAAAAAATTTCTTTTATCGAGGAGATTAAAGAATTTATATATATGCAGAAAAATTTATTTTCGTCCTATTTACATAATATAATTTTTTGATAAGAGGAATTCCATTGAACCACTTACGCCCACGGTCACAATATAATTTTTACTTGTATCGAGGAGATTTAATAATTTATATAAGCAGAAAAATTTTATTTGTGTCCTGTTTACATAATATATATTTTTTGACAAAGAATATTCCGTTGAACCTCTTACGCCCCCGCTCCGCCCCTGGTTGATTAACCAGTTAAGATTTTCCTACATGTCTATTAGTTTGGCAAGACTGTTTTGTGAACTCGTTTTCTGGAAAATGCAGCGGTATCTCTGTTCTCTGACAAATTTATGTCAGTGTGGGATCAATTTCTCTTTAGTCAACAAAGCACACAAAACACTAGTTAAAGTTATTCTCCTTCACTTTCCCATAGGGATGGCAAACAGAGCGAAGCGGTGCGGGTTTAGCTTTAACCCGCCCGCCTATAAATTTTAAAATATTTGGATAGATTTTGGAAGCAGATTCAACAGATTAAAATTATCACTGAAGCACAACAAATTCGTCTTTAACGTGAGTTCCTTGTTCGATTTGTAATAAACTGCTTTTGTTATCTAATTTAAAAAACAAAAAAAAAAAAGCAAGAAATTAGACTTCATCCCGTTTTTATCATGTATGATGGAACACAGTATTTTTAGTTTAATCATATATGATTAATTGTTTTACGGCATATGATGTCAAATAAATTATAAACAAGGATTTACACATAGATTTTCTAAATGCCTGGAGATAAAAAAGTCCAACTTTATTGTCAATTTAAAAATTGTATAGACTCACAAAGGAAAATTCACTATCAATCTGGACAGATACACAATTTCATAGAATAACTAGGACATGATTTTGATAAAGTCCAGAAGAGACACGCCCTGCCCCGCCTGTAGCCTGCCTCGCACCCACCTCATTGCCATCCCTATAGTTTCCCGATAATCAAACATCCTCTATGGTTAAGTTACTTGAGAGCCCAAAAGAATGAAATTCAGTGTGATGATGAGGAACGTATCTAAAAACTAGTAACAATTTTAGGATTATAATCTTAAGACTTAAGGCGTCTATGTAATGGCCAACGAAGTCAAATAAAGATAAAAACTAATTTTTGTATTCCGGCATATATGTGGTGTAGAATTTTCCTCATATCATATCATCACCAATATCAAATTCTTTTTCTTCTATCCATAATCTACCGGAAAATATCAATTTTGGCCTTAGAAACATCAATTAGCTTCGGATTGAAGTTTTTATTGTTGATGTAGTCCATACCACACGACCAAGAGCATAAAGTTTAAAAAGGAAAAAGCACTAATACATTCCCAATAATATCAAAACTAAAACAAAATTAGGAGGAACAATTTCTAGGACATCAACAAAATAAATCTTGAGTGCAATTTCCTCCCTTACCTGTCATTATCCAATTGGTCTTATTAAACGAATCAACCCTCAAATCGTTGCAACCTACCACTAGAAGGGGACTCCTCCTAAACATCAACTTAGGATTGCCTGGAAACAGTAATTTAGGGTTATGCCTAACATTGGATTGCAACAGCAAATCAAAAGCCACTGCCTTATTTCTTTCAAATTCTCCTTCAATTCCTTTACTTAGCCAACCATCATGATCATAAGTAGTTAGCCTTAATTGCACCAAAGTTTGCTCCTTTGAACCTTGAAAAATTAATGGTTCCATACGACCAACAGATAATAATTCATCCTTGTGATAAAGCCAAGCTTGAGTGTTTTCGTACGTGAAAATCGTATCCTCATTACTGTTATTGATGGAAAGGGTGATGTTCCAGTCTATAACATAGTTTGAAGCATTATTAAAAGGAGAGAATGATATGGAGACTACGTTGAACTGAGGTTGTTTGATCGTGTGAATGGATTTGATCGAAAAGAAGAACATGAGGAAGAGGAAGGCAATCAAGGAAAAAGCTCCAACATATAGAAGGAAATCATGTGGTCGTGGAAAAAATTCTGGCCTAGAAATTGGTTTATCTAATAATGATTTTTGGATGCTGCTGAGCATTGTATTTGTGATGGAAGAAGAAGAAGAACCCTAATGCGGCGTTATCAAGTAGTAGAAAAGAAGCTCCTTACCTATAAGATCTTTTATAAGGATTATTATCGCAAAAGAATCTTAGGTCTATTTGGAGACGGGATTGGTTTTGTGGCCATTACAAACTTAGTTTTAATTGGATTAGTTAACTCCTATAGCAAAAGTTGATACCTTATTTATTTTAAATAAAAACCCTTTTAAAAAATTATATTCAATAGCTACCTTTTGATTTTTTATAGTCAAATATCTATTTATGGTTACCTCCTACCCTTAAGCCACAAAATAAGCTTTGTATTATTTTTCTCTCTCCACTCAAATTTCTCCTATCCCTAACCAAAAGCTTCAGCCGAGGACCCCTAAGAAAGCTGCCCACCCCCAATCTCTCACCCACCAGCAGCCCCATCTCGTTCTCATTCTCTTCAATAGAGGATAGATCTCCTCCTTCTTGAGAGAGCAGCATTCGTCCTTCCCATTCCCCTTCTCCAAGAACACCCAGCCACCGTCACCGTTTCGACCGTGGCCGTTATTCATTGATACCCCCGCCCTCAGCCTCCCAATCTCATTCTCTGACGCAACATATCGGATCAACAAAAACCTCCGTTATTTCGCCGATAATTGCGTGCTAATCGTCGGCAACCAGAGGCAACGGTGACGGCGAGCGAGGACTGGATGTTGATGCTGCTTCAACGAGACGACATTAGGGTTGTTCTTGAACAAAGACAACGGAGTTGGGGGCTGAGCAACTTGAATTTTCTGTAAATATATTTCAATGTATTTCAATGTATCTCGCTGTATTTCATTATGTTCATTGTCTTTTTTTTCATTGTATTTCAATGTATCTCGCTATATTCTATGTATTTCATTATATTCATTGTCTTTTTTTATTATATTTTAATGTGTCCCACTGTATTCTATGTATTTCATTGTATTCACTGTCTCGCTATATTCCATGAATGTATTCATATGTATATTTTAATTAGTATAATTTATGTATTCAAATATATTATATAACTTCTCTGAAGATTGCTATGTTTTGGGGGTATTTTTCGGTTGAGAATCTTTTTTTTAAATGGAAATACAAAATTAGTGTGTTATAATTGAGTTTGTTGAGTTATATTAGGAGACTATTATGTTAATTGATTCACTTTCTGTTTAAAAACAGTGTAATCCCCTATTTCACGCCGTGAATACAGTCGAGTACAATAATCTGTCCAGCTGTAATCCCATGTTTCACGCTATGAATACAGTCGAATACACTCGAATACAAAAATCTGTCTAGCTGTAATCCCCTGTTTCACGCCTAGAAATGCTATTGTATTCATGAATACAGTAGCTTAAATACATCGAATACACTCTAAAAAATCTGAAAACATAGCTATAGGAAATAATATAGTAAATGGTAGCTACAACTAGCTAATAACCACTAAAACATAGTGGTTTTTGAAAGTTTCTCTTTTTAATTTTATGACCCCATCTCTTTTTTTTACACATGGAAGATTTGCTTTTACACATGAGAGATCTATCTTTTACACTTAAGGGATCTAAAAAAGACATTTTCTTAAATTTAACATTGTAAAAAGTCATGAACGCCTAAAACCCCTTTGGGGACTAGGGGTGTCAATGGACATTTGAAAATCGACTAAATCAACCGAACCATACTGTACCGAACCGGTTTTTAGGTTTCTTTTAAAAAAATCGTATGTTTCTATGTAAATCTATAACCGTACCGATAACTAGGGTATGTTTTTATTTTACAAAAATAAATCGAAAAATACCGAATAAATTTTACATGTGAAAAATATATTTACATAGTAAGTTCAAAAATAATAATGCATTAAATTTTTCTTTGTGCCTTGGAATTATAAAAACTATTACAAGCCAACAAGTAATTAAACTCAAAATACTAATTCCTAAAACCTACTATGCCACTTCTACTTAAACTAAGTTATTTCAAGTATCTTAGCAAGACACAAAATATTCTAGCGATTATGAGTAACAAACTACAATGTATTGAATATGTTTCTTTTCATATAATTTAGATTTATCTTTTTGAATATTTAATCTTCTATAGACTTTATTCTTGAGTCCTAGCTTGGTTAATATCTTTCCACTCGTGTGATTTATATTTTCTTTGCCTTTGCTTGGTTTTTTCTACGCTGTTGTAAAATAGTTGATGGATCTATACTCTAGCCATCTTTCATTTTTTTAATTCATTAAACAGTAAAAATGTCTATAGAGTTTTGTTACGTCTTATAAAAGAATATATGTTATTGCATTCTACTTCTACTGGTGAATTTTACATGATATTTAAAAAAATACCTAAAATCAACCAAACCGTACCGATACCAAAGAGAAACCGACATGATTGGGACGGTTTCAAAAAGTCTAACTTTAGTTATACATAATAGAATAATTGAAAAATTAGTATGGTACTAATTTTATAAAATAACCGGCCGAACCGAACCATTGACACCCTATTGGAGACTAAAATCATATTTATAATTACCATGATTCCTTTTATTTCTAATCTATTTATCATTAACTAAAAATTTATATTAAGATATATACACATAAAGTTTTATCTTATTATCAAACGTCTTAATTGTATTAGGTAAAATATGTTATGGCACGTGGCCAACCAAGAAAGGGACACGTGGAACCTAAACCGGGAGGCGAAAAACCGGAGCAGCTACCCCGTGTGTCACCGGAAAAGACAACGTTCGTGAAGGCATTGAATACTCTGCACCCGATAGCATTCAATGAGGAATATTCCACAACATTAAAGAGAAACGGCCCATTACAGAGAATTTGACATTTATGTTCACCGTTACGTCTTCATCAATGCTCCTCATAATTGATATTAAAAGAGGGCACGACCCTAGTACCTTCTTCATAGCTATAAATAATAAGCTCAATGATCATTGCAAGAGACACAAATTTCCTAAATAACTTATACTACATTCTACACAGAATTTTAATACCATTTTGCTTTCTCGCTTTCTGATCTCTATCATTATTGTGCCCGAAAACCCTATTCCCGGACTCGTCGGTTCTGTCATTCAGCTACATTCTAAGGCTAAGTATTGTATATTTCATCAGTTATTTTGTTACTTTTTGGATCAAATTAATTCGCTTGTCTAGAAATTACGAACAAATTCATTTGTACCGTTTTACGGGTAAATAGTTTGGCGCCCATCGTGAGGCCTAGACAGTCGTGCAATTAAATTGGTCCTTGCCTTTTTTACTAACAAGCTTAGATTGTTTTGTCTTAGAAAAAATCACAAGAAAAAAGATAGCAGACAATACTGATAACAACACTCACAATCCTGAAATTTAGGGGATCAACCTCATTTGGAGGATTCAATCAGCGATACTGACAACGAGGGGAATGACGCCACGCCGATGCATGACAGACAATATCCTCGATATGTTCGAGAAACAACTCCCGATGATGCTCGTGAAGAGCATGTCGTTGATGCGATAAGGGTCTTACAAGAGCAATAGGCGATTATTCTAGGCCATCTCACACGGCAGGATAAGGTTATGACGGAGCTAAAACAGATTCCTCCCGGTGTCCCTACGAACCAAACAATGCAGAGAGTCGATAATGATACTCCCAGGGGTGAAGTCAGTTTCGACAGGGCTGGGGGAAGCGGATCCGGTCTCAACAGCGAGAACGGTCCGTTCAAAAATAAATTTTTACGGTTCATGACGGAAGTAAATGCCCGCTATGACCAAATCCCGGGAGCGCCACCAGTACTGAAAGGCCCAGACACAAAGAAGTATACCCAATTGCCTTATAAATCGAGTGCAGCCCCAGAATTAATCCTGAAGCGGTTCAAAATGCCCGAAGTGCTGAAGTATGACGGAACTTCAGATCCATAGGAGCACATTACCACCTACACAACAGCGGTGAAAGGAAATGATTTGGCTCCTTACGAAATTGAATATGTGTTGCTAAAGAAATTTGGTGAGACGCCCACAAGGGAGCTTTAATGTGGTTTCATTATTTCCCGAGCATTCCATAGATTTCTTTGAAATGCTCGCGGCTTCTTTCATCAAGGCGCATGCCGGTGCCAGAAAATTACAAGCCCGAAAGGCCAACATATTCAGGATTGCAGGGAGAATCTGAGTTATTACGAGAGTTCGTTACCCGGTTCCAGAAGGAAAGGATGTTACTATCAGCAGTCCCGGGAGAATGGGCAGCTGAAGCGTTCACCAAAGGTTTAAATCCGAGAAGTTCGGGCGCTTCCCGGAAGTTGAAGGAAACTCTGCTCGACTTTCAAGCGACAACTTGGGCGAATGTCCATAACTGGTACGGGTCAAAAATAAGGATCGAAGATGATCAGGTTGGCTTTCCATCGTCAACCAAAGGAAGGGAGAAGAAATGAGAAAACCGAAAGATGATGTTGTCACGGATAAACGGACTTCAAGGGGCCAGTTTTTTCCCTACGAACGGACAGAAGGTCGTGGCAGGAGCTCCCAGACAGCAGACAAGTTCATCGTTGATAGATGGACCGATCTTGGCCAAAACATTAGATCGCTGCAGGATAAAGAAATCTCGGGGTCGCGAGATTATTCTTACCCAAAGTTATCAGAGTATAACTTCAACGTCAGTGTAGTGGAGTTGGTGTCAGCTATGAGAAATATCAAAGAGGCATGATTTCCATGACCTATGAGATATGATCCAGCCAGAGGGATACAAATTTATGGTGTGAATACCATGGCACTAACGGCCACCAGACTGGGGACTGCCGTCACCTCCAGGAAGAAGTGGCAACACTTTAAAAGAAGGGTCACGTCAGAGAATTCTTGAGTGACCGAGCTAAGAACAATTATGGTCGGAACAGGGGTAACGCAAAACCCTCAAAAGCAGGAAAAGAACCCCCACGCCAAACGATCAACATGATCTTCAGAGGGAATGAGATTAGTGGGAACACCTTTTCGACAACAAAAACGACAAAAGTATCGATAACTCATAGTAAAAGGGTCCGGGAAGACGATATCACATTTACGGATAAAGATGCAGACGGATTACTACTACCGCACAATGACGTACTGGTAATTTCTTTAAATGTGTTAGATTTTAATATTAAACGTGTTTTAGTGGATCTAAGAAGTTCAACTAATATAATACAATGGAGAGTACTGGAGCAAGCTAAACTCACCGGAAGCATTATCCCGGCAACGAAACTCCTCGCCGGAATCAACCTCGCAAGCGTGACAAACCGGGGAGAAATTTTGCTGCTCACGAACGCTGAGGGAGTAATGAAGACAACTCTCTTCGAAGTGGTAGATGGAGACATGAGGTAGAATATCATCTCGGGAAGACAATCGCTGCACGAGATGAAAGCTCTGTCTTTGACATGTCACCAATTGTTAAAGTTTCCGACACCCAAGGGGATCAAACAGATAAGGGGAGATCAACCGGCAGCAAGAGATATGAATGCAATTTCAGTCTCCAGTAGCAAAGGAAAGGAACGTATGGCATAGCCATTATTGAAACTAGCACTTGCCCCCGAACTAGAGAAAGTTCCGGGGACAGAAGAGTCGGGACAATATTAGGTACCGAGGTATTTTCAAGTACCAGAGGAGACAGACGCGATGAAGTCCACGATAAGAACTAGAGCAAGTTGCGTTGTTTGAAGAATTCCAAGAAAGGAAATTCCATTTGGGAACAGGACTGCACCCGGAGCTTAGGTCCGCTTTTATTGAATTCCTTAAAATTAATACCGATTGTTTTGCATGGTGACACGAGGATATGACAGGAATCGTGGCAGAGATAGTCGTACACAAGTTAAGCTTGGATCCCAAAATACCTCCGGTAAGACAAAAGAAGCGCTCTATTGCTGAAGCAAGGAATAAATTCGTCAAAGAAGAGGTAACCTGTTTACTTAATATTGGTTTAATCCGAGAGGTAACATATCCATACTGGTTAGCCAATGTAGTATTAGTTCCTAAGAAAAATAATAAATTTTGCATGTGCGTAGATTACAAGGATCTTAATAAGGCGTGCTCAAAAGACTCATTCCCATTGCCAAATACCGATCGAATTATTGATGCCACGGCCGGGCACGAGTTAATGAGCTTCCTCGATGCTTATTCTAGGTGCAATAAAATCACTATAAACCCATAAGACCAGGAAAGACTTCATTCATAACAAATTTTGGTACATATTGTTACAATATGATGCCCTTCAGGTTAAAAAACGCCGGAGCCACTTATCAACAGCTCGTGAATAAGATGTTCGAAAAACAAATAGGAAAGACTATGGAAGAATATATATAGATGATATACTCATTAAGTTTTTGAATGCAGGTAACCACCTGAAGCATTTGCAAGAAACATTTGACATCCTGAGGGAGCAAAATATGAAGTTTAACCCCGAGAAGTGTGCGTTCGGGTAAGTTCGGGTAAGTTCCTAAGATTCGTAGTCTCATAAAGGGGAATTGAGGTAAATCCCGACAAAATCAAGGCCATAGAGGACATCCCGGATCAATTGTCCAACGTAAAGAAAGTCTAGAGGCTCATAGGGAGATTGGCAGCTTTGAGCAGGTTCATTTTCCCAATCATCGGAAAAATGTCATCGCTTCTTCACACTACTCAAAAAAAAAACAATTTCGAATGGACACCGGAGTGTCAACAAGCCTTGAAGGAGTTGAAGAAATATTTGTCAAGCCCTCCGTTGCTCTCAAAACCAAAAGAAGGTGAAATATTGCTAGTCTACCTCGCGGTTTCAGAAGTTGCGGTAAGCGCAGTTTTAGTCCAAGAGGATGAAGGTACGCAATCTCCCACTTATTACGTTAGCAAAACTTTAACGGGAGCAGAAACTCGCTACCCACATCTGGAAAAGCTAGACTTAACTCTCGTAGTCGCCGCTCGGAAGCTGAGGCCCTACTTCCAATGCCACCCGATAGTTGTGGTGACTACTTTTCCTTAGAGGAATATCCCCCATAAACCTGAGCTCTTGGTTAGATTGGCCAAATGGGCCGTCGGAATGAGCGAGTTCGATACAGAGTATAAACCGAGGACTGCAATTAAGTCACAAGTTTTGGCTGACTTTGTGGCCGATTTCAGCCTGAAACTATAGCCTCTGGCAACCAAGGAAGCAATAATGGTGTCAAAGTCGACATCAGGAGTTTGGACCTTATTTACAAATGGAGCTTCAAACATAAAAGGGTCCAGGCTCGGAATAGTCTTGATCACGCCTTCGGGGGAAACCTTAAGGCAAGCCATCAGAACGATTCCTTAAACTAACAATGAAGCATAGTACGATGCTTTGATTGTAGGGATCGAATTGGCCCGGGGGATGACTCCGAAGTCATCGAAATCAAATGTGATTCGCAGTTGGTAGTAAATCGGGTCTACGGAATTTTTGACACCAAAGAGGAACGTATGCAACAATATGTGGTAAAGGTTCAGGCTTTATTAGCACGATTCCAGGAGTGGTCAATTACTCTTATCCCGAGGGAAGATAATGCAGATGCATTAGCAAATTTGGGCTCGTTGACATAAATCCAGGGATCAGAATCAGGGACGGTAGCACAACTAATGAACTTAGTCATGGACACAGATGGTTACTATGAGGTGAATACGACTAGTTTGGTTTGGGACTGGAGAAACGAAATAATCGATTATCTCGAGCAAGGAAAGTTGCCGAAGACCCCAAAGCATCAAGAGCATTACGCGCCAAAGCTGCATGATATAGCTTCAAGAAAGGCCAATTGCACAGAAAATCCTTTCAAGGCCAATTGTACAGAGAAGTCCATGAAGGGATATGCGGCAATCATTCGGGTGCAGATTCTATGGTGCTGAAATTAGTTCGGGCAGGATATTACTAGCCCCATATGGAACATGATGCCAAGGACGTCGTAAGAAAATGTGATAAGTTCCAACTCTACGCACCACTAGTACATCAACCGGCAGAACCCTACATTTGATTCTGTCCCCGTGGCCATTCATGACATGGGGGATGGACATCGTCGGAATGCTACCACCGGCTCTTGGAAAGGTAAGGTTTCTTTTAATTTTGATTGACTATTTTTCTAAATGGGTGGAAGCAGGTCCCTATCAGAAGATCGGAGAACACGAAGTGGTCGACTTCCAATGGGAAATTATAATTTGCAGGTTTGGAATACCAAAGGAGATTGCATGCGACAAAGAGCCGCAGTTATCAGCGCAAAAGTTACAAAGTTCCTTGAATATTTGAAGATATAGAGGATCACCTCTTCACCTTATCATCCGAGCGCAAATGGTCAAGAGGATTCAACAAACAATGTGATTATACAAAATCTAAAGAAAAGGTTGGAAGCAGCAAAAGGCAACTGGCCCGAAGAATTACCTGGGGTTCTTTAGGGCTACCGAACAACGGCCAAGTAAAGCACAGGAGAAACCCCTTTTTCCCTTGTGTACGCCACAAAAGCTTTGATACCGGTGGATGTAGGGGAACCAAACGTAAGTTATTTCCAGGTGGACGAAGAATCGAATCACGAAGCAATGCTAATCAACTTGGAGCTGCTCGAGGAATGCCTGGTGCATGTCAAAATGGTGGCTCAAAAGCAGAGAATGATATTACAATCGAAGTACCAACCTCCATTAATTCAAAGTAGGAGACTTGGTCTTGAGGAAGGTAACTCAAAACACCCGGGAACTCAACGCGGGAAAGTTAGGCTCAACATGGGAAAGCCCTTACCGGGTTTCAGCTATCACTAGGAAAGGATCATACGAGTTGGAGAACCAGAACGGAGACAAGTTGCACAACAATTGGAATGTAGCTCATCTCAAAAGATATTACTGCTGACGAATAACAGTCAAACGGAAAGTATGTGTTGCACTCTAATTCCCTTCGTTTAGTTTTTGTCCCAATTGGGTTTTTTTGGAAAGGTTTTTAACGAGGTAGCGACAAAAAGCATACTACAAAGACAGCAGTGATAAGACCTTTGATAACAAGGAAAACAAACAAGTTTCCACTCGGGGACGATTAGATAATCTTTGCTTTGATAGTACATTCCCACCGGAAAGTTAAGTTTGCTGCCAAACAAAGGTTACCCGACCGTTTACGAGCACAAACCACTAGAGGACTGTAAGGTATTCTTTCGCTCGATATCATGGATTCCTAAGGGGAAGCAAAGTATGTTGCCGAGTGGAGGATTACCTACCAATTCATTGGGGGAGCCTTCGAGGGTACAAGACTTACAGTGTTCCAATTCGTACTCTCTGCCTTCGAACTCTGGGGGGGAATAATATGAGGATACGGCAACAATGACTGCCGCGTCAACCGGGAACGAAAGTCCGGAAACAAAATGCTTCATCGGGACCTGGGACTGCACAACCAGCCCCGCAGAAACAAGTTGTACAAGATAGCCACATGTAATGGCAAGTTCTTTATGCATAGATAATGCTTATGTATTTTTTAAATAAAAGGAATAAAATGAAATCCTTTTGCTTTTATCTTGTTTCTTATCTGAATGATGAACTAACTTTGTCATTTGAAAGTTAAACAAGCAAATGTTAGTGCCGTAATAAACAGGAGACGTCCTCTTCAAAAGCACCATAAACATAAGAGGGCCCTCTCTTATAGAAACCCTCACGTTAAAGGGTTGGTTCCGAAAGAATTTATGCCCTGAATCAAAGGGAAAAATACACCCGAAGCCGCATATGAAAAGGATGCAAAAAGCAAACTTGCGCAAATACTTATTGAAACCCTCATGTAAAAGGGATAATTCTCAGAAACAAAGTGCATCGAAGAAAATGCATCCGAGACCGCATACAGAAAAATGTGGAAAAAAAACATGCGCAGAATCCATAAAAGAATACAAGGGTTAAAAAACTTGTACGGATATTCAAGCAAAAGTAAGACTCAAATAAACATTTGAGCAAAAATATGTCTTCATTTACAAGAACGTGCCAAGGAAATAACAAAACGGGAAAAGACAAGTAAAGCTAAACTGCAGTGCCTCTGGGCCCAAGAGAAAGAGAAGTGTCTGCGCCCCCGGGAGTGGTAGACGGTTCCACCGATGGCTCGAGATTTTCCCCAGTCAGATCTTCAACATCGTCGCCCTCCGATTCTTCTTCAGTTCCCGAAAATTCGGAACCAGAACAAGATGGGTCCGATACATTGGACCTCGATGGAAGGCCAGTCTTAGCGGCTAACTCAAGCTCGCGTGCCTTAGCAATTTTGGCATCAATATCAATGACACCAGCTTCGGTTTTTCTCCTCATGCTGTACATGGCATAAGTTTTTTCAACATTGAGGTAAGTCTCTCGGCGCTTGAGTTCTTCTTTGAGTTTGGTTATCTCAACAGAAAGATTTTCCCGACGGACCTAACAGATTTAAGGCTGATGTCAAGCTCGCGAATAGTTGAACTATAGAGCATGTTATGCTCGATAGTTTTCCTGTACTTCTCTTCTAGTTGGGCATGTTTCGCCCCCGCGGCAGCAAGCTCTTCGACTTTGGAGTTCAAGACTGCTTCCAAGTTAGTTACCCTTTCAGAAGCAGCAGCCTCGCGCTGGGTTGCAGCAAGAATGGCATCCTGGACTTCAGCCCATTTAGCCTTGGCTTCATCAAATCTAACCCTCAGCGGGCCAACTTCTTGGCTGAGGGTTATCACTTCTCGCTCGCTTTGCTGCAAACAAGCTTCCAAAATGTCGGCCTTGGTGGCTCTGGTTTCTAGTTCTGAGAGACGGAGAATGGTTTGGTCCCGTTCCACCAAAAGCTGATCCCATTTAGAAGTAAGTCCTTCTTTCACATGAATCAACCTTTGAAGGCCCTCAGAAGCAAGAAAGTTGGCCTGCAAAACAAGAAGAGGTAAAACTTAACGTACATTCATTCAAAAGTAAGAGAAATAACAAAGGAAGAAAGTAACGTACCGTTGCGGCGTTCTGCATAGCATTGTTCAACAAACACTCTCCTAAGAGTGTCTGAATCTTTTCCCAATCCTTTTCTGAAGCCAAAGGATTCAGATAGTTAGCAAGCTCCACCGGTCGGGAAAGAAGATTGCACCCGGTAGAGACCGAAAGAGTAAAATTCCTCCTCCTCTGAGGATCTTCAAAAGGGGCAGCATAATTTTGCCCCAAATTCCCGTGAACTGGGGACTGTGGAAGAGGAATGCCTTCTTCATGGTCAGATGTGGCCGCTGGAGATGATGTTGCTGGTGTAAGAGTGTATGAAGATGGAAGTGATGTAGCAGCTGCTGGTGTTGGAGAAGGTGGTGATGAAGTTGATGGGGTAGAAGAATGAGAAACAACTGTGTCAAAGGTAGCACTGGATGTTGGGTACTCGCCAACTGAAGACGGCAGTACCTGGTACTCTGCCTTGCAGTACCGGGCACAACAATCAAGGCCCGAGAACGGGAGTTGGCATTATCTACCAAATCGAATTCTCCCCAAAGTGCCGAGACTTCATCCTCAGTTGGTATGACTGTCTCAACTGGTTGAGCATCCTATTGAGATGATAAGGATCATCACCTTCTATGAAGAGAAGCTCCTTCATCACTAGCTTCTTCATCATCATCAATCATCACAGTGTCTATCACCGGCCTGGAAGGAGGACCAGGCATCATCGCCACTAGGGATTGCTCGGGGACAGCAGCCTTCGCCCGCTTATTCTTCTCCCCGGCCACGGAACTCCTCGGTTGCTTATCTTCTGGCCGAGGACTCCGTGAAGATGTGGTTGCACCCGAAACAGGCCCAGAGATACCTGTTCGAGTGAGAGCTTCCTGAAGCAGCCTCGTTACATCAGCGGGATCAACCAAAACATCCTTCTCGCGAACAGAAACAGAGCCCGCAAGTAGATCTAACTTCATAAACAAGTCAGAAGGGTTCAACCGATATGCAAAGTAGAGAAAGGTGGAAGTGAGGTAAGATCAAATTACCATGATTTTTGGCCTTCCACCTGTATTTCGTGGCCAACTCTTTCCACAAGCGAGTTTCAGGCGTTGTGACATCCAAAATTTTCTGAACCCACTGGTCTAAGCCTTTCACCACCGGTGGGACCTATTGAGTCGCTGAAACATACGAAGAATGAAAACACGACCATAGAAGAATATTTAATGAAATAAAGAAATATTAGAGATACTACGAGCGCGGTTCCAAATGGCTGGAAAGGATGAAGCCATTTTTGGAATGATACTGGTGGTGGCAACCGCGACGAACCGTTCCGTCTATCCGCGTTCACTATCATCATCCATGCTAGTCAACAATGCATGGTGACCTCGTTTGAAGAGATTTATCATACCTCTCGGAAAATCTTAGGGGAGTAGAGATTCATCATGTGACCTAAGTTTAGGTCTTCTCCAGTTTCTTGGAACAAGCGTCGAAGGCCGGCAACCATCCTCCACGTAGAAGAACTTATCTATGCCAAACATACTTGATAGCGGAGGCAAAATTCCGCAATCATGGAATCAAGCTCTCCACTCAAAGGAAACGCATTCAAAGTAAAGGTATACGTGTAAAAGTATGTAAAACCTTCCTTGGGAAGGGTCACTCGCTCTGATAGATCGGAAGCGATGATATCCAATTCATGGCAACGACAATCTTCCTTCGCAGCGGGAATACTGGAAGGACGAATGGAAGAAGGGTACCTGCTAACAGCCCATGTAAGAGGGTTAGCAGAAGGGAATTTCTCCTCAAAATCCTTTGCGGTATTGAGTCTTTTAGGTATGATGGAGTCTACGATTGGAGAGACAAAGTCGTCGATTTTGTTTTTGCCTTTTGAAGAATCAGTATGTTTTGAGGAGGAAGCCATCAGAAAAGAGAAAGGATTTTTATTTGAAGAAGATAAAGACTCAGTAGGCGAAATAAGATGAAGGAAGTTGGAATACAAGGGGGAAGTTCATACGTATAAGTAAAGTTTTGGCGGCTAAATCATTGACTAAGATTACCTCGATAACCGGAAAAAGGCATGCTAAATCATGGGAAGACTCGTGTTCGGGCATTAAATGCGGAGAGACAGGCGTCTAATCAACCGTCAGTGGCCTTGAAAAGGAATTATAGTAATTTCCACCAAAAGAGTGTTTCCACCAACTTTCCGGTAACACAAAGTTATGTCACCGGAAAGCAGGAGGACTATTTGTATTAGGTAAAGTATGTTATGGCACATGGCCGCCCAAGAAGGGGACACGTGGAACCTAAATTGAGAGGACAAAAATCGGACGCAGCTATCCCGTGTGTCACCAAAAAAGATAACGTTCGTGAAGGCATTGAATACTCTGCGCCCGGTAGCATTCAATGAGGAATATTCCACAGCATTAAAGAGCAACGGCCTGTTACAGAGAATTTTGCATTTATGTTCATCGTTATGTCTTCATCAATGCTCCTCATAATTGACATTAAAGAAGGGCACGACCCTAGTACCTTCTTCATAGCAATAAATAATAAGCTCAATGATCATTATAAAGGACACGAATTTTCTGGCTAACTTATACTATATTCTATACAGAATTTTAATACCATTTTGCTTTCTCGCTTTTATAGTTCATCATTATTGTGCCCGGAAACCCTATTCCCGGACTCGTCAGTTCTGTCATTTCATCTACATTCTAAGGCTAAGTATTATATATTTTATCAGTTATTTCGTTATTTTTTGGATCAAATTAATTCACTTGTCTAGAAACCACGAACAAATTCAACTGTATCGTTTTATGGGTAAACATTAATCTCATTTAACATTAAAATGTATCAAATCATTTTAATTAGGCCAAACCTTTCATGGAAACAAATAGCATACAATTAGCTTACTTTTTAAAAAGTATTTTCATTAATAATAGTACATTTGTTTATTCCAAATATAAAATATCTTGTTAACTATTTTAGCAGATTTAATTTTAAATTAAAACTTGAAAGTTTGACCAAATCTATCACATCCCTAAAAATCTCCTAAATTTAGAAACAATCTTTTCTTTCTTTTCGAAAAAAAGTTTCAGCTTTGCCTATTTCCATTGTAACGATCCGACCGGTCGTTTTGAGAATTTGCACTTCGCTCGGTTGTTTGAGGGCATGAGTAACTCCATATGATGTATTACGACTTATGTGAATCGTCGGTTTTGCTTTTCAGGTTATTCGGAATTGATTTGGAAGAATGATTCTCAGCTAGAAGCTTTAGATTTGAAAGGTTTGACCAAGTTTTGGCTTTTTAGAATTTGACCTCGAATTGGATTTTTGATGGTTCAATTAGCTCCGTTGGGTGATTTTGGACTTAGGATCACGTTCAGATTATGATTTGGAGGTCCGTAGTAGAATTGTGCTTGAAATGGCGAAAGATGGAATTTTGGAAAGTTTGACCGGGAGTGGACTTTTTGATATCGGGGTTAGATTCCAATTCCGAAAATTGGAGAAGGTCCGTAATGTAAATGTGACTTGTGTGCAAAAATTGAGGTCAATCGGACGTGATTTGATAGGTTTCGGCATCGATTGTGAAAGTTTGAAGTTTCAAGTTCATTGATTTCGAATTGAGGTGTAATTCGTCGTTTCGATGTTGTTATGTGTGTTTTGAGGCCTCAAGTAGGTCCGTGTTATGATATGGCACTTGTTGGTAAGTTCGTACGGGGTCCCGAGGGGCTCGGGTAAGTTTCAGATAGGTTTGGGTTGTGTTGCGCTCGTTTTTTATGTTTCGACGTTGTTTCTTCAAGCATAAATGGTACTACATTAAGAAAATAAGCTCCGGTTTCTATTTTATTGAAGAATTAGATCCGTATCGTAATTACGGAGCCATATCAAAAAGAATCATCGAATTTGGACACCGTATAAGGATTTTATGGTCATTTTACTAAGAATTGGGTTGCCAGATATTTATGTATAATTACGAAATTGCCACTGAGTTCGTATTTAAAAATCTGTACTATTTTCAAATATTGAAACCAACATATCTCCTTCAATATAAGGTCAAGTGGAGTTATTCAAGAGCCTAACTTGACTAAAATTTTAGAAGATATCCATTGGAGGCATTAAAAGCGAGTTTCGGGATCGTTTGGCATGAGAAGCAAGGCAGAATAGCTGGGAGAAAGATATATAAAACAAGGTTTTTTCATTTGGTCATATTTTGAGTTGGGGATCTCGGATTTGGAAAATTTTGGAGGCTATTTTTACCATATGGATTGGGGTAAGTGTTATGTCACGCCCCAACCTCGGGAGGCGCGACCGACGCTCAATCGAGTGACCCCAACTGAGCAAGCCTTAACAAACACTACCTACCCAACTCAATGCGCATAAGGGGACCATGTTTTCATTTATTCAACAAAGGAAGATAGTATATTCGACATTTTTAGTTCATTTTAGATCATAACATTAAACTGTAGATAAGTTAGTTTCTAAAGTTCTCATAGAGTTACAATTCATAGGCAACATAAGTATAGAATTACAATATAGCTCGCACACCCATCCGACACCCACATCTGACCCACATATATGTCTACGGAGCCTCTAAGGATACAAAAGATAAATGTGACAACGCCGGCAACAAAGCCCCGGCTATACCTCAAAAGTGAAAGTCCAAAAAGGCAAGAGGTGTTCAATGTAGCCCCTTGAAGGAGAAAGGGGCTCACCAAGATCTTTGAGAAGGAGAATGCTCCGCTACACACGATCGGCACTATCCGCTACGGAACCACCTACATTCATTAAAAAAATGTAGCGCCCCCGGCAAAAGGGACGTTAGTACCATGGAATAGTACTAGTATGTATAACTAAACACCATTTTACTAGAAAGAACTACCGAGCAATGACAAGTAAATCACATAGGTGAATCAAATATGCAAGTCATAGAATCATTCGCATAATTCCCATAACTTAGTTTGGGGCATTTCTTTCACACGTTCATCACTGTTCTCGATACCACCGCTATGCTGAGCGGAGTCCGATCACGACCAGACCGGCTAGGATGCCTCATTGGAGGCATACATCTCAATCACTATTTCATTTCCCTTATCCGGAGTTCAATATCAGCACATCACCACCATGTGTGCAGCATGGTGTCCGATCATGGCCCGATCGGCTAGGCCGCCTTGCCTAGGCGTGGTTTCTTTCTTCATTAATCATCTCACTTGAATCAATTATCTTTCATGTATCAATTCAATTCATGGGCACTTTGGGCCACACTTATCTCATTATTTTCCTTTTCAATATTCACCTTGCAAGTTATGATCATATGCACATACGAAAGTAATTCAAGTTGCAAGCACATGTAAGTGTTCACATAATTAGCATGAAAATTCTCAGTTTTGATCTTTGGCTTATAGCCCACGCATTTCAACACATGATTGTATACTTCATACTTCATTAAATATCAAGAATAGTACATTACTCACGTTTGGGGCACATCTTTCATGTATATGTGCATATAAATTGCAAATCAATCAATGTGAAACAATAATCAGTACACCAACCAATTCAAATCTTACCACACCTTCGTAAACGCCAACAGAGCTTAATTTCTAAAATAGGGGGTTTTAGCCATACATACCTCAATATAGCTTTTCTTACTCTTTACAAATTTCGGAATTCTTATCACTTCGATCTATAATGCAAGAATTACAAATTAAACCGGAAATTAGAGACGAGGTTGAGATTCTAGCTTGGTTAAAGCATAATATAGAACACTTGAGGTGCATTATGATCTTAGGCCCCCTTTGAGAGGAATTTCTATCATTCTATACCCCCAATTGCCATCTTTTTAGTTTACTACTTTCAAATGTCCTATGGTGTGGTATGCATGCAAGAGATTCATTTTTATACCCATGAATTACTTCCCTAAGGACCCCATATAGCTAAGTATACAAATATGAGCTGAGGTGATGGAGCCTTACCTCTTGGGATGAAGATTTAGGAGCCTTCACTTGATTAGCTTCAAGGATTTAGCAAGATTCTATGGAGTAATTTGATGGGGAGAACTTTCTCTCACTTAGACCCCTCTCCCTCACTCTAGAAATGTCTAGAAAATGCTCAAAACGAGCTATAATACCCAATATAACGATAGGGGCATCGGGTTAAAAATTAGAAAATTGGAGCCCCGAGTCGGATCTGCGGTCGCATTTGCGATCGCAAAGTGGAAATGCGGGCCGCATATTGGACCGCAAAAAGGCTCCCAAAACCTGAACTTTCTGTTTGGGTATGCGACGAAAATGCGGTCCGCATACCCGTTATGCGGTCGCATAATGCACCGCAGAGCTGACCTTCACAAAATCCCAAGGAATTTATGCGACGATTATGCGGTCCGCATATCGGTTGTGCGATCGCAAAATGGACCGCACTCTAAACCACAAATTAGCTAACCCACTGACTCACTTTGCGGCAGATTTGCGGTCCGCGTACCTAGTATGCGACCGCATTCTTGACCGCATTTTTGCACCCTCCCGGAAAGCTTTGGTTCTTGATTTTTAAATGCATAGATCAGCTCTAAGGTTCCGAACTGAGAATTCTTTATGAGATTCTAACAATTGATCCTAACTTGGCACTACGAGATTCGGGTTTTGAGTAGAAAAACTCATGGGGCCTTACATGTTATCTACTCGGTTTTTGTTATATTTCATGAATCCATCTTCGTTTTTGGCATTTGATTGACGATTTCAAAGTAAAATTTGGGGGTTTTTGCCTAAAGTTTCATAAAGTGAATTTTTAAGTTTTGAACATTGATTCGGAGTCGGAATTGGATGAAATTAGTATGGTTTGACTCATAATTGAATGGGTTGTCGGATTTTATGAGTTTTGTCGGGTTCCGAGATGCGGGCCGGGATTGGGCTTTTTGGCCGATTTTGGGCTTTTGATTAAGGATTTAACCTTTTTCGATTGGGATTGGTTCCATTAGCATTATTTGATGTATTTGAGCTGTTTTTGGTTGGTTTCGAGCCGTACAGAGGCCGGAACGCGTGAGATGGCATTTTTGGAGCATCGCTTGGCTTGCTCGGTATTGATATTGGCTTGTTCGAGGTAAGTAACTCTTCTAAACTTAGTGTTGAGGGTATGAAACCCTGAATTACGTGCTATGTGATTGGTATTGAGGTAACACACATGCTAGGTGACGGGCGTGTGGCGTGCACCCTGTGAATTATGACTCCGTTGTTTCCATGGCACTGTATAGTGGTCCTATCTTGTTGTTATTTGTGTTTTCACCATGTGATAAAGTAATTGAGCTGTAAATCATGCTAGATATCATGTTAGGATTTATGTCGATACTGTTGGGACCCATAGTGGTCATTTCTTGTTGTCATCTCACTAATTTTATTGATATGTTCGTACTTAGTCATATTCATGCATTCATATCATATCTCAGTCTCAGTTGTTATTTATTGATACGTCATACCATTGTTGTCGGGCTAGTTTCATGATATTGTGAGCCCGTAAGTGAGACTGGAGAGATTGAGGACGGAGTGAGGCTGAGAGCCTGCTTATGAGTGATAGTTATGGGATCGGGCTGCACGCCGCAGCATGTTATATTGATTACATTTTATGGGATTGGGCTGCACGCCGCAGTGATATAGCGCTTGGGTGCTTGGGCTGAAGGAGCCCCTCCGGAGTGTGTGTATATATATATATATATATGGTGGGGGGGGGGGGGGGGATCGGGTTGTCCCCCGTAACGAGTATTTTACTGTATTAAGTGATTGAGTGTGCTGAGTATTGAGCATGGTAATAGATAATGTGAGACAGTGAGGTTGATTACTCTGAGAGCGTGAGTACATGAGTTCATCACAAAGAGGCATTGCCTTTTTCATGCGTACTTGAGATACATGCATAGAGATGCATTTTGTTTTGCTGCCCGGTTTTGGACATTCATGATTTTACTTGTATCTTAACATGTAGGCATTGAGATATACTTTCCTCATGCTATCTTAAAAATGAAACACTTACCTGATGAAAGGTTTTTGGGAAAAATTTCAGTTTTCAAACTTACTCATATTTTTGATGATTTCGGTAAAGGATTCGGGTTTTCACTGATATACTTGAAAAGCGAAACTATTTTTGGAAAACTATGAAAAGGCTGAGCATTTTATCTCTGAGCTATTTCTCTATTTAACTTCTTTACATTGTTATGAATTATTGTTGGATATTGGTGTTGGACCCGACATATGTTGCAGCTCCTCACTACTTTCAACCTAAGGTTAGGTTTGTTACTTACCAGTACATGGGGTCGGTTGTACTGATACTACACTTCTCCACATTGTGTGCAGATGTTGGATGTTGAGGTTGCTGTGTTCGATGGGAGCTGGCTTTGAAGATGTACCTGCGTTCCGGTTGTAGCTGCCTGTTGTTCATGCTAGCCTTAGATTTTAAAACTCTGTTTATGTACTTTTCAAATAGAAAGTGTATTTAGTTCATACGAATTTTGTAAACTCTATTCTTAGAAGCTCATGATTTGTACTCCAGTCCTTGGGAAAGGTATAGGATTCAGATAATTCCTTTGTTTAATTGTCATTTTAATATTATTAAAATTGGATAGTTATTAGTTGGCTTACTTAGCGAGTTGGGTTAGGTGCCATCACGATTAGTGGATTTTGGGTCGTGACAGATTGGTATCAGAGCTCTAGGTTCATAGGTTCTACAAGTCATGAGCAAGTGTCTAGTAGAGTCTTGCAGATCGGTATGATGACGTCCATACCTATCTTCTAGAGGCTACAGGGCATTTAGGATATACTTCCTATCTTTCTTTCCTTATCGTGCGACATTGATTCAGCTTGAAGCGTAATCCTTTGAATTCCTTCCACGCATGAGGTGCGAGATATGATTTTTGTGTGTTGATGATGGCCAGTCTGGAGGACTTGAGGCCGGGTTTTTACTGTAGCTTGAGCACCGAGGTGTTGATTATGTGAGCATATGCTTTTGGATTTATATGTCCGGAAGTGTCCCTATTAGTGGAATTTGTGGCTGGATAGCTACGTGATGAGTATGATGTGACTACAAGATGTGTTCATATGATTTGAATGTGGCGAGAAGGGTTTGCTTGACGTGTAGAAAGAACTATTTGGTGCTTGATTTCCATCTTGATTTGACGTAAAGTTTTGAGTTATTGGTGTGTTAAAGGATCCTTTTCATGTTGTTTAGTTGAGGAGTGGTGTAGATTTTCATCTCGTGATATGAGTTCAGACTCAGGAAGATTAAGTGGTTATGTAACAGTTATGACTGTGGAAGGGAATAGAAAGATGTCAGTTTGAGGCTAAGCACGTGGGTTATCTACTGCGGGATGTCCTAAGGTTGTGTGATCCCTATGTTATTTTGTTGAGAGTTCTCTTTTACCAGTGAATTATATGTAGTTCAATTTGAGTTTGGATTACTTGTGAAAGTTGGCTTGACTATTACGAGGACGAATACGAGATTTGCAAATGATTTGAGGTATTATATGGTTTGTGTTACATGAGCTTAGGAAGGATTAAGTTGAATCCTATTGCGGTGTTATGCCAGTATGGGGTGGCTATTGTAAGTTATTTGATGCTTTATTCCTTGGCTTTGAGCCAAGTGGGGGAGTCTGCTATCGACGAGTTGATTTCACGGTTTTGTGTTGTAGTGGTTTCAATTTGAGGTATACTGGTGAATCAGTTATGGCTTGCAAAGTTCGAGATCGGGGGTGACTCGAGTAAAGGAAATTTTGGATAAGGGTTGTATTATTCTTTATGGGTATATGAGAAACATTGGATGATTGACTTGTTATTTGAAAAGGATGTAGCGTGCATGGAGTAGGGATTCACTCGGTTGCTTAGAAGAGTGGCTTACTTCCTTGGGAGTTGTTGTGCTAATGGGGTACATGTCGTTCTGTTCATTTGATCAATTTAATTGGGATCTAATTAGAGTGGAAGAATCTCAAGAATGGTTCTAATGGATGCAAGATCTAAATGTGGCAATTGGGAATTTTGCGAATTTGTACTTGGCTAGAATCGGAGGGTTACATTGGATGGTGTTGAGACTTGCAGTATTTCTATATCATTCTGGAATCTACATTTTAGTATCAGGAAGGTAAAATGAATAGCTTTAAACTCACAGAAGGTCAATCCAGAAGTATCTCGGTTGTGTTACTTGTGGGGTGCTTAAGAGAGCATTCTGCTGCTTATGAGCCTTAGGGCGGTGTGGTTTTATGCTTGGGTCTCATGTGGTGAGTCTTGGTTGAGGATTGTGGTATTATGGCGAGGAGACATATCAATTTGAAGGCAATTCGAAAGGAACTCGGAGAGTTAACATAGTTTAGTAACGGGTTGGATCAGCATGGTAACGGATGCGATTGGCTTTTTTGGTCCTTATGATATAGTGAGTTTCTAAAGGTGTTTTGTGGCGATACTCTTGGGTTTGTAGCTTGGTTGAGTTAGAGGGATTCAGTCCTGACGGTTTGGTTTTGTGCAAATGGGATTCGAGAGTTCTTGATGGTTTCTACCACGGTTAGAGATTTATATTTCCTACTGGCGTGGGGAGCATGTGATGTATAGTAATTTTCTCCTGGATGGGATCAAATGGAAAGTTCCTGGCTAATTAAGTATACAGTTGCTTGTGACTCGGAGTGGATTACGAAGTTCTCGTATTTTTCGTATGATCGCATGGTATGTGCGGTGCGTTGTGTAAGGTTGAGATTTGCATGTGTAAGGTCACGGTTCAATGTTGAAGGGAAGGACATAAATTCTTAGGCAGCATGGACTGTTTCAGATGACTACGTAAATGACATTACTATTTGGTATGGCTTGATGAGAGTATACATTTCAGAAGGGGCAATGTTTTTTGATTTATGGATACTTCATTGGTATTGCGGCACTCTCCTGGTTGATCGACTGTCGATATTCAAATTTTGCTATGTGGCATGGAAGAACTATAGAAGTATTCCTCGTGGGGTGATCGTGTATGAGAGATGTGTTAGATATCCGAGCGGTGGAGTTGGGATCAAATATGGTGATTCGTGTGTTCTATGGATTTGGAGACTGGGAGTTCTCAGGAGCAGATTGTTTCATGGTTGTGGACTGTGAAGTTGTGGCCGAAGCTAGCCAGATGATAGTATGTGTTATGATTCAGTCATTGTGGACTTTCGGAGGGTTATTTATCTATTTGTGGATGGCTAGAGTTGATGTGGGGGTCTGTTGGTTGGCTCCATACTGCTATTGTTGAGGGATATGCCATTTGGTTGTTATTGAGCTTAATCGTGTTCTGAAATGATCTATGAGTTACTCTTCTATGCTGCGAGGAGTTGTGATTCGTTAGTTATATGCACATATGGTGCGGTTCTATTTGGGCTTTTTAGCAGAAATTTGAGCAAGATGAGTATTTAGGTATTGCGTGATTGATTGCGCGTTGGCTATGTTCTTTCCGAAAGATGGCATTGTGTTATTTGCTCTCCGTGGTTATGGTAATGCACTTTGGGTGCTTGATGTCGAATTTTGCGGGGTTATTGATTTTGAGCAGGGTGGCTCAAGGTATATAATATGGACCAGCGTTTGGATGGGTCACGCATTGTAGCGGAGTTATGTTGAGACATGATACTTTGAGTTAGATTTGTGTATTTTGGTTATACGGTGTGTGATAGGTTCTTAGCATTGAGTTGTGGCGATACATGTTGAGCTTGCGAGATAATTCTCTCGTCTGAGTCATTTTCCATGATTGAGTACATTTGGAATGTTGCTTATGGGTGCACGGATTGAACGAGTTGCGGCTTTAGATTGTATTGATGTGTCGTGTCAGTAGACTGGTCGTGTTGGATGGGATGAGGTCATCGTACCTAGAATGGGTGCTATTGGATCTGATTGCGGTATATTTGGAAGGATGTTGTTGCTGATCAGCTTGAAATTTGCTATAGTTCCTATCGAAGGAGAGGGAGTTCCACAACTTGTTAATGTGATGTATGGTTATGAATTTCTGTGTGTTTCTCTCATCATTGGTAGTATATGAAGGTGTTAGAACGAGGCTTTGTTTGATAAGAGGTTTATTACCGGTATTAGGTTGTTTTGATCAGCTACTGTGATTAGAAATTATCGCTATGAGTATTAGAGTTTTGAGGTATATCATGTGATTACATCTTGGGATACGGATATGGCTTAATACAGCTTGTTCAGACTTATACAGTGTGTAAGATGCGAGATTCTGATCTTATAGAAAATTTTGGGTGAGCAAATTGGATTCTAAGGCTTATGGGCTAGGTTGGATTAACAATCTCAGTCATGCTGTGTTATCATGCCTATATGGGATAGGGTGATGTGGGATCAACCCCTGGCATGTGCATGGTAAGGTTACACTGTGGTTGATGGCTTTGATAACAACTATGGCCACGTTCGAGGTCGAACGTATGTTTAAGTGTGGGAGTATTAGGGGTGGGCATTCGGTACTTCGGTTCGGTATTTCGGTATTTGATTTATCAATTGTGTATACCAAATACCGTACCAAAGTATTTCGGTACGGTTCGGTATTTCTTATTTAGGTTCGGTACGGTTCCGGTACGGTTTCGATTTAAACCAAATCTTCATTGTCTAGAGCTCCCAGCTGAAACATAATAGAGGATCATTCCGAACCATAATCAAAAGTAAAAGGATAAAATTTTAACATTTTTCCTGATATATTTTGACATTAACAATTCACTAAGTTCACGTAGGAACTCCATTAAAATCAAAGGCAAATATAAAACGATTTGCAGACAACAATATGAATAATCCTTATAATACTCTTTTTGAAATTCTTCCAATAGTTGGAACATTTCAAAATTACAAATAGTAGTCATTACTGCAACAAGGACTCCATCAGTTTGGTCCTATCAAAGCATGTGTTCGACCGCATAATGGAATATTAAGACTTAAGAAGTTTCGGAATGTTAAAAAAAAAAAATTAGCATACCATAAAACAGCGACTCGTACTTTTAGAATTAGTCCCTTAAAAAACAACCAAATTTTGACTATAGTTCCTTCTGTTCGTGTAGAAAATAACCACTGAAAACTTTTTTAAACGTCAATCTTTTGTATATGGAAAGATTGACCATTGGGCCTTTGCAATGAGCAGACAATTAGGTGACAACTTGAGAACTACAGATTCTATTGACTTTGAAAAAGCCGAAGTATATACCTTGATTGAGCTCTGGAAATTCATATTAGAATTTGGACTTTTGGGATGTGGGCTTAAGGTTATTGGGCTAAAAAACAAAAATAAAATTGGGCTTGGACGAAACTATTTCGGTATTTCGGTATACCGAAATACCGAAATATCATAAATCTAATACCGTATACCAGACCGAATTACCGAAATACCAAAATTTCTGTACCGAAATACCAACAAAATTGAAACAGAAATACCAAATTAATTCGGTTTGGTTCGGAATTCGGTTTTTCGGATTTTATGCCCACCCCTAGGGAGGATGTAATGATCCGATCGGTCGTTTTAAGCATTTTAACTTCGCTCGGTTGTTTGAGGGTGTGAGTAGCTCCGTATGAGGTATTATGACTTATGTGAATCGTCGGTTTTGGTTTTCAGGTTATTCGGAATTGATTTGGAAAAATGATTCTCAGCTAGAAGCTTTAGATTTGAAAGGTTTAACCAAGTTTTGACTTTTTAGAATTTGACCTCGGCTTGGATTTCCGATGGTTCCGTTAGCTCCGTTGGGTGATTTTGGACTTAGGAGCGCGTCCGGATTGTGATTTGGAGGTCCGTAGTAGAATTTGGCTTGAAATGACGAAAGTTAGAATTTTGAAAAGTTTGAACGGGAGTGGACTTTTTGATATCGGGGTCGGATTCCAATTTCGGAAGTTCGAGCAAGTCTGTAATGTCAAATGTGACTTGTGTGCGAAATTTGAGGTCAATCGGATGTGATTTGATAGGTTTCGGCATTGGTTGTGGAAGTATGAAGTTTCAAGTTCATAGATTTCGAATTGAGGTGTGATTCGTCATTTCTATGTTGTTATGTGTGTTTTGAGGCCATGAGTAGGTCCGTGTTATGATATGCGACTTGTTGGTATGTTTGAATAGGGTCCCAAGGGGCTCGGGTGAGTTTCAGATAGGTTCGGGTTATGTTGCGCTCGTTTTTTATGTTTCGACGTCGTTTCTTCAAGCATATAAATGGTACTAGATTAAGCAAATGAGCTCCGATTTCTGTTTTTATTGAAGCATTAGATCCGTATCGTAATTACGGAGCCATAGCCAAAAGAATTATCGAATTTGGACATCATATGAGGATTTTATGATCATTTTACTAAGAATTAGGTTGCCAAATATTTGAGAATAATTACGAAATTGCCAATGAGTTCGTATTTAAAAAACATCGCTATTTTCAATTATTGAAACCATCATATCTCCTTCAATATAAGGTCAAATGGAGTGATTCAAGAGCCTAACTTGACTAAGCTTTCAGAAGAAATCCATTAGAGGCATCAAAAGCGAGTTTCGGGATCATTTGGCACGAGAACCGAGGGGAAATAGCTGGCAGAAAAATATATAAAACAAGGGTTTGTTCATTTGGTCATATTTTGAGTTGGGGAGCTCGGATTTGGGCGATTTTGGAGGTGATTTTCACCATATGGATTGGGGTAAGTGTTGTCTACTCGATTTTGGTTGTATTTCTTGAATCCATCTTTGTTTTTGGCATTTGATTAATGATTTCAAAGTGAAATTTGAGATTTTTGCCTAAAGTTTCATAAAGTGAATTTTTATGCTTTGAACATCGATTCGGAGTCGAAATTGGATGAAATTAGTATGGTTGGACTCATAATTTAATGGGTTGTCGGATTTTGTGAGTTTTGTCGGGTTCCGAGATGCGGGCCCGGGTTGGGCTTTTTGGCCGATTTTGGGATTTTGATTAAAGATTCGACCTTTTTCGATTAGGATTGGTATGAAACCCCAAATTACGTGCTATGTGATTGGTATTGAAGTGACGCACATGTTAGGTGACAGGCGTGTAGGCGTGCACCCTATGGATTGTGACTCCGTTATTTCCATGGCACTGTATAGTGGCCCTATCTTGTTGTTACTTGTATTTTCACCATGTGATAAAGTAATTGAGCTGTCAAGCATGGTAGATATCATATTAGGCTTTATGCCGATACTGTTGGGACCCATAGTGGTCATTTATTATTATCCTCTCACTGATTTTACTGATATGTTCGTATTCAGTCATATTCATGCATTCATATCATATTCTCATTCTCATTTATTATTTATTGATGCATCATATCATTGTTGTCAGGCTAGTTTCATGATATATTGAGCCCGTGAGTGAGAGTGGAGAGATTGAGGACCGAGTGAGGCTGAGAGCCTGATTATGAGTGACAACTATGGGATCGAGCTGTACGCCGCAGCATGTTATATTGATTACATTTTATGGGATCGGGCTGAACGCCGCAGTGATATAGCGCTTGGGCTGAAGGAGCTCCTCCGGAGTCTGCACACCCCAGTGAGCGTAGTCGACTATGTATATATATGTATATGGATCGGGTCGCACATCGCAACGAGCCTTCTGGCTATATGTATATGGATCGGGTCACACGCTTCAACTAGCCTTATGGCTATATGTATATGGATCGGGTCGCACGCTTCAACTAGCCTTATGGCTATATGTATATGGATCGGGTTGCACGCCGCAACGAGTATTATATAGTGTTGAGTGATTGAGTGTGCTGAGTATTGAGCACAGTAAGAGATAATGTGAGACAGTGAGGTTGAGTACTCTAAGAGTGTGAGTACATTAGTTCATCATTGAGAGGCATTGCGTTTTTCATGCGTACTTGAGATACATGCATAGAGATGCATTTTCTTTTGCTGCCCGGCTTTGGTGACATTCATGCTTTTACTTGTATATTGACATGTAGGCATTGAGATATACTTTCCTCATGTTATCTGAAAAAAGAAACATTTACTTGATGAAAGGTTTCTGGGAAAAATTTCAGTTTTCAAACTTACTCATATTTTTGACGATTTCAGTAAAGGATTTGGGTTTTCACTGATATACTTGAAAAGCAAAACTATGTTCAGAAAACTATGGAAAGGCTGAGCATTTCATCTCTGAGCTATTTCTTTATTTAATTACTTTACATTGTTATGAACTGTTGTTGGATATTGGTATTGGACCCGACCTATGTTCCAGCTCGTCACAACTTTCAACTTAAGGTTAGGTTTGTTACTTACCAGTACATGGGGTCGGTTGTACTGATACTACACTTCTGCACATTGCGTGCAGATGTTGGCTGCTGAGGATGCTGTGTTCGATGAGAGCTGGATTTGAAGATGTACCTGCGTTCCGGTTGTAGCTGCCTCATGTACATGGTAGCCTTAGATTTTAAAACTCTGTTTATGTACTTTTCAAACAGAAAGTGTATTTAGTTCATATCAGCTTTGTAAACTCTATTCTTAAAAGCTCATAATTTGTACTACCAGTCCTTGGGAAAGGTATAGGATTCAGATAATTCTTTGTTTAATCGTCTTTTTAATATTATTGAAATTTGATAGTTATTAGTTGGCTTACCTAGCGTGTTGTGTTAGCCATCACGACTAGTGGATTTTGGATCGTGACATCCATATAACCTATTAGCCTTGTTATACTTCACCATCTCTTGGTCTTTACACTGCCATGGAATGTTTTGGAAGACCTTTTCTTCTTTCTTTCTCTTCTTCAACTTGGCTAGAGCCTAGAAGGCTTGAAGAACAATAAAGAGGAACTAATATGATAAGATATATATTAAATATTCCAGAACACCATGATAATTTATACACTATTAAATATCATTATTATATTGTGTAGATGTATGTTTATACATAACTAGTCTCGCTTTGCGCGTGTATCCATGTCTGAGTATACAATTTTTTAAAAAAATATATAAAGATTATTAAATAATATGTTTGCATTAAAAATATTTAAGTTCCTAAAAATTAATGATGAATGTTGATTATGTGTAGCTGGCTTAATAAATAAGAAAATATGAATTATTGTAACTTTTGGTGTTCCGCCAATGACCGAAGTTATCAGATTATATTTTTTTCCGCTCTCTCCCTTCTTCTTTCTCTCTATCTTTATTTTATTTATATATATATCTATATATATATATTGTTATTTGTTTTGATAGTTTAGTATTGTCTTAAAATATTATACAAAATAATCAATAAAGGAAAAACTATTACTTGAGTAATTAATTAAAGGAGTTTAAAGATAATATCGAATGAATTATAGTCATGTTATGCCCAAAAAACTTATGATCATATTATATATTCAAATAAGAAAACGATTTATATAAGATAAATTCTTGATTGCTCTCCTAAATATCAAGACTTCCAACATAATTCAAATAAAAAGGAATTTAAAAGGTCAAAAAAAATTAATGAATATTCGGTTATAAATCTAAATCATTTTTGTTTTCACTTGCCAAATAGGAGTTAGGAAAAATTAAGATTGGCCTCGGAGTGAGACACTCGTAAAATGTTCTTGGATTACGTGTGGACTCTTATCTTGTGAAGCTTCCGCCTCAAGCGCCCCGAACTTATGCTTGATATGCACCCAACACCTCGCGCGCAAGCTCTTCCAAAAGTTATTGATCAATTATTTATAATTAGCTTTGTATGTAGATTATCAAAAATTCATTAACAATCACTTGACTCGTCAAAAGCTCAATTCATTAATTGTAGTTCATAGGTTGAGATCGAACACATATCGCACCATGAAAATAAATTTGAGCGAACCTTTCATCCACTGTTTTAACTTTTGTTAGATCTTCATTATTTAATTCTTTATAATTGTCTCTCAAAATCTTATTTTTATACTTTATTTCGTTTGATAACAATATTTTTGTATTTGTGGACTATGAAATTTATTATTTAATAATTAGTGTTAGTAATAACAATTTACAAATATCTATATTCATTAATGTTTAAATTAGAGTATTGAATTATTTATAATTTATTACTTCTAACTTCTTATTGGAAGCACACAATGGTAAGTTACATTATATAATTATGAATTATTCCTCTAAGACTAAATGCAATTTTCTTTTTCTTTTTTGAATTTGTTGCTTGATTGCTTCTCAAAAAAATGTCAACAAAGAAACAATAATCTTTCGATAAGATGTTTAAATTGTCGCATTAAAACTTTATTTTTGTATTTACTTATTTCTCGCCCAAACCAACTAAAAAATGATATTTTATGTTAAATTTCATATTATCTGTTAAAATAAAGTATTAATTTTCTTTTTCGATTATGCTCCGTTTTGAAACATACATGTAGTAAAAGGCTTTCTAACTTCTCTATGTCCATTGAATTGGAGGTCATAAATATACGTGATGTAATCCTTTATTTTCTATGCATTTATTAAAATTTTATGTTATATTATTTAAATAGAAAAATAATTTGTATAAGGTAAGATATTTGAAATATTAGGAATTTATACATAGTTCAAATAAGGAATGATTATTATAGTAAAATTTTGGTTGATTTAAAAGTCTTAAATATTAGAAAAGTAACTTAAATTACAATTTTATCCAATATGAAATCAATTTTTAAAGGATATAAAAGGCGAACGACATTTCGCTAAGGAGCTTCGTACTTTTAATATAGTATAGATATAGATTATATATTATAATACCGTGTATCTATGTACTCCACATGTATATACCATTATTATATCACGTATAAAACAAACATAAAACTAGAAAATACTCTTAAAACATTGTGTATTTAATACAATATGCGCACACAAATAAACAAATACAAATCTACGATAAACCCTTATCATACCGTAAAGATACTGTATATATGATAGCACTACACTCATATATACCACTATCACTCATTACATATTGAATAAATACACAGACAAATAAATTGCATAAAATTTAATATTTATAGGTAACATTTAATGACTGTTATGAAACAATAAAAGAAGAAAAAGAGTATTGCAGAGAAAAGTAGGAGAGGGAATTTTTATTGATTTGGAATGAATTACAATAGAATAGAACCCCTCTATTTATAGGGAAAAAGTGGCTTAGCCACCAAGTAACAAACCCTAAGATCTCTCTAAAATATAGACATTCACCTTAAATACAATTCTATTTATAACACTCCCCTTGAATGTCTATTCAACAGATAATGTATCTCGTTAAAATATTAACTAAAATAAAATCAGTGGAAAAAAAATTCTATTGAAGGAAAAAGAGTACACATATATAACAATACGCCTTTTGGTTGTCTCGTTAAAAACCTTGCAAGGAAAAACCATTGGGACAAAATCTTATAAGGAAAAAAGAGTACAACGCGTATTAACTCCCTCTAATGAGAGCATCAATTCACATTTTTGAGTCTTTGCATCCCGATCTTGTGCAACATCTTCAAAAGATCATTGGTGGAGATTTGATAAACAAATCAGCCATATTAACTTGAATGAATACATTGCACCTTGAAATCATCATTCTTGATAGATATGTAATGTCTTCATATAATGTCGTGGAATAGCCTTTTCAATCTCCATAGACGTATTTTCGCTATCACATTATCATGCTTATAGTTATAGCAAGATACATATGTGCACAAATTGCACCGAGGATATGGTACTTCAAGATCAAGAATTGTATATGCTTCAAGCAATTTAAATCCTTCAGGGATTATCGTATAAGTATAGTCAAATAAGCCATATAAATAGACTTTAATTAGAAGAATATCAAGTTTTCATGTCATGCTAGACAAATAAGATATCGAAAACTGATTGCACATATCATTGACTTTATATTGTTAAGTGTTTGAAGTACATGTCCAAAACTACATGTCTTTCATATGAAACCAATTCTATTCGAAATTGTTTCTCCAGACTTAAGATCCTCATATATATTTAGCGCTATCATAGATGTCGTCGACGAACATTTTGTATCGGTTCCAATATTTTTTCATAAAGACATAACATAGAGATCTCTTCATTCACATTTCAAGTACCTGAATCTCTCCTGAGATTTTATGAAGTGTTATGTCATGTGATCTTCTAGATCACTTGCCCCCTTATTATGATCATTTTGATAATTTGCTCATCTTCTTTATCAAGAATTTTATTTGAAACCGATTTGTCTATACGCATTAAGCGTACCATAGACTTTGTCCTTCTAGGACTTATTCTAATAGGAGCATTTGCAATGAGAATATAGTTACTTTCTTTGGGTTAGAAAATACGTCTAGCATGCTTTGAAATACATTGCAGATGAATTATCTTTTTATTAACTTCAAGTTCATCTTATCTTATTCGAGAATCTGGACATAGAAATGATAATTCATTCCACGTAACATTTTCTCAACTGTTTATCATGTCTCCTCCTCATGTTAGAAAAACTAACTTGCTTCCTCAACTTTGGAAGTCCACCTTTGTATGTTATGATGTTAATCACGATATACACCGCATATTAATAATAATAATAATAATAATAATAATAATAATAATAATAATAATAATAATAATAATAATAAGATGGAATTATTGGTTCCTTACCATGAACCATTTGTGAGGAGAGAATGTAATATACTTTCGTATATAACGTATATCAAACTGATATACATAACTTTGTTCTCAATAGAAATACTTTAGCTATTAACCGGAGGCACTCCATAATTATTTTGCTAAACTAACTATGATGTAAACCAACTTATCAAGATAAACTGTCTTGAATAGAAAATCTGAAAATTATGCTCTAAATTAAATTATTGAGCAAGTTACCTCGCAAACACTAGGTTTGTCACGACCCATTTTCACAATAGGTCATGAGGGCGCCTGACACCCTTGTTAGGCAAGCCAATTGCGGAAACACTTCTAAAATACTTTTGTTGCTTTTAATTAGAATAAGTGAAATAAGCACTCAATTTGGAATTTAAACCAGAAGAGTTGAATACTGTAATAATATAATTACACAACCCCAAAATAATCGTCTACCAAAGTGTGTGCCAGAACCTGGTGTCACAAGCTACGGGCACTAGTAGAATATAAATCCAAAAGAATACCACACTACCCTACTGTCTGAATCCAAATAGACAGAAAATAATAATACAAAAGAAAGACTTCTTCGGCTGCGGATCGACATGGAGGGAAAGCATGTCACGACCCTAGTTCACCAACCGTGAACATGTCATGACGGCACCTGGCCCCCATGACCAGGTAAGCCTAACATTTGCGGAAATATAATAATTGCGAAAAAATAGAGAGAATCAAATCAAGTATCTAAAGAAAAACTGTACTGAATGCCGCTTGGCAAGTACAACTCAATATCACAAGTCTAAAACAATTCCCAAAACCCGGAAACTCACGGGCAACACAGGCTACAGAAGTGTATAGTAAAGGTTCCAAACTCCAGAATTTCTAACAACCGAAAGAAGGAAAACTAAGTACTAAAGATAGAGTAAGAGGGAGACTCGTCGGTCTGCGGATGCAGCAGATCTACCTCGAAGTCTCCGTAGTCCTCCTGCCTCACTGATAGTGCGCCTGAGTGGAGGTACCTGAATGATCTGCACATGAAAAACATGCGCAGGAAGGGCATGAGTACACCACAGCGGTACTTAGGAAGTGCCAAGCCTAACCTCGGTTGGGTAGTGACGAGGAAGGTCAGGGCCCTACTGAGGCTAAAATATAATAATAAATTAACAGTATGAAAAATAAGCAGTAATAGTGAGTACAACAGTGAGATAAGACAGGTTAAACAAGGGAATAGCAAATACACAAAGAACGGAACAACCACAGAATAAGTACAGCTCAATACCAATGGTAACAATGAGGATCTCCCAGGATACCGTCCTGTAGTCCTTTCCTCAACTGTCCAGTGGATCTCCCGGGATACCGTCCCGTAGTCCATCATATGTGTATATCCGAAGGATCTCCCGGGATACCGTCCCGTAGTCCAACTATCAATGTGCAGGGGGATCTATCGGGAATCTAACCCGCAGTCCCAAAGTAAAAGTGCAGGGGGATCTACCGGGAATCGAACCCGTAGTCCCAAAGTAAACAATCAGGGGGGCAGCTACCGGAATCCCACATCCGTAGTCCCAATGTAAATGCGCAATCACAACTAGAAGATACACAAAAATGAAGTACAAAGACAAGCAACAGGTAGTACTGGCCTAACATGCTTCATGTAGTAAGTCAAGGCAACTTAAGCAAGTAGGCAAGTTAAATCAACTAAACATGATTTCCTAATCTAGCACAGGTTATAGTTGCAAGTAGAATAAAACAAATATGAAAGAAACTCAATCGCAATATCTTAAGTAAAACCGGATTTTCAACAATTGGCTCAAGTACGCGCTCGCCATCTCGCGTGCAAGGCACTCAAAATACCAATAACAATATCCTAAGGGGAAAGGTCCCCCACACAAAGTTAGACAAGCCAACCGGCTCAATATCACTAGAAACCGCGCCTTTGCCACGAGTATCCGACTTTAAATGGCCCAAATCTATTCAATTTAATTACATATCGTAAATAATATTGCAAGCAACTGATTCCACTATTAAAATTAAAGCTAGGGCACGAAAATAGATAAAATGACCAAAACGCCCCTCAAGCCAACGTCTCGGAATCGAATAATTTTCACATTTTTAGAACCCTCGTACTCTCACGAGTCTAACCATATAAAAATCTCCCTAATCGGAGGTCAAATGCCCACTCAAAACTCAATAGTCTAGCCAATGAAGTTTTACCCCAAATTATCTAATTTTTGGTCCAAAATTCGAATTCCAATGATGCATTTAGCTATATAATGATGAAATATAATGAAAAGGGATCAAGGAAACGTTACCCAATGATTTTCTCTTCAAAACCCACTCAAAATCGCCTTCTCCCGAGCTCTCAATCGATTTTCAAACTTATGAAATTAAACCCTCGAAATTGATATTTCTGAACAGTCATTTCCGCTTCTACGGACAAGGGACCGCTTCTGCGATCCCGCTTAAGCGGAAAGCCAACCGCTTCTGCGGTTTTCATTAAAAGGGGCAGGACCGCATCTGCGATAGCTGGGCCGCTTCTGCGGCTTCGCTTCTGCGGAAGTGGCACCGCTTCTGCGGCTCCGTAGGAAGGGGGCACAAGCCGCTTTTGCGACGTCCAAGGCCACTTCTGCGGCTCCGCTTCTGCGGTTCCCAAGCCGCAGAAGCGAAAATACCAGAAAGAAAAATACCAGCTGCAGCAATTACTTAGAAATTTCTCCGTTAACCACCCGGAATCATCCCGAGGCCCCCGGTACCTCAATCAAAAGCACCAATACCACTTAATACCTTATTCAAACTTGTACCAATCTTTAAAATACCTAAAACAACACCGAAAACCCGATTAAATCAAAGATTCAAGCCTAAGAACTACAAGTTTCTTCCCAAATACGCTTTCGATCAAAAACCTAACCAAAACACGTCCGAATGACCTGAAATTTTGCACACACATCCCAAATGACATGACGGAGCTACTGCAACTTCCGGAATTCCAATCCGACCCTCGGATCAAAAACTCACTATCGAACCGGAAACTTCAAAAAATTCAAACTTCGGCATTTCAAGCCTAAATGAGCTACGAGCTCCCAAAATACATTCCGAACACACTCCCAACCCCGAAATCACCTAACGGAGCTAACGGAACCATTGGATTTCCATTCCGAGGTCGTCTTCACACTGTTCCGATTACGGACCATTTTTCAACATTTAAGCTCTCATTTAGGGACTAAGTGTCCCAAAACTCTCCAAAACTTAACACCGAACATCCCGGCATACCAAAATGGCAGAAATGAACTTAGGGGAAGCAGTTAATGGGGGATCGGGGCGTAAATTCCAAAAACGACCGGCCGGGTCGTTACATCCTCCTACACTTAAACATTCGTTCGTCCTCGAACGAGCATAGAGAACATACCTGAAGTAGTGAAAAGATGAGGGTATTGGCTGCGCATATCCTGCTCGGTCTCCCACGCCTCCTCGGCCGGCTGACCCCGCCACTGAACCTTTACTGAAGCTATGTTCTTTGACCTCAACTTTCTGATCTACCTGTCCAAAATAGCCACTGGCTCCTCAACATAGGATAGATCCTTGTCCAACTGGACTGAACTGAAATCCAACACGTGCGACGGATCACCGTGATACCTCCGGAGCATCGAAACATGAAATACCGGATGAACTCCGGCCAAGCTGGGAGGTAAGGCAAGCTCATAGGCAACCTCCCCAACTCGCCTCAAGATCTCAAAAGGGCCAATAAACCTCAGACTCAGGTTCCCTTTCTTTCCAAACCTCATGACGCCTTTCATAGGCGAGACCCGAAGCAGAACCCGCTCACCAACCATATATGAAACTTCACGAACCTTCCTGTCCGCGTAACTCTTCTGTCTAGACTGGGCTGTACGGAGTCTGTCCTGAATTACCTTGACCTTCTCCAATGCATCCTGAACCATCTCTGTACCCAATAGCCTGGCCTCACCCGGCTCAAACCAACCCACCGGAGATCTACACCTCCTGCCATATAAAGCCTCATATGGCGCCATCTGAATGCTGGACTGATAACTGTTGTTATAAGCAAACTCCGCCAATGGCAAGAAATGATCCCAAGACCCTCCAAACTCAATCACGCACGCACGGAGCATGTCCTCAAGAATCTGAATAGTGCGCTCGGACTGTCCGTCCGTCTGGGGGTGAAATGCTGTGCTCAACTCCACCCGAGTGCCTAACTCCTGCTGCACAGCTCTCCAGAACCGCGATGTAAACTGAGTACCTCTGTCCGAAAGATAGAAACTGGAATACCATGCAAACGAACGATCTCCCTGATATAAATCTCCGCCAACCGCTCCGATGAATAAGTGGTACACACAGGAATGAAATGAGCGGACTTGGTCAGCCGGTCCACAATAACCCAAATGGAATCAAACTTCTTCAGGGTCCGTGGAAGTCCAGATACAAAATCCATGGTGATGCGCTCCCATTTCCACTATGGAATCTCTATCTGCTGGAGCAACCCACCCGGGCGCTGGTGCTCATACTTCACCTGCTGGCAGTTGAGGCATCTAGACACATAACCAACTATATCCTTCTTCATCCGCCTCCACCAGTTGTGCTGCCTCAGGTCCTGATACATCTTCGCGGCACCCGGATGGATGGAGTACCGCGAACTATGGGCCTCTGCTAGAATCAACTCTCGAAGACCATCAACATTGGGCACACAAATCCGTCCCTGCATCCTCATTACTCCATCATCTCCAATGGTCACATCTCTGGCATCCCCACGCTGGACCCTGTCCTGAAGGACAAGCAAATGAGGGTCATCATACTGCCGCTCCCTGATACGGTCAAATAGGGAAGACCGGGAAACCACACAGGCTAGAACCCGACTAGGCTCCGAAAGATCCAATCTCACGAACTGGCTAGCTAAGGCCTGAACATCCATCGCCATAGGCCTCTCTGAAGCTGGTAAATATGCCAAACTCCCCAAACACTCCGCCCGGCGACTCAAGGCATCCGCCACCACATTGGCCTTGCCCGGGTGATATAGGATAGTGATGTCATAATCTTTCAGCAGCTCTAACCACCTCCTCTGACGCATATTGAGATCCTTTTGCTTGAGCAAGTGCTGCAAACACCGATGATCAGTATAGATCTCACAAGGCACACCATACAGGTAATGACGCCAGATCTTCAAGGCATGAACAATGGCAGCTAACTCAAGGTCGTGGACAGGGTAATTCTTTTCATGTACCTTCAACTGTCTGGATGCGTAGGCAATCACCCTACCGTCCTGCATCAACACTGCTCCAAGGCCAACTCTCAAGGTGTCACAATAGATAGTATAAGACCCCGAACCGGTAGGCAACATCAAGATAGGGGTTGTAGTCAAAGCTGTCTTGAGCTTTTGAAAGCTCGCCTCACACTCCTCTGTCCACTGAAATGGGGCACCCTTCTGGGTCAATCTAGTCATAGGGGCAGCAATCGATGAAAATCCCTCCACAAAACGACGGTAGTAACCCGCCAAGCCAAGGAAGCTGCGAATCTCTGTAGCTGAGGACGGCCTGGGCCAACTCTGCACGGCCTCTACCTTCCTCGGATCCACCCGAATACTCTCACTATAAATCACATGGCCTAAGAATGCCACAGAACTCAGCCAAAACTCACATTTTGAGAACTTTGCATATAACTATTTCTCCCTCAAGGTCTGTAGCACGGTCCTCAGATGCTGCTCATGATCTTCCCGACTCCGGGAATACACCAGAATATCATCAATAAAAACAATCACGAACGAGTCAAGAAATGGCCTGAACACACTGTGCATCAAATGCATGAAAGCTGCAGGGGCATTGGTCAGCCCAAATGACATAACAAGGAACTCGTAATGGCCATATCGAGTCCTGAAGGCAGTCTTCGGGATATCTGGCTCCCGAATCTTCAACTGATGGTAACCTGAGCGCAAGTCGATCTTAGAAAACACCTGTGCGCCCTGAAGCTGGTCAAACAGATCATCAATGCGAGGCAAAGGATAACGGTTCATCACTGTAACCTTGTTCAACTGGCGGTAGTCAATACACATGCGCATAGAACCATCCTTTTTCTTCACAAACAAGACAGGAGCACCCCACGGTGACACACTGGGTCGAATAAAACCCTTACCAAGCAATTCCTGCAACTGATCCTTCAACTCCTTCAACTCAGGAGGAGCCATACGATACGGAGGAATGGAAATGGGCTGAGTGCCCGGCAACAGATCAATCCCAAAATCAATGTCCCTATCAGGCGGCATGCCTGGAAGATCAGCTGGAAATACATCGGGATAATCCCGTACCACTGGAACAGAATCAACAGAAGGGGTATCAACACTAACATCTCTCACATAAGCCAAATACGCGGCACACCCCTTCTCAACCATGCGCTGAGCTTTAAGAAAAGAGATAACTCTACTGGGAGTGTGATCTAAAGTACCACTCCACTCAATACGCGGAACACCTGGCATAGCCAGCGTCACGGTCTTGGCGTGACAATCAAGAATAGCAAAGTGGGGCGACAACCAGTCCATGCCTAGAATAATGTCAAAATCCACCATACCGAGTAACAATAAATCTGCTATGGTCTCAAAACCACGAATAGTAACCAAATATGACCGATAAATGCGGTCCACAACAAGAGAATCTCCCACAGGAGTAGAAACATAAACGGGGGCACTCAAAGAATCCTGAGGCACACCCAAATGCGGAGCAAAGTAAGTAGACACATAAGAGTAAGTAGAGCCTGGATCGAATAAAACCGATGCCTCTCTGTGACAAACCAGAATAATACCTGTAATGACGGAGTCGGAGGTAACAGCCTCAGTACGAGCAGGAATAGCATAATATCTGGCCCGGCCCCTCTCTCGAGGGCGACCTCTATCTCCCCTACCTCCGCCCCTGGCTGGCTGGGCAGGTGGGGTAGCAGCGGGAGCTGTGACCATAGCCTGAGAACTCTGAGGAGCACGCTGCGGCTGAGCAGTCTGTGAAGATGCACCCTTACCAAGTCTGGGGCAGTCCCTAACCATGTGGCATGTATCACCACACTCAAAACAAGCTCTGGGAGGACCCGGTGGCTGTGACTGGCTGGGACTAGGCCTGCTGGACTCACATCTGGAAACACCCCGCGCAGGAGGCGCGCTAGAAACTGGAGGTGCATAATAAGGCTCCTGAGGTGGAGGTGGAGCTGGAGTACTGCCGGCTGCTGGAAGAGCTGAATGTACAGGGCGACCCGAATAACCTCTGCCATAACGACCTGCTGCTGGGGTACGGGCACCAGAGTAGTGACCCGACTCTCGGGACCTCTTGGCCTCCCTCTCTCCTCGCTCCCTGGCGAGCATACCCTTAATCCTCCTAGCAATGCTCACTACCTGCTGATAAGGAATGTCCATCTCCAACTCTCGAGCCATGCTAGATCTGATGGGTGGAATAAGACCCTCAATGAACCTGCGAACTCTCTCCCGAACTGTAGCAACCAAAGCCGGTGCATGCCTGGCCAACCTGGTATAACGGATAGCATACTCTGAAACGGTCATAGCATCCAAAGTTTGATGGATGCCCTTGCTGCTCGATTCTCACTAAAAGATTTGGGTCCACTCAACTTCTTCCTTGGTGTTAAAGTACTTCCTTTGGCTGATAACATTATTCTCTCTCAATCAAAGTACATACGTGAGATTCTCAAAGACTTCGGTATGGATGATATCAATGGAGTTTCCACGCTTCTCAGCACCCCCACACCACTACAACATGAGGATGGTTCCGCACTCACTGACACCAAACAATATCGAAGTGCCTTCGGCAAACTCCAATACCTTGCCTTTACGCGGCCTAATATTAGTTTTGCCGTCAACAAGCTCTCGCAGTTTATGCACAAGCCTAAAATGATACACCGGCAAGCTGTCAAGCATCTTCTTCATTACCTTAAGAAAACAATCAACTATGGTCTTCTCCTTCGTCGTCAATGCGAAAAAGCTTTACACATTTATTCTAATGCGGATCGGGCAGGTGATGTGAATGATCGATATTCTACCTCTGCTTATGTTATTTATTTTGGCTTTAATCCCATCAATTGGTCGTCTGAAAAACAAAGGACTGTAGCCAAATCTTCCACTTAGGCAGAATATTGTGCTGTTGCTAGAGCTGTCGCAGAGACAAATTGGATAATGAATCTATTTTCTGAACTTCATATTGCTCTATCTCGCACACCAACAGTTACTGTGATAATGTGAGCACTACTTATGCCAAATTCCAATTTTTCATAGTCGAATGAAACACATAGCCATTGATTTTCACTTTATTCGCGATCAAGTTCAACAATAGAAGATTCAAGTAATCCATGTTCACTCGGCAGATCAACTGGCGGATTTGCTTACCAAGCCTCTGCCAAAAGCACGTTTTTGGCGCAATCTGATCAAGTTAGGAGTAGCTTCACCAACTCCTAACTTGCGAGGGGATAATAAGAAAACTGAAGATTGATTGTGATATTCTCAACAAGAATATTTGTTTTGTATTCTCATACAGAAGAATATTCACTTTTATTCACTTTGTATATTTTTCCTTTTGTATTGGTCTATTTTCATGGGATCTCATTCTCTTCTCTTCTCTGTGTATAAAAAGAAGAATGCTATCAATAAAATGCTCAAGCTCTTTTGCATCAACTCTCTCTTTTATAAAACAGTTGTTTTACTTGCTTTATGGAAGGGCCGCCCCAATCTACGGGTTCGGCCAAACTCAATAGCTTTGGTTCAAACTCTGTATTTGTCTTAGAAAATTTATTAAATATTTATAAATTATTAATTTAGAACCCCATAACTTAAAATGATTAGAACCCCAAATCCATAAACTTCAAATCCTGACTCCGCTCGTACGATTAGTTAGGGGTTATATTAATCTCACTTTGTTAAGGTAACCTTTTAAAATGTGAGCTAACTTTAGCTATATAAAGTAACAAGACACGTGTGATATTCCAATAAGAAAAAAAGTGTTGAAGGTTAATTCCCATTAATCTGCTTAACTAATCAAACAAAGTGGTTGAAGAAGTTGTATTGAAGTCATGATTTGGGACCCCTGATTTTAATGATAGTATCCTGTTAGTATACCTGCTTCATTAAACGGTGTGGGCCTTAATTAAAACGCTGTTTGTATCTGAGTAGGTGGTAGATTGGAGAAATTCACAGATCATCATCTAAAATTTCCATCGCTATGTCAAGTTCAACACACCTCCTCCCCCCCCCCCCCCAACCCAACCAAGAAATAGGAAAAGTAGAAAAAGTGGAAAAAAAAATATAAAATGTTTTCTTTCTTATATGTATGAAATTAGGAAAGTTATAAGACTAAATCCTCAAATTTCATTCTTTTTAAGAACAAAAAGCTCTTTATTTTCAAAGCTTGTTGTGACGACCCAAAGGGTCATCACCTGTTTCTTCATTCATTCTGTGCTTCCGAGACCTTGAAAACCTCATTTTTACTTGCCTCGATTTGCGTTCGCAGTCCGGGCGCGTAGCCGGAAAGCTTTTATGTTGAAATATGTGAATTCTGTGAAAAATTTGAAGAATTTTGATATTAATATGTTTAAGGTTGACTTCGGTCAACATTTTTGGTAAACGGATCCGGACTCGAGATTGGACGGTCCCGGAAGGTCCGTAGAAAAATATGGGACTCGGACATGTGCCCGGAGTCGAATTCTGAGGTCTAGAGCCCGAGAAATGAATTTTTCTGTGAAATTGTTTTTCTGAAATTATTAAGGAAAATGGAAATGAAAATTGATTAAAAGACTGTGGTATCGGGCTCGTATTTTGGTTCCGACGCCCGGTACAAGTCTTAAATATGTGTTAAGCGCTTTCTGTAAAGTTTGGTCGAAATCGGACGTTGTTTGACGTGTTTCGGACCTAAATATCTAAAGTTTGAAGTTTATGAAGATTGAAATAGAAATGATGAGTTTGAGGCTTGATTCAATGATTTTGATGTTATTTTGGCAATTTGATCGCTCGAGTAAGTTCGTAGGATGTTATTGAGTTAGTAGGTGTGATTGGTTAGGAGCCCCGGGGGCTCGGGAGTGAATTGGAGGTGGTTCGGGGTGTTTTTGCACTTAGAATGGTAGCAGATTTTTCTGCAATTTTTGCTCAGTGATTTCCTCTTACGCAATCGCAATCTTCAGCCCGCGATCGCGTTCCTTTGGCTCTTTGCTCTTTCGCGTTCGCGTACTTGATCACGCGATCGCACTGCCTCAGCACTTCCTTCAATGCGTTCGCACCAGTAGGGTTGCGATCGCATAGACCAAGTTTTGGACCCCCCCCCCCCAGTATTCCCCTACGCGATCGCATTACAACCCAGGCGATCGCGTTGGCCATTCTGTGTAACCCTTCGCGATCGCATCCCTGTATCCGCGATCGCGTAGGGCAAATCCGCCCAGTTAATTTTTAAGTCAAAAAAACAAAACCAGTGACGGGAAAAACATATCACTTCACGAACTCTTCCTTTTCCAAAGTCCTAGGGCGAATTTTAGAGCACTTCTTCATCAAAGCTTCTTGGGTAAGCATTGTTTAACTTTTTTTCTTCAATTTCCTTCATTAATTACTCAAATCCTAGCCCTAAATCATGAAATCAAGGTAGAAATTAGGGGTTTTTGGGTAGAGTTAGGGTTTTGAGAATTTTGGGTGATTCAACCTCAATTTGGGGTCGAATCTTAAAACAAATTATATATTTGCACTCGTGGGGTTATGGGTGATCGGGTTTTGGTCCGAGCCTAGAGTTTGGACCATGTGGGCCCGGTGTCTAATTTTGGTATTTTTGGAATAATGCTAGAAAATTTATATCTAGGCTATGAGAAGTTGCCATTGAGTCTTTATTGATATTGTTGAATTAATTATGCCTAGATATCACTGTATTGGAGGTGGAATCACGAGGTAAAGCGATAGTTGAGGATTAAGTGGATTTCAAGGCTTTGAGGTAAGTGTTTGGTTTAACCCTAGCTTGAGGGAATAGGAGTTGAGTCTTGTTGCTAATTGCTATGTGATCGAGTACGATGTATAGGCATGGGTGACGAGTATCTATACATTGGTGTCTAGCATGACCGTGAGTCCTTATAATGTGATTATCATGATTTGGTTGTGAACTCCGTGTTTATTGGAGGATTTCTATATGTTGTGAATAACATGTGAATGGTAATGGGATCAATTGATTCCTGGAGCATTGGCTCGAATTGTGATACGAATATTGAAAGTATACGAAATGACTTGATTCTTTGGAGCGTTGGCTCAAAATAGTAAAGTGAATTATAAGATAAGGAAAGTAAGAAAGAGAAAGCGTTGTTGATTATTCCCTTGTCGGGACGTTTGGTTGAACTTGTTGGATTCTTTCCCTTGCCGGGATGGTTGTCAAATATTTGCTTATTTTATGCCCCTTGATTGTGACTGTTGTTTGGGGAGTCGGACTGTACCATGATATTGAGGATCGGGTTGCACGCCGCAACAATGATATTGAGGATCGGGTTGCACGCCGCAACAATGATATTGAGGATCGGGTTGCACGCCGCAACAATAATATATGAGGATCGGGTTGCGCGCCGCAACAATGATATATGATAAGTGATATGGTTCGGGTGGCACGCCGCAACAATGATATTGTGGAGCGGGTTGCATGCCGCAACAATGGTAATTATGGAGCGGGTTGCACGCCGCAACAATTATTGAGGCTGTGTGTTTACATTTGAGTATTGATTCCTTGTTCACTGTGAACCTAAGTTGCTTTAGTTGTACTCTGGATTATTGCTATTATTGTAACTCCACATAGCATGTTTCCCCTCCCGTGTTGGTAATTGCTTGGTATTCGATTTCCGCTGTATATCTATAACTGCACAGGGTTATGTGGTGTCCAGTCTAGCCTCGTCACTACTTCGCCGGGGTTAGGCTAGACACTTACCAGCACATGGGGTTGGTTGTGTTGATGCTACACTTCTGTGCATTTTTGCATAGGTCCAGGTTTTGAGGAACAGCAGCAGCAGTAGTTTGGAAGCAGGCGATTCATATTCACGAGACTGAGGTAGCCTTGTAGGCGTCCGCAGGCCCGGCGTCTCTTCTCATTGTTTTCTTTTAGACTGTTGCCTCCTTGTTTCGAGACAGACAACTGTTATATTTCTTTCAGACCTTTGTATTTAGTTTATTCTTAGTGGTTCGTGAGTAATGTGACACCAAATCTTGGGTAGAGGTTGTTTTTGACTATTCCGCGTTTTAAATTCATCATTTTAAGACAAACTTCCGCTATTGTTCTTATTAGACTTTATGTTCTATACTGATGTTATAAACTGTTAAAGATAATGGCTAGTGATGGAAAGGTAATTAAGTTGGCTTGCCTAGCTACCACGAGTAAGCGCCATCACGACTCTGATGGTGGGAAATCCGGGTCGTGACACTTGTACCAAATTTATTTTAGTTAAATTAAAAGGATTCCGATCATCTCAACGGACTACTCCTTTGTGGTGAATTCTAGTTTAAGGTCCTGAGAGTTTTGACACATTCTTGTGATAGGTGTTCTAAGAGATTTTAAGTTGTTTGTAAATGGGCCACATTACTTTTACAATATAAACAAAATATTTATAGTTAATCCACATTAAAAGTGAGATTTATAATCTTAAAAATTATAAAGATATGTCACTTGAGTCTACTGCAATCTCAAAATTAAGTTAGCTCATAAGAGGAGGATCGCCCAAGTTCTTCCCAATCAACATGGGACTCTAACTCACTTTAACAAAAATAAAGCGGGATTTCAACTTTTTAAGACATATTAAAAGGACATTTCATTTTGTTAAATGACTGTACAAGATCCAAAAATCATAGGACCCTTTGTAGGGTTCTACCACTAGCTTTTTGAAACTTTAATGAATGATTTGAAGTTGCTATATAATTCAAAGATATTGCATGAACCCGTACAATCACTTTTTATCCCCAACTATAATCCTTAAAGCTTGTTGTCTTCTTATGCGCAAATTAATGAAGATTTCAAACTTGTCAACTTATACTTTGAATGCATTTTGACGAATTAATACTTCTTGTCTGAACGGTGCTTGAAATATTAGGCACAACAATTAGGGACGCGCATATATAAATAAATTATCTTCTATCAAGTGAAACCACATTTAAAAAAATTGGCTCGGCAGAATCAGCATGGGAAAAGACCTTGTTACGATTGACCTATACGATGATTTTAATTTTTCTACTAAATAATATTAACGTCCATCCAGTGCTAAAAGATAAATTTTTTATTATGATAATTATACATACTTCATTTGTGTTAAGTCTCTTTTTTCCGGTGAGTGTGACAGGTAACTACATATTTAAATACATACATAGTTTTATTGAGACATAAGATGAGGCTTATATAGCTTTTCGAGTTCAAGAGTCCAAATGAAGACATCTCCCTTAGAAGATCTTTTGACTGCCTTTTCAATGATTTTTTTTAGCACTTTGCTCCTCAATCATAATAACTCAAAGACTCTCTGTTCTTATACTTTAAAGTACGTTTTGCTTTGTAATCTGATACAAATAATAAAGAATAGTCTGCCAAACTATTGTCATTAGTTAACATCATCTTCTTTAATGTAGACATGCAACAATTGAAAAACGTACACGCACAGGAAAAAGCTTCAATTTGGGCCTTACAAGGAGGAATTTGTGAATTTGCTAATTGCTAATGCCATTAATGTTTCAGAAAGTAAAGACAGGTCATAGTTCCAGCAAGTATGGATGTTTTCCTTTTTATTATACTTATTTTATTCTGCAAGTCGGGGGCAGAGGCCGAGTACGGGATGCGGGTTTGGCCGAACCCGGTAGCTTTTGTTCAAACAATGTATGTCTTAGAAAATTTATTGAATATGTATAACTTATTAATTTAGAACTCTGTAACTTAAAAGGATTACACTTCCGAACTCATAAGGTTCAAATCTTGGCTTTGCCTCTGCCGCAAGTTCAATCATTCCAAAAAAATGTAACAACAAGTTAAATGGTTTTAAGAATGAGTACACATCACAATAAAAAAAGATTAGCCTATCTAATAAAATAAGATATCCATGCGTCAAAAAAATAATAACAAAGAGCAAACTGCCCTTTTGGCCATGCAAATCAAACAAATCACCTATTGACAACTTCCCATGCAAATTCTACTTTTCCTTATGTTAGTTAATCATAACTGATGCCCTCAAAGTAAGTGAATGGAGTTCGATATAATTGTTATTAGTTCTAATTATTACTAAACCCTAATAACTAATTTAATTAAGACTAGGGTTTCTAAAGCAGATTCGAGATCCTATGAAACCCTTCGTTGTGTCTTGACGCCATTGAACAATGGTTTTATCTCTTCTTCCTTTTTCTGTACAGTTCCTTACTTGTAAAAGAAAAAGTTATCTTTTTTATTTTAGAGAAAGAAAAGGTTGAAAGAATATAGGAAAGGAGAAGGATAGAGAGCATGATTGAAGCAGAGTAATAAAAGGAAAATAGAGAAAGAAGCACAATTCTCCATAGTAATATCAATATTAGGATNTAACGTTGGCAAGATTACTTTAAACAAATCGTTATCGGTGAAGATGTTAATAGTCATAGTAAAGAATGCCTGAGAAAGTTGTAGATGCATGGTTATGAGTCTAAGTGGGAGATTGTTGGGGAATATACTATTAACCATGCGTTTAGATATTGTTTATTCTGACAATTGTCATGGTTAAAAGTCTAAGTGGGAGATTGTTGGGATATATACTATTAACCATGGTTTTGGTTTAGATATAGTATTTATTATGATAATATTGTTCATTCAATTTTAATAAAGTTTTAAATAGATCATATATTAGTCTGTGTCATTTGCTTATATAGTAGATGATTTAGTGTATAGAGTTTAGCTTATACACGGAAGATTAAATCATCGGTTCTTATAAGTATAAAGTTTGAGTTCACAATCTAACGATGGAATTGGACAAACCATCATGGATGATTGTAGTACAAGATTAAATATAATTTATCTTGATTATGGGAATGGTTTAATTCCAACTTCTTGTACTAGTACATTTTGTATGTATTGAACGGACCAAGTAGAGATAAGTACTTTATACTGACTTAATAAAATAAACTCTCTAGCCATTAAATGTACTTATACTCCTAATCTTGGTATAATTATTATTTGCTGTGTACATTATTATTTTTTTAATTTATTAAAAGGCGAGATTCTTTCGTGGGTCAATATGCCTGGAAAATTGGATAATAATAATGTACATCGGCAAAGTAATAGTTAGTTGATGGAATCCATGTCTCCGTTTAGAGATTGATGATACACCTTTATGAAAGATTATAAGTTTTCATGTGTAAACCCGGCCGGTGAATTTTGTATCCGACACATGAAATAAGTTAAGAGAAAGTCTAAAGGAAATAATCAATAAATTAAATCGTCAGTAATTTAATTTAATTGATTAGCATCTGAATCTTAACATGGGGAGTTAAATAAGATTTAATAGATGAATTTCGGAATTGAATATGGAGTGCAATTACAAATTTTTAGTGGAATAATTCGTAATTAATTATGGTGGATATTAATTTCGAAAATTAGAAACTAATTCCATAATTGGAAGCCTTGTTAATTAAATTATATGGTCTCTGTTGTGCCTAAACAATAGGAAATAAAAGAATCCTTTTCCTGGTGGAAAAGAAAACTGGTTTTGGAAAAGGGTTTTAACCCTTAAAGCTTGTGCTATAAATAGATAAGGTTTTCCACCTAGAAAAAAAAATAGGAAGATGGTGGCCGAAATTTTGAGCCAAGTTTTCCTAGAAATTTCGCCCACACGGAATTACTATTTCCGGATATTATTTGGGTAACACAATAGAAGACCGTGGAACGTTCGGAGATCATGATCTTGGGGGTGGTGGAGATTTCAACGAGACGATGTGAAATTGAAGGCTCACGTGACTGAAGAGCCGTATTCACGCTTCAAGAGGTAAAAATATCCCGTTTATACTAATTATCTAGATTACATGTGATTTTGACACTGAATTGGTTCCGCTGCTTATTATAATCTATCACTTATGAGTATTCAAGTTGGGGAAATTAATTAGTTTACAAGTTTCCATCAGCTTATAGTTACTATTTTTTGACCTGGATTCCATTTTTCCTTTCATTTTTAAAAATTTCCAAACTAGCTTTTTGTTAATGTGAAACTTTAATTAAATAGATGGTGTGGCTTATTAATCTTTTTAAACTCCTCAATTTTATTGCTGTTATATTGAACTTTGCTTTAGAAGATGACAATTCTTTATATATATATATATATATAAATATATATAATGACTTCCTTTTTTCCTGGCTTTTTCTCCCACGCTTTTTGTGACTAACCCCACCCCACCCCACCCCACCCCACCCCACCCCCCACTCCACCCCAAAAAAAATTTAGAAGATAAAATACAACATGTACAATTGATCAACAAAGAGATATAGCATTGTTAATGCATATGAATCTATATCTATGTCTATCTATACTATATTAAAAGCACGAAAGTCCTTAGCAAAATGTCGTTCGTCTTTTTACCCTTCAAAAATTATTTTCACACTAGACAAATAGTCATTTAATTATTTTCTCTAATATTTAGTCCTATGAATTAAATCATTTCCTTATTGAAATTAGGTAAGAACTCATAATATTTTGGAATTTAAATCGAGTAAATTCTATTCATATAAATCCCTTGCCTAAATTAACTAAAAATACCCTTCGGTGGAGATCATTAGCTAAAAGAACATATTTCTTTTCTATTTTGACATAGTATTCCAGTTGGGGTTGCCGATTTGTTTCGTTTGGGGAAGATTATTTTATTAAAATTATTTTAGAAGAAATCTACTTGTGTTTTAAGTGGTACATATTAAAAATATATTTCACAGTGACAAACTTAATTTATTTATTTTCATAATATTTAAGACTTTAAACTTAATTAAATTTTGCTTTTAAAGTTATTTCTTATTTGAACTAAGTAGGAAATCGTAATATATCGGACTTTAAAATCAATTAAATTTTATCTTATATAAATTTTTTCCTTATTTGAATTATTTAATATAACTATAATACATTCCATATTACTTTTGCCAAGGATTCATCTCCAGCGTAAATTTAAGTTCTTTCCAAGTTTTTATTACAAAATTTTAAGAAAATTTCTAGATTCAGTATTTTGTCTATTCTTTTATGCACATCAAGAATTAAAAAAATATTTTTATATTCAAGTTCTTTTTTTAATGATTTAGAATGAGTTTGCTCATTTTTGAATGACTAGATTATTACATGTAGTGACAAATTAAAAATTACAAATATATTTAAGCATTATTATTTATTAAAGTAAGATAAACAAATTGTATCTAAAAATACTTGAATTACCTAATGAATTTCAAAATTACAAAGATAAGAAAGAGACATTTATATAAATTTTATAATGACTAACAGGATACGTGCAAAGCACTAATATGTATCTATTTTAAATCAAATAAAATTATAACAAGAATAAATTTCAGTTGAATATACAGACTGAAATTGAGAATTTCTATTGGAGTAGTTTATTGTTTTATTGAGCGATAAATATAGGATCAATATTCATCGTTTTCTAGAATATATACTTTATTTTATAACTCAAATATAATATTTAATATATTATATATACACTTATTAAAAAGTCTTTTACTCATTTAGATAGCGTGCACGCGCACGCGCGTAACGTAAGACTAGTATTCTAAAAAGACGGAAGAGTTAGCAGTATGTTCAGTATTTTTTTTTTTTAAACCCTCAGGCACAATATTGGAAATTGAGTATATTCTCTCTTAAATGCTAACTCTACCCTTGAGCATGGGTGTACATATGTCGAGTTGATTCGATTTTTTCAATTATCAAACCAAACCAACAGTGTCGGATTTTTAAATTTATAAACCAAACTAATAAAGTCGGATTTTTCAATCTCGATTTTTTTCGGGTTTTTGATTTTTTTTTTCCAGGTTTTCAGGGTTTTTTTTCCGGTAAAGTCTTCATTACAAAAAATATGTAACTTGTGCTTCAAATATTTCTTTAGTCCTAGTAAGATATAACTATATAATATATTGTCCAAGAAAATAACACAATAATATGAGATAAGTCATAGCATTATACTCAATATTCATAACAAAGATAATAAAATTACATAAAGCAAATATTACTAATTAATAAGCCATCATGAAAATTAACATAATCTAAAAATACGATATAGGTCATGCTAAAATGAGTATAGCTAATAAGTACTATTAATCACATAACTAAGCACTAAAGAAAAAGAAACTAAGTTATGCATTTTCATTATAAGCCAATGTATAAAAAATAGATATCCAATACTATCATCATTCGTAGTGTTGAATTGAATTTCTTTTGTTAGCATTAGTGTGCATTTTCATTATAAGCCAATGTACAAAAAATAGATATCCAATACCGTCACGACCCAATTTACCCTCAGTTGGGTATCGTGATGGCACCTAGTCTTAAGGACTAGGTAAGCCTAATATTTACGGAATAACAACAATAAAAAAATATCTAAAATTTAAAATAGAAATCTCTTAAAACTTTACAACCCCAAAACGGATAGTACAAGTCATAAGCTCTACAGAGTTTCGCTATAACTTCTAAACACAACTGTATGGAAATAAGTACAACAGTGTGAATATAAAATAGGAAGGTGACTCCGAAGCCTGCGAACGCAGCAGCAGGTTTACCTTGAGTCTCCAAAGCAACGGCCCGCACAGCTACTAACAAACAATACCTGGATCTGCATACAAAAAAAATGTGCAGAAGTGTAGTATGAGCACACCACAGCGGTGCCCAGTAAGTATCAAGACTAACCTCGGTGGAGTAGTAACGAGGAACAGTCAAGACACCTATTGGTCTAATAAACTAAACAAGTATAAGTATAGGAACAACAGTCTATATATGGGCTACGCGATATAGCTAAAGATACAACAATTACAATAAGGAAGGAAAACAGCAAGTAACAACGGAAACACCATAATAATGACATAGAAGAGCGAGCGGATATACATCCCAAATTCTAAATCACAAATATAGTAAAGACAAACAATAACTCAGTAACCACGACAGTTTTCACATCAGGCCTTAGTCAACAACTCCACGAAGTACCAAACCTCGAACAAAATTACAGCTCACGGGTCTCAATACCTGAACCCTAACACTTGGCATCCTGTGCCCTCATCACACCTCATGATCATGCTGACAACTCACTTGCTAACTAGAGCCACTCTCACATATATGACAAGTAAGCGAGGGTGTACATCTACACTCAAAATATCAGGAGGGCTTCTTTTCCAATAGGATCGTTTAACTACGTGTATGCTTGTGCAAGTGCTCTAACATAGATCATACCCGCTAAAAGCATAAGGAAAAGGACGGACAACACGTAAGGTATTTTCTCACAACTTTCACGAGATAAAGCTCATACAGGTGAGCGTACCACAACACAATATCAACAACAAGAATGCTCCCAGGCCATCACAAATCACCACAATCAATCAATGACATAGCCTACCTTATCTCGCCACGTGTGCAATAATATATAGTAAGTGCTCACCTTATTTCGCCACATGTACATCATAATGTTCCCACCTTATCTCGCCACATGCGCAACCCTCATATATATATATATATATATATATATATAATCCCGCCTTATCACGCCGCATGTGCATAAATCAATAGTGACAACAGCACGGCAGAAACCTCGTGCAACCCCATAACAGTAACTACACAGCAGAAACCTAGTGTACCAACACTAAAAGTACAACAACAACAATGACAGTGATACAAAGTACGATGAGTAAATCAACTCAAGAACTTTAAATCACAAAGACACGGGAGAACCAGTTCACAAGGAATAACCACAGTAAAGAATAATATGCATAAATAAGAACATCTCAACAAGGGAGAAAATAATACGTAACAATGATTTCACAAAATATATAGTCTAACGACAAGGAAGCTAACACGAGCCAGATAATTACAAACAAGGACATATCAACTAGATATAGGGCATCTAAACTTCTTTTAAGGTTGAACAATTACTAAGAGTTCACACAATTTCAGTTTAGGAAAAGCAGCGGGTAGATAATCATAACCTCAATTAAGACTAAACAATTACAAGATGAGATAGTAATAAATTCAGTTAAAGATAAGCAGTTGTGAAAACATAACATGACGATAGGAGAGGCAAAATCTTCAGTTAAGTCGAATAAGAGTCAAATAGGCAACAAGAGTAAATCCTAAGGCAATTAATTCAAATTGAAGCATGTAGGAGTGATGCCAACAATTAGGAGCTCAAACGTGTCCCGAACAACTTCATACATAGTAAATATAAGGACCTAAGAACCCTAAAGGCCAACTTCCTACAAATAAGTCCGAGCACGCACTCGTCACCTCGCGTACATGGATCAACATAGAAGACTCAAATGCTAAGGGGGAGTCCCCCATGCAAGGTTAGGCAAGATACTTACCTTGAACCAAGCTCAATCAATCAATAAGAATGCTTCTTCCACGATTTTCGACTCCGAATGGCCCAAATCTAACCACAAACAATTCGATATAAACAACACGAGCTAAAAGAATCAATTCCATAAGAAAATACTAAGCTTTAAGTCAAAAGTCAAAAAGTCAACACAAAAGTCGGGCCCCGGGCCCACGTCTCGAAACCTGACCAAAGTCATAAAATCCGACAACTCATTCGATTACGAGACTAACCATGCTAGTTTCACTCAAATCCGACTCCAAATCGACATTCGAATCTCAAAAAAAATTTATTTTATGAAATTTCCACAATTTCCCCCAAATTTCCACCTCAAAGTACTAATCAAATGATGCAATCAGTGATATATTCATGTATATTAACCAAATCCGAGTTAGAATCACTTACCCCGATGAATTTCTTGAAAAACCCTCAAAAAATCGCCACAAACCGAGCCCCCTAGGTCCAAAATGTGAAATAATGCCCTAAATCCCGTTTATATAGTGCATTCTCTGATCTCCACTACGCGGTCCACGAAAATCCAAGCGCGGCCACGAAAATCCAACCACCACGGTCGCGAAAAAGTTGCGCGGTCCGCGCTTCTGGTGGCTGCACTGACAGGCCTTAGTATTTTGGCCATGACATTCTATACAGATGTCCAAATGATGTTTTTCTCACCTTTCGGGAAACTAGACACAAAGGGCTACAACTTTCGTTTTTGAATCATCTCAAAATTCCTTGTAGATCAAAAGATATAGGCTTCCGAAGTCGGACCAACGGATCTGCAAAACTTCCCCGGAGCGCCTCCGCGGCCAAATTTCCGCTGTCTGCGTTCCCTCCTCCGCGGTCCGGAAATTTCGCCCAGGTCCGCGTTTTCAAAGTACCAGAACACCACCGGAGTTACGGGAATGCCCGAACTTGCTCAAAACTCACCTCGAAACACTCCCGAGGCTTCCGGAACCTCGACCAAAGGTACCATCAAGTCCTAAAATGCCATACCAACTCAATCGAGCTCTCAAATCACATCAAACGATAACAAAAACATGAATCGCACACCAACTCAAGCTTAATGAACTTGAAACCTCAAACTTCCACAACCGATGCCGAAACATATCAAAGCTCGTCCGAATAACCTTCAATTTTGCACACACGTCAGAAATGACATTACAAACCTACTCCAACTCCCGGAATTCCATTCCGACTCCGATATCAAATTTTCTACAGCCGATCGGAAATCGCCAAATTTCCAATTTTGCCAATTCAAGCCTAATTCCACCACGGACCTCCAAATCCGAATCCGGACGCACGCCTGAGACCCAAATCACAATACGAAGCTGTTGAAATCATCCGAAACCCATTCCGGAGCCATTTTCTCAAAAGTACAATTCCGGTCAAATTCTCACCGCTTAAGCTTCCAAAACTAGAATACTTCTTCCAATTCGATTCTCAATCCTCCGGTAACTGAATTCAACCATGCATGCAAGTCGATACACATAATATGAAGACTCTCAGGACCTTACGCCGCTGATCGGAACTTAAATTCTCAAAAGGACCGGCCGGGTCGTTACAAATACTATCGTCATTCCTAGTGTTGAATTGAATTTCTTTTGTTAGCATTAGTATTGATTTGAACTTTGTTTGAATTACTACATTTATGGGCTATAAAATTTATTTACCATTCAAGAATGTTAAGTCCAAACTTGAAAAAATACGTTAAAAGATAATTCTGTAAAAAAGTTTAAGAAAAATTTAAAAATTATATTACAATAAATATTTAGATGTATAAAATATTTTTAAAAATTGTATAAATGTACTATCGGGTTGGTTTGATTTCGGTTTAACTTTTTTTAGTTAAAATCAAACCAAACCAATTATGGTCGTTTTTTTTTCAATACCGAACCAAACTACAATCAATTTTTTTTTCTGATTTGACTCGAATTATCGATTTGGTGCAGTTTATCGATTTTCTTTGTACACCCTACCTCTGAGCATGTTGTCTCTCACCATTCTCGCACTCTAATCACAAAAGCCAGATGAAGTGTAGGGGAGTTGGTGCATCCTTGGCATGAACTATTTTTATAGTTAAAATAATCTAGAAATTATATATCTAGATTAAGTTTAATTCACACCCATTAACACAAAGTAGTAGTACCTAAAATATTGGATCTACTTGTGCTAACTAGTCCACTTTGAATGGTTCCTCGCAAACATTGACACGTTTTGTTGCTTTGATCATTCGGTATTTGAATTTCACTTAGCCCAACTAGTTTAGAATTCGGCCCGACTATGCTCATTAAGGGTAGAAAAGTGCTCCTATCAAAAGGCTCTTCATTCTCTACGCTAGCTCTAAGATACTTAGTTGGGGCATTTGTATCTATACTCGCTTTTTGGGTCACATTTTAACTTATACTCGTTTTGCAAAAGAAATTGCAAGCGTACCCACTTTTTCGCGTAACTTCAGCATACGGGCCTGAAGTAGCAAAGTCAATCACGCTAACTTCAGCATTCTAGTAGACGGGCCTGAAGTAGCAAAAATTGTTGAACCAAGTGTGCTGAAGTTTTTGTTTGTAATTGCTGAACTTAAGCATTCTAGTGCTGAAGTTTTGTTCTCTATTTGCTGAAATTTTTATTTGTAATTGCTGAACTTAAGCATTCTAGTAGCTGAAGTTTTGTGATGCTGAAGTTATTTAGTTCATTTGTAAAAATTTCAGCACTAAACAAGCTGAAGTTTTTTTGTCCTGGATTCATTACTTTTGTCATTAAGCTTTTCCAAAAACTTCAGCAGAAGATGCTGAAGTTATTTAGTTCATTTGTAAAAACTTCAGCGCTAAATAAGCTGAAGTCGTTTTGTCCTGGATTCATTAGTTTTGTCATAAAGCTTTTTCGAAAACTTCAGCAGAAGATGCTGAAGTTATATAGTTCATTTAGTAAAAACTTCAGCACTATATAAGCTGAAGTTTTTGAAAAAGCTTTCTAACATACTAGATAAATAATCACCTTATTCTTTCATAGTGTATTACTACTATAAAATAATCAGATTGCCAACAGTATCTAGATCATAAATTTTGGAAACAATAAACGTGAAAAGAACAGGATTATCATGAAAAGAATCACTAAGTGTGACCTTAAACTTCCCATACGTGAAAATATTCACAAATTATTGTCTACTAACTTACGTAATTATTTATAATTTCTTTTTAAATAATCTGATAAACATACTTATGACAATCATCCAATGAACTGAAGTTTCATAGCAGCACCAACAACAGAAGAAAGAAGAAGACAAAAGAAAAGGAAGGAGGAGAAAGGGGGCTGAAGTTGTTTAAAAGTAGGTACAAGTTAAAACTTTTAAAAAAAATGGGTATAGGTTAAATGGGGGCGATCAAATAAGGGGCCCCGTACAATTTTTACCTTAGTTAAAGATAAAAGAATTTTATATTTAGTTAAAGATAAAAGAATTTCAACCATCGCTCCACAGTCCTCTGTGGATGTTTTATATTTAACATAAATAAATATCTTGACATGACCCTAGTGAAGCTAATTGGAAAGTGTAGCACCATTTCTGTAGTTGATAGCCCATATAGTTCGTGACTGAGCCTAACATAACTTTAGGGGATTTTTACCTAGCTATACTATATTAGAAACTTATTAACCACTTTTTTTTAGGTTCCTTAAAAATTACATTGTGTATCTATATTTACTATTTATGTACAAAATATGATAAAAGAAAGATCCCTTAAATATAGGAATTAAATTGTAACTGTATCTCTCATCCCCATCTATCAACTTAATTAGCCTCCTACAATCACGATTTTCCTCCCAATTTCAAAACAAATTGAAGTCATTCTGTCTTTCATACAAATCAACCTATCTCTCTCTCTCTCTCTCTCTCTCTCTCTCTCTCTCTCTCTCTCTCTCTCTCTCTCTCTCTCTCTCTCTCTCTCTCTCTCTGTCTGTCTCTTTCTCACTCACACATCAAAGTATTCTCTCTCTAAAATTGTAGCATCGTATATTTCTTTGAATCAGTTCCACCAACAACCATTAAAAAGCTTTAATTATTGACAAATTCATCGACATTATCTCTGAAATTGCAGGTAGAGGGGTCTGCCATTGACATAGCATTAAAAAGCTTCGAAACTTTGAATTAGATATTCAGATTTTACGAGTTTGTGATTTCTTTGTATTGGGTGTTCTTGAAAACGATTGAAAATCTCCTTTAGAGTTTATATCTCAATTTTAAGGGAGATTGGTTAAGTTTAAAGTTGGTTTTAGGTTAAATTTCATAATGAAACTCGAGGAAGATGAAGTTTCGGAATTGTATGATAAATGTATCATAATTGTATCTGAGTTGTATTTGGTACATCAATACCTTAGACAATTCTGATACAATACTAATACTATTAACATACAATATTGTATTATAATCTAAGTTTAGAGTTGGTTCTAGGTGGATGTTTTAAATTGAAACTAGAAAAAGATAAGATCAAAGTTGTATCATAATTTAGAATTGTATCACAATTGTATCACAATTTGTACCTAAAACAATACATGATACAATACTAATACAAGTATAATACGATATTGAATCAGTTTAAGTTTAGAGTCGCTTTTAAGTTGTATCGGAATTGTATAAGAATTCTTTCATGATTGTATCAAATTTGTATCTGAATTATGAGCAGTTGTGAAATCGTGACGAATTTCGTAGCTTGTATCACAAATATATGATAATTATATATTAATTTATTAGTATTGTATCAGGTATTATTTTGAATATTAATGTACCATCTACAAGTTATATACAATTGTGATACAAGTATGATACAATTATATTTTACGTATTGATGTAGCTTATACAATTATGATACATTTATCATACAATTCCTGAATATTCTTCATTTTCAGTGTTGTCCGGTCTCCCAGCAAAAGAACGATGCAATTGATGATTTAACAATATAAAATTATCGGCAATGGTGGGAAGAGAGAAGATGGAGATTCTCGGCGTAGATTAAGGAATTTTGTTGTAAAAAAAAAGAGAGAGAAGAGGAGAGGGAAAAAAAAAGAAAGGATATAATTGAATCTCTTAACTGAAGGCATTAATAATGGGGTGAGAGCCTTTTAAAGAGCAATTTACACAATTTGCAAGAAAAACCCAGATACTTATTAAAAACTACAAAACATAGAGAAAATTGGTAAATAAATTTCTAATATAGAATAAATAGGTAAAAGTCCCTAACTTTAGTGCATTTTACCTTCTGGGCTATGGTCCAGTCAAATTAGCCCATTACCGCTCTTTGGATCCTCTTTTTCAAGGGGTTTTGGCATGGTATAACAACATACCCATATAATTGGCAGAAAAAGCCCTAGTTATAGATATTGGTATCAAATAGCCAATAAATGTATATCACAATAATAATATGTATATCACAATTTTTTTTTCTTCTTTGTCTATATCAACATGTATATTAAAATTTTTATTTTCATTCTTTGTATATAAATAATATTATTCTTTGTATATCAATAATATATATATATATATATATATATATATATATATATATATATATATATATATATATATATATATATATTGCTATCTTTATATCAATGTATATCACAATAAAAATATTATATTATTTGTATATCACAGTGTATAGCACATCGGGCATGTGTATAACAAAATATATATCATAAGTTTATTTTTCTTCTTTGTGTATATCAAAATTAATTTTCTTTGTATACCAAAATATTATTTACTCCTACAATTATATTTATTATTTTTATATTTTAGAAGTTACTCAAACATGCTATATCAAAAATTTATTTTCCTTTTTTGATCAATAGTTAATAATTATATTATTTGTATATCACAGTGTATAACATAATAATGTGTATATCAAAAATATTTATTAAAAATTTATTTTCCTTCTTCGTATAACATATTTTAGATTGAAAACTCAAGTTCAAGACGACTCCACATGTGTATCCCCTATTGTAACCCGTGTATATCTCTATGTACATCAGCGATATCTCGTGTATATTATATGTATCTGTGTATATCCATGAAAATATGTGTTATATATACGATATACAATGTGATATACACGGGCGTCCATAAAAAAATTGTGTATACACGATATACAAAGTGATATACACAGGCGTCCTTAAAAACTTGTGTGCGATATACACTTATGTACACGATATACAACGTGATATACACATGTCGCAGTTGGATTTTTAGGCCTGATTTTTTACCTGAAACCAGTCTAAATCACTTCTAATCTTGCTCAAATTTGTATATAGCCTCGTTTAGGTATTTCAACCAATTTCAATCACACCCACTCATTCAATCCAAACAAAAAAGGAAGAGAGAAGAAAAATAAAGTTGAAATATATTTTTTCTCTCTTAGTTTTTGCTAATGTTGCTCAAATTTTGTACTCATTTAGGTATTTTCAACCAATTTCAATCACACCCACTCATTCAATCCAACTAAAAAAAAAGAAGAGAGAAGAAAAATAGAATTGAAATATATTTTTTCTCTCTTAGTTTTTGCTTCTGATTTTCTCTAATGTGAGATCAACCTTACCTCTTCATCCCACTGATTTTTTTAGCATAATTTGCAAGAATTTTTGCTAAACTATGAGAGCAAAAGAGAAGAGATAGAAGAAGAAATACAAGGAGAGAAAGGGGGAGGGAAGCCAAAATAAGCATGTAGTTTTTTTTTGAGAGAGAATATAAACGAGAGTAGTTTTTTTAAGATTTGGCTATATAATGCCAATTGTTTGGGGCTATCTTTGCCAAACCTAATATAAGTCTAAAAAATTGTTAATTCCTATTATGTGTTGTTATAGAATGCTAATTATGTAAGAACAACTCAAGGTGGTGACTGGACTTCTTCCTCAAGGAAAGTTCCATAAGCCCAATAAAGATCCAACACTATGGCTTGAAAGGGTAAAAGTTCAGCCCATAATACGAAATCGGCATCAGCAAATTACGTTGGGTGGACACTTCATATATTTTGACCCATTAAGAAAATCTTTAACTTTTTAGCGTTCCGTCACATTTTCTTCTTCTTCTTCTTCTTCTTCTCCTCCTTCATCTTCCTTCTTCTCCTGCTTCATCCTTTTGCATTTTCTTCTTCTCCATTATCCATTTTCTTCTTATTCTTTAAATAAATTATGAGCACATAACTAAAATTAAAATATAATAAAATATGTGGTGTAGAAAATTAAAGATTTGTTACTTATTTCTGATTATAATTAAGTGGGTAATATTCTATTGAGCTTATATTGTCTATCTTTAATGATTTGGATTGGTATAGTCAGAGAATAAAATACCATTGTTGATATCTGTTTGAGCTTGAGAAATGTTTTGTAGAAGTTGACAAATTGGTGATGAAGCTCGAGGATCAGATCAACTGGAGCTGGAAGAAGAAGAAGAGCGAGAATGTTCTAGAATGAAGAACTCATTGGAGAGCATGTGAGCAGAGAAAATGATTGTGTATTCCACTATCAAAACTGAATACAAAGCATACAAGTCTTACATATATACACAGCATATGACAGCTGTACTAACTACTCTAACATCCACCATTAACTCCTCTAACCACCAATCATAAAATTAGTTATAACTAACCTTCAGCTAACTACACTAATTCACGTGGCTGTCACGTGCCACTCATCTCCTTAATACTCCACAAAAATAACCGGAAGGTAAGTATATCTCATGGGACTATGCAATAAACCAAAATAGGTGTCACCTTATTATCGTTATGTTTTTTTTTAATTAAAATGTGTATTTTATTATCGTTTATGTTTCATTTCATTAGTTTACGATTGCTAGTAACATTGCAACTTCAATGTCACAATGTAAAAGAATTATATGTCAATCTTTGTCTTGACATCTAAACTGTTATTATTTTNACTCCCTCTCAAGCTAGGTGGTGCAAATAGGTTGAGCACTCCTAGCTTGTTCATCAGGTACTCATGTTGTGGTCTTCCAAGTGCCTTGGTGAATAGATCTGCTTCTTGATCTTTAGACACCACAAACTTGGTTTTGACAATCCCTTGTTGAATCCTCTCTCTAATGAAGTGCAAATCTATCTCTATGTGCTTTGTACGCTCGTGAAATATGGGGTTTGCAGTAATTTGAATTGCTGCTTTGCCGTCACAATGCAATTCCACTGGCAACTCAACTTCAGCTCCCAGCTCTCTGCAAAGTCCTGTTAACCATGATATTTCTGCAATTCCTGCTGCCATGCTCCTGTACTCTGCCTCTGCAGAACTTCTTGAGATTGTGCACTGTTTCTTGGATTTCCATGACACTAAAGAGTTTCCCAATTTCATCACATATCCTGTCACTGATCTCCTGGTAACAGGACATGATGCCCAATCAGCATCACAAAATGCTGTCAATTTAGAGGACTGTGTGGAACTCATCAGCAGCCCCAACCCTGGTGCTCCTTTAATATATCTCACAACCCTTATAGCAGCTTCCATGTGAGACTTCTTCGGACAGTGCATGAATTGGCTCAATACATGTACTGCATAGCATATATCTGGCCTAGTCATGGTAAGATACAATAATTTTCCCACTAATCTCTGATATGGCCCTGAATCTACCAGCTCTTCATCATCTTTCAAGTTCAAATGTTGATCATATTCTACAGTAGTAAATCTCTGGTTGCATTCCATTGGTGTAGCCACAGGTTTTGAACCTGCCAATCCAAGGTCAGTGATCAACTCTATTGCAAATTTTCTTTGGTTTATCAATATTCCTTCCTTCGACCTTGCTAATTCAATCCCAAGGAAGAACTTCAACTCCCCTAGGTCCTTGATCCTGAAGTTACCTTGTAACATGGTCTTTGCCTCAGAAATCAAGCCTTGATCATTCCCAGTTATGAGGAGGTCATCTACATATACCAAGATTATGACTAATTTTGTTCCTTGCTTCTTTGTGAACAAAGAATAGTCAAAGTGCAAAACCCGAATTTAGCAATGCCTCAGTTAATTTGAGGTTCCATTGTCTTGAAGCCTGTTTTAATCCATATAGGGATTTGTGCAGCCTACACACCTTCTCCCCCTGGCTGGGAAATCCCTGGGGTGGATACATATACACCTCTTAAGTGAGATCTCCTTGGAGAAATGTATTATAGACGTCCATTTGATGCAAATTCCAGTTGTTGGCTGCAGCCAAAGCTATAACTACCCTGACTGTCACCATCTTGACTACAGGAGAGAAAGTTTCCTGATAGTCTAGGCCTTCAATCTGATTGTAACCCTTGGCTACTAGGCATGCCTTGTATCTTTCAACCTCTCCATTGGCTTTATACTTTATCTTGAACACCCACTTGCACCCAGTAGGAGTCTTCCCTGCAGGCAAATCTACCATAGTCCAGGTCTTATTGTCCTTGAGTGCATTCAACTCCTGCTGCATAGCATCAAGCCATTTAGGGTCTGAAGCAGCCTCTTCATAAGACAGAGGCTCTCTAATACCGGTAATTTTGGACAAGTAGGACTGATATTTGACCGAGAAACCTGCATGAGTCAAGTAGTTATGCATTGGATACTTGCAAAACTGCTCTCCGTCTGGCCTTGTCAAAGAACCATTGCAGATATAATCTTGTAGCCACACAGGCTCTTTAGTAGTTCTGGCTGACTTCCTTAAAGAAGGACCCATAGGAACAGGTAGATCCTGTTCTAAAGGAGATGGCTGCTGTGCTGGAATGTCTTCAGAAAATGTAGGAGATGGTGATGAGGGTTGTGTATCAACAGTGTGATTGTCTGCAACAGGTGGCATTGCTGGAGAAGATGCATCAGCATCATATGTGGTAATCTGCATATGAATAGCATCAGTAGTAACTGGATGATGCAATACACCATTAGGAAAATGTTGCAACTTCCCTTCCTTAAGTAGTTGAAATGGGAAAATATGCTCCATAAACTTGACATCCCTGCTTACAAAGAAAGAGTTAGTTAAAATATTGTATAGTTTGTATCCCTTCTGGGATGAGGAATATCCCATCAGCACAACTCCAACTGATCTTGCTGCAAATTTATCCTTTTCTCCCACAATCTTAGCAAAGCATAGACACCCTATAGTTCTCATGTATTGTAAAGATGGTACTCGTCCATATAACATCTCAAAAGATGATTTTCCTGACAGCACCGATAGAGGCAGTCTGTTTATGACATAAATGGCTGCCTATACACACTCTCCCCAAAACTTAAGAGGCAAATAACCTTGCAATCTAATGGCCCTAGCCACTTCAAGTATGTGTCTTTGTTTTCTCTCCACTACCCCATTTTGCTGTGGGGTGTGAACACATGAACTCTGATGAATCATTCCATAGGATTGAAACAAACTGTGGCATTCGAAGTTGAAAAATTCAGATCCATTATCACTTCTTATGACTTGCATAGTCACAGCAAATTGAGTCTTTATTAAGGCTAAAAATTGTCTTAAGCATACAACCACATCACTTTTGAGCCTTAGTAAGTAAATCCATGTCATTCTGCTACAATCATCTACTATGGTAAGAAAAAATCTATGTCCACTATGAGTTTGTATTCTATATGGACCCCAAACATCTACATGAATCAATTGAAATGGTTTGTCTGATCTATTTGTACTCTTAGGGAATGGCAGTCTGCCTTGTCTGGCCAAAGGGCAGATTGTGCACTCCTTTATTTCATCATTGCCAGCTTTGAACTTCATGTTTGGAATTTGTCTCACTACTCTATCTGGAGCATGTCCAAGTCTTCCATGCCACACCTTTAAGTCCTCCTCCTGATCAGTAGATTTCTGAAGATGCACATTTGCAGCTCTGGCTTCAAGTTTCTGATGCTGCAAATTGTACAAACCTTCTAGTTCCTTACCAATCCCCTTCACCTTCCCACTGTGAAGGTCCTGCATTATCCAGAAGTCAGGATAAAAGGATATAAAACATCTTAAATCCCTTGTGAGCTTGGACACAGACAAGAGATTATATTTGAAATTTGGAACATATAAAACATTCTTAACAACACTGTTTTCACCAATTCTACTTTCTCTAGTACATTCAACATCAAGTGAAGTTCCATCAGGTAAATATACCTTTGGTGCATTGCCTAGGATATCTGTGTTTATCTTGTCAAGTAGCTCTTTGGTGTGAACCATGTGATTGGTTGCACCAGAGTCTACTATCCAATTCTCATCCTTAACCCTTTCATTTGTAATAAAGGTCTTAGATGTACCTGCAAAACTTGTATTTGCACCTGTTCCTGTTCCTGTATTGATCAGCTTTAATATTTGGTCATACTTCTCTTGAGTAAATATGATTGGCCTTCCTCCATGTGCTACATTTGCAGCAGGTGTGTTGGTCACTTGTTGTGCCTCCTGTGTAGTTGTGTTGGTCTTCTGCTTTGTCATAGATTGTTGCTCCTCCTGTATGGTTGCATTGGCCATAGGTCTTTGAAGAAAACCTGTTGTCTTCTTCCTCATTTTGAAGTCAGCTGGGTAACCATGTAACTTGAAGCAAGTGTCTCTTGTGTGTCCTTTATAGTTGCAATAGTCACAGAATAAATTTCCTCTTCTAGGCTTGTAATTGTTTCCTGAATTCATGCCTTTATTGGTGAATAGTGCTGTTCCATCTCCAATATCTACAGACTGAGAGAACTTTCCCAAAGCTCTTTGGCTTTCTTCAGAAACTATCATGGAGTACGCTTTGTTAACTGTAGGAACAGGGCTCATCATCAATATCTGACTCCTAGGTTGGCTGTATGTCTCATTTAGCCCCATGAGAAATTGCAGCAGTCTTTGGTACTCAAAATGTTCAAAATAGTTCTTAGATTCTGGGCATTCACAACCAGGATAAGGCATCAAGGCATCATATTCTTCCCAGAGATCTGTCAGCATGGAGAAATATGCAGAGACTGAGGAAATTCCCTGCGATAAGGTTGCAATCTCCTTGTGCAGAAAGAGATGCGAGATCCATCTACCTTATCATACTTATCCTTCAGATCAGTCCAGACTTTCTGTGCACTAAATTTGTACACAATTCCACTAAGTAATTCTGTGCTCACAGCATTCATAATCCATGACAAAACTATCGCATTACACTTCTCCCAAAGTTCATGCAAGGATCGATCAAACTTATCCTTAGTACATCGTCCATCAACAAATCCTAGCTTACTCTTACCAATTAGACCTATTTTCATAGATCTACTCCACAATGCATAGTTTTCAGATCTAGTTAGTTGAATAGAGATCAAGGAACTACCTGGAGTGTCGCATGGCTGTAAGTATAATGGATGATGATGATCTATGTTCGTTGCTGTGCCTGTGCTTGCTCCAGTTGAAATTTCCTCTCCATTCGCCATTGTTAATAGATTCAGCAGATTTTACTCTCAGATTTAAGGAATTATAGATTTGCAAATCGCAAAACAAAAAACAAAATTTAGGTCAACTGATTGGAAAAAAAAATTCGAACAATCAGCAACACAAAATGATTCTGCATAAAGCAGAGATTATCCACCGCAACGATCGTGTGTTTAGCCCCTGGGCTCTGATACCATGATGAAGCTCAAGGATCAGATCAACTGGAGCTGGAAGAAGAAGAAGAGCGAGAATGTTCTAGAATGAAGAACTCATTGGAGAGCATGTGAGCAGAGAAAATGATTGTGTATTCCACTATCGAAACTGAATACAAAGCATACAAGTCTTACATATATACACAGCATATGACAGCTGTACTAACTACTCTACTATCCACCATTAACTCCTCTAACCACCAATCATAAAATTAGTTATAACTAACCTTCAGCTAACTACACTAATTCACGTGGCTGTCACGTGCCACTCTTCTCCTCAATAATTGAGTCTATTCGTTGAAAGTTTAAGTTGAATCTAACTATTAAAAATTATTGAAATTGATATTAGAAAGTTGCATATCAAATTTGGAGTCATTTGACGTTGATGTGGATCAATTTTGAAGCAAACTATGATAGTGAATTTTTTACACCGCAATTATGGCGATGGTCGGAATTTATGGCTAATTATAATAATTTATCAGAATTTTTGTAAATCAGTTATATCGATGGTCAGAATTTGTTGCTAATTATTATGATTGTCAGGATTTTTGCAAATCAGTTCTGGCTATGGCCAGAATTTATAGCCTTTATCATGATTACCAGGAATTTTGCTAATCAATGTCGATACTCAGAATTTGTTGCCAATTAAGAATTGATCGGAGATTTTGACCATTACCATAAGAAATGAAATTTGACGAGAAATTATGTCCGAATGCTATATTTTCAAGACTTTTTTAATGGGATCAAAATTTCAACAGAAGCGCCAAATTATCCTATTTTTGCAAATAACCGAATTGCATTGCTTATTTTTACATGATTGCATCCTTGTAAATCGCTTACCATAATATTGTATTTTTACGAAAGAAAACCACGATTAAGGCTGAGTTTATTGAATGAAAAAAACTTAGGCAGAAGGTGAAGTAGATAGATAGGACCTTCGACCTAATTTCACTGAGTCAAAAATAGGAGCAACACTCATCCTCTTTACATAAATATGTATAAGGTAGAATACAAGTTAGGGTAGCTTTATGTTTTATAAACTACCTGATGTTTTTATACGTCAATGTCACACAAGAGGGGGTGATTTGTGTGATGTCCAATTTTTGCGTGCACAAAGTTCACTGTCACCCCTTGACCACACTGGTAACCCTACCATTTTTGATCTCACAGTTCGCCACGAACTCCACAATCTCAGTTTTGGCCAGCCTTCTATCCATCTGAAGGACCATGTCCTTCCAACCTTGCAACTATAACTTCTCCGGCAGCATTAACATCCTTTCCTACTCCAAGTTCTTTAGGAGTCTTCCTTTCAAGATGGTTCTCTTCCCAAACTTAACCATCTTGTCTTTCTCAACATTAGATTCTTCTTCTTCTTCTTCTTCTTCTTCTTCTTCTTCTTCTTCTTCTTCTTCTCCATTCCATTCTTTTTCCTCCACTATTTTTAGTTTTCTTGATTTCAATGCAGACTTGGTTCTTTTAGACAGAGTAGATGGCTCAGCAGACTTTGTTTTTGAAACAGACTTCTTTGTGGAAGTCTTGACTTTCTTAGCTTTTGGAATCACAACCTCCACTTCTTTTGTCTCCTCTTCATCCCGAAAGACCAGGTCCATCTCATTAATTTCAACAGCCTCAACAGGCTCAACCACCTTCTTCTTTCCCTTAGCAGCAGCTTTTCTCTTACTTTCTTCTAAGGCCTATTCCAGTTCAGCCTCACTCTACTTCTTCTGACTCCTTGTAGCTCTTTCTCTTGTCGGAGGAGTCTCTACAGGGGTATAAGAGACAACCTTCCTCTTCTTGTTTGCCCTATCAGTTCCAGGGATTTTAACTCCTGAACTTCCTTCCTTATTGGGATTGTAACTGCAGTCACCCTTTTCAGTAGGTCTGCGAGGGTTTCCTGTTCAGATGGAACATGTTCTTCAACATTCTTCCCTAATCTAACCAACCCCTCAGCAGCTTCTCCAAACCCGCTTCCCCCTGTTTCTCTCACACTCTCCTTTTCTCCATCAGATTCCTCACCCCCAAACTACCATAGCACCTGATTTTTTAGTTAAGCCAGCATGAGTGGGTGAATATTCAACCACTTCTTTTCTTATTCCCCTCACAACACTTCGAGCACCCTCACTCTTTTTTTTCACTTTTCATTTTTACCACCAACCTTCCTAGATTCAGTTATTTCAACACCAGCCACTGTTCCTACCAGAACAAACCTGGTTTCCACATTTATAGCGACCTTAGATATGATTTCAGGAGTAACTTTAGGGCCAGATGTTACTTGTTCTGTCTCAGAAGAAACCATTTCTTCCCCCTCAGTAGCAGACTTGAATGATTCATCTGATTTCTGGGGTTTTTCTTCCCTACCTGCTTTTAATTTTTCATTTATTTTCTTGATCTGCTCTCTTCCAGCAATTACCTTGCGAGCCATTATTTTTGCGTTGCTTTTCTTAGAGGTTGGTGTGGTTGAAGGGGGTGATAAATGGTGTGGATGTGGTTTCCTTGGGTGGTGATGTAGGATTCTCAGAGGTGTTAGCCATTTCTGTGCTTGGGTATGGAAGAAAATGAGTTTGAGTGTGTTTGAAAAATGAGAGAAGATGGAGAAAATTTTGACAGCTTGAAAATTTGAAGTGAAGAAACACTAAGGCCAAATCAATTTAAGAAGGGGGATGTTTAATTGGGTAACAACAGCCTTTCAGAAGTCTAATCAAACTGAATTTCTATTTGAAAAGACGTTGGAGGGTGTCCCTAGAATCTAGGAACTTAAAGTGATGCCTAACATCTATGTGCTTAGTTCTCTTATGATGAACCGGGTTCTTGGTCATACTAATTGCACTAGTGTTATCATAGAATATAGGGATACAACCTACATCAATTCCAAAATCCATTAATTGCTGTATGATCCACAAAAATTGAGCACAACATGAGGCAACAGCAACATACTCAACTTCAGCAGTAGATAAGGCCACATAATTTTGCTTTTTGGTAGCCCAAGACACAAGACATGAGCCAAGAAAGTGTGCCATGCCTGAGGTGCGCTTTCTATCCACAGGAAAACCTGCATAATTAGCATCAGCATATCCCACTAAGTTGAAATTACTACCTTTTGAATACCATAGACAAAGGTCAGTGGTACCTTTCAAGTATCTCAAGATTCTCTTGACAGCAGTCAAGTGACACTCCTTTGGATTTGCCTGAAATCGAGCACAAAGGCCTACACTGAAAACAATGTGAGGTCTGATGGCAGTGAGATATATCAAAGAGCCAATCATTCCCCTATACAAATTCCGATCAATAGATAAACCAGGTTCATCTATATCCAATTTTGTGGCTGTTGCTATAGGAGTATCGATTTCTTTGGAATCTTCCATTTTAAACCTTTTAAGAAACTCTTTCACATACTTCTGCTGATAGATCATAGTTCCATTTGAGTTTTGTTTAATTTGTAAGCCTATAAAGAAATTAAGCTCACCCATCATACTCATTTCAAATTCACTCTCCCTTAGTTTAGCAAATTCTTTACTTAACTTATCAGTATTTGCTCCAAAGTTTATATCATCAACATATATCTGAACTACCAAGAGATCTTATATTTTTCTTTAAAGAATAAAGTATTTTTAATTTTACCTCTCTTGTAGTCATGCTGAAGCAAGAATTTTGATAGTCTTTCATACCATGCTCTTGGAGCCTGTTTGAGCCCATAAAGTGCCTTGTCAAGCTTCTACACATTATCAGGACATTCCTTGCTTTCAAAGCCTGGAGGTTGCTTGACAAACACTTCTTCCTTTAGATAGCCATTGAGGAAGGCACTTTTTACATCCATCTGATGGAGAGTGAATTCCATGTAAGCAGCAAAGGCTATAAGGAGTCTAATTGCTTCCAATCTTGTAACTAGAGCAAAAGTCTCATCATAGTCTATGCCCTCCTCTTGACTATATCCTTGAACCACCAATCTTGCCTTGTTCCTTATAACTGTTCCATCTTTATCAAGTTTTTTCTGAAGACCCATTTGGTGCCAATTACTTATCTGTCCTTGGGTCTTGGTACCAGATGCCAAACTTGACTTCTCTCAAATTGGTTGAGTTCATCTTGCATTGCATTCACCCAGTCTGCATTCTGCAAAGCCTCAACAACATTTTTAGGTTCAATAAGAGATAGAAAATCATCAAAAGCACAAAGATTCTTTAAAGAAGATCTGGTTTTGATTCCAGAAGTTGGATCAGTAATTATGTTCTCAATGGGATGAGAACTTTGGTACTTGTAAGGTTTCACAACCAACTGGTTTCCCCTAGATGTTCCTTCAATGTTTTCTTGCTGAGGAACAGGTTCATGGACATGTTTCCTCAAGGTTTGAGGACCAGTTCTTCTTTGTTCAATTCCCCCTGCTAGGTTGCCCTGGGTAGAAGTACCTGTCCCATCACCTGTTCCTTCCTCTGGTGCAGCTTCAGTCTAGGCTGTGGTTTAATTTGAATTTCTTACCAGCCCAATTGCTTCATCTTCATGTTCCTACCTCTCAGAAAGAATGTTAGTTTTAGCAAAAACCACACACATAGTTCTTTTGTTATAGATCTTATAAGCTTTACTATGTGAAGAGTATCCCAAGAATGCTCCCTCATCACTTCTGGGATCAAACTTACCTAGGGAGTCTTTACCATTGTTGTGCACAAAGCACTTGCATCCAAATTCCCTAAGATAGGATATATTAGGCTTTCTCCCTTTAAGGAACTCATAGGGAGTCTTCTCAACAAGAGGTCTAGTCATGCACCTATTTATGATGTAACATGCAGTGTTCACAGCTTTTGCCCAGAAACTATGGGGCAGTTTACAAGAAAGAAGCATACTCCTAGCCATTTCTTCCACAGTCCTATTCTTTCTTTCAACTACTCCATTTTGTTATGGAGTCCTAGGAGCAAAAAAATTATGATCTATGCCATGTTTATCACAAAATTCAGCAAATTTAGCATTTTCAAATTTAGTACCATGATCAAACCTAATTGATGCAAGTTGATTACCTAGTTGTTTCTGAGTTTTTCTAACAAAGGAAGTGAACATGTCAAATGCTTCATCTTTGGATGTTAGAAACAGTGTCCAAGTAAACCTAGAGTAATCATCAACAAGCACCATAACATATCTCTTACCACATCTGCTCAATGTTCTCATCGGTCCACAAAGATCCATATGGACCAGTTCCATCGTTTTGGTGGTACTTACCATTTTCTTGCTTTTGAAAGAGGATCTTACCTGCTTCCCCCTTGCACAAGCTTCACAAACTTTATCTTCCTTGAACTTAATGTTATCCAGTCCTATCATCAAGTCCTTAGAGACTAGTTTGTTGAGTTGACTTAGACTGGCATGTCCAAGTCTTTTGTGCCAAAGGAGGGGATCATTATCCAACACACTTAAGCAAGTGAGTTCATTATCTGAGAGTGTGGACAGATCCACAATATATATATGTTGTTCACTCTTTTTCCCTGCGAAACTATCTTGTCAGTGATAAGATTAATCATAAAGCATTTTGTAAGGTGAATGCGACCATGTTACCTCTATCACACAATTATGATACACTTATTAGACTGTACTTCAATCCATTATCAGGTAGACATTCTCTATAGAGTGAGAGTCAATTTTACCTACCTTGTAAACCCTAATTATCTCACCTTTCTTCCCATTTTTGAAAGAGGCATTACCTCCTTTAAGATCCTCAAGTGAAAGGAACTGGTTGTCGCTTCCTTTCATATGCTTTGAGCAGCCACTATCCATGTACCATATTTGGCTGCTCCCCTTCACTCGGACCTGCAAAAGGATATCGGGGGTTAGTCTTAAGAACCCAAACTTGTTTGGGTCCCTTTCTATAGGCAAAAGGATGAATCAAATTCTTTTTAGCCCAACTTGGCAGCCTATTTTTCCCTTGAACAAATTCTTTGTTCTTTTGACTTGCCTTTTCTTTTGCGGTGCATTCACTTTTATAGTGACCGGTTTTACCACAATGTGTGCAAATTTTATTCTCAGGAAGTGTGAGGTACTTGCTTTTGGGATCCCACTTAGGTGCAGGGGTCCCAAAGCTAAGTCTTCTCTTGTTGCTACTATGGTGTTCATATAGCCATGAAAGTGCATCGCAGGACCTGTTCCATTTACATGTTCTGTCTAGCTCATGCTTGACCTTGCTTAGATCATCCTTTAGGAATCTTATCTGCTCATCTCTTTTATACAACTCATCTTTCATTTTTCCTACATTTTCTTCTAATGTGAGTTGTGTGTGATCAACTGTATTTTTACCTATTCCTAATTTCAATTTTAGATTTTTAGATCTAAGCTGTAGGACAGTAGTGTCAAGTTCATGAACCTGGTTCTTTAACACATCATTTTTACTTTCAATTTCACTAGCCCTAAGTTCCAAGTTTTTGCACTTAGCTTTTAAAACTACACACTCTTTTGACAGCTGTTCCTTTCCATTGTTTACATCCTCAAATTCATCAATTAGTTCTAGGAGCAACTTAGATAACCTTTCCTTAGACAAAAATTTAATCTTGTCTTTGAGATGAGAAATACTTACCTCAGCTTCTTCATCAGATTCACCAATAGCCATAAGTGCTTGTTCATCATCATCATTTGAGCTTTCATCTGAACTATCTCCCCAAGCAGCGACCATAGCCTTTGTTGATCCTTTGCTATTGCTTTTTTTTGTGTTGAACCTGTTCCTTCTTCCTGTTCCTTCGTTCAGCTCTTTCCTTCTTCCACTCAATTTCCCACAGAGGACAGTTCTTGATGTGGTGATCAGTCTTTCCACACTTGTAGCAGCCATCATTGGTCTGTTTCTCAGGAGATTTTGATTTGCTATAGCTACTACTTCTTGAAGAACCCTTTCCTCTCCTTAGGTACTTCTTGAAATCTTTGGTGATCATGGATATTTCATCATCTTCCAGATCAGAACCTTCAGTGATTCTAAGAGCCAAACTTCTTTCCTTCTTAGGTACATCCATCTTCATAGTCTGTATCCTAAGTTAATAGGAAGTAAAATTTCCAATCAATTCATCCAGTGTTAGAATGGAAATATTTTTTGATTCGTGGATGGCAGTGATTTTGCTTTCCCAAGTGATAGGCAAGACTCTAGTCAATATCTTTTCGACCCTTTCTTCTTCAGGAATAATCCTTCCAAGAGATTTCAGCTCATTTATCGGTATAGTTCTGATTGATGAGTCGTGAGCCGGTCTTAAGAAGAGGCTGGAGGTTTGGAGACAGGCTCTTGAGTCTAAGGGTTTCAAGCTGAGCAGGACGAAGACGGAATACCTGGAGTGTAAGTTCAGCGCTGAGCCGAGGGATGTTGGCGTGGATGTGAGGCTTGAATCACAGGTCATCCCAAGTAGAGGCAGCTCCAAGTACCTTGGGTCGGTTATTCAGGGGGGAGGGGAGATCGACGATGATGTCACACATCGTATTAGGGTAGGATAGATGAAGTGGAGGTTAGCATCTGGAGTCCTGTATGATAAGAGAGTGCCACCGATTCTCAAAGGTAAGTTTTATAAAGCGGTGGTTAGACCGGCGATGATGTATGGGGCTGAGTGTTGGCCTGTTAAGAACTCACATATCCAGAAGATGAAAGTAGCAGAAATATGGATGTTGAGGTGGATGTGCAGGCACACTAGGATGGATAAGATTAGGAATGATGATATTCGGGAGAAGGTGCACGTAGCTCCCATTGATGATAAGATGCGGGAAGCGAGACTCAGATGGTTCGGGCATGTTTAGAGGAGAAGCCCAGATGCTACGGTAAGGAGGTGTGAGTGGCTAGTTATGGAGGGAACGAGAAGAGGTAAAGGGCAGCCTAATAAGTATTGGGGAGTGATTAGACATGATATGGCGAGGCTTCAGATTTTCGAGGACATGGCACTTGATAGGAAGTTGTGGAGGTCGAGTATTAAGGTTGTAGGATAGGAGGTAGTTGAGTCTTGCCTTACTAATACCTCTGTGAGACTAGTCTGGTAAGGTTTTTGTCTAAGATAGCTAGTGGCAATGTTGTGTCTTACTATTTTTCAGTGCAGGGTCTATTTACTAGCTATCAGTTTTGCTTTTCATCTTTCTTCCGGATTTCATGTTGTTCCTATTTTTCTTATGATTTCTGTGGTGATACTAATATTGTCTACATTTGTCTTTTTGTTCTCTTGAGCCGAGGGTCTTTCGAAAACAGCCTCTCTACCCCTTCGGGGTAGGGGTAAGGTCTGCGTACACACTACCCTCCTCAGACCCCACTAGTGGGATTTCATTGGGTTGTTGTTGTTGTTGTTGTTATTGTCGGTATAGTGAACCTTGTGTACATCTTTTGAATGGTTTCTCCTTCCTTCATAGCAAAACTCTCGTATTGAGAGTACAGTAAAGTTCCTCTGGATCTCTTCACCTGAGGTGTTCTTTCATGAGCCACTTGCAGTGCGTCCCATATTTGCTTAGCAGCGGTACATCCTTTGATTCTGCTATACTCATCTGGACCAAGTCCAAAAACAAGCCATTTCTTAGCTTTGGCGTTCTTCTCCCACTTCCTCATGTCTTCAACAGTGCAATCCGCTCTTGTTTTTGGCACATCTACTCCAGTATTTTTCTTCATTGTAGCTAGTGGACCACCGGTGACAATGCCCCAAAATTCATAGTCCTCTCCTATGATGTAATCTCTCATCCTGTTTTTCCACCAAGAGTAGCACTGGCTATTCAAGAGTGGTGGCCTAGCAGTGGATTGCCCTTCCTAGTTTCCAAGTGGTGCACTATCACGACCCGGATTTCCCACCCTCGGCAGTCGTGATGGCGCCTACTATTGGAAGCTAGGCAAGCCAACTATTCCAATTTAATTACCCTTTTTAAGTTTTAATTCTTTAACAATTTCAAAATAACATAACAAAAGCAGCGGAAATAATAATAACAAAAACAATGCGGAAGACGAAATCTGATAGTTTAGATTAATACAAACTGCGGAAGTCTAAGTACAACTCTACCCAGAATTTGGTGTCACAATGTCACGGACCATCTACGAGTACTACAAATAAAGTCTAAACAGAATTACACGAATCTGTCTCTGAATAAGTAAAAATAGAAAGGAAATGATAGAAGAAGACGCCAAGGCCTGCGGACTACAACACCGGGATCTGCACACAGTGCAGAGTGTAGTATCAGCACAACCGACCCCATGTGCTGATAAGTGCCTAGCCTAACCTCGACGAAATAGTGACGAGGCTAGGACAAGACTACCAATTAAACCTGTGCAGTTATATCATATACATCAAGTAATATTGACAGAAACTAGCAGTTAAAGATGAGAAGGGGAAACATGTTGCGGGGAAATATCAAGTAACAATAGAAAACCAATAGATAAATGTAAAGAACACTATAAATAAATTATCAGCAAGAATCAGGAAATCAAAGACAAGTGCACGGCATCACCCTTCGTGCTATACACTCTCAAAATCTTACACGACATCACCCTTCGTGCTTTACACTCTTCCTCACCCAAGCAACAATCACAAAGCAATTTGGGCAAGGGAATCAATAACATCACAATAAAATCAAGTAACAACAGAAAGCCAATGAATAAACGTAAAGAACACCATAACTCAATTATCAACAAGAATCAGGAAAATCAAGGACAAGTGCACGACATCACCCTTCGTGCTTTTACTCTCGTCCTCACCATAAGAATCAATATAATCGGTACGACATCACCCTTCGTGCTTTTACCTCACAAAATCATGGCACGGAATTATCCTTCGTGTATTATCACTCATATCATGGCACGACATTGTACATCGTGCGGCACGGCATCACCCTTCGTGCTTTAACCTCACAATATCGGCACGACATCACCCTTCGTGCATTAACACTCTCTCACAAATATCATGCACGGCATCACCCTTCGTGCTTTTATACTCTTCCTTACCCAAGCAACAATCACAAAGCAATACGGGCAATGGAATCAATAAAATCACAATAGAATCCCGGCAAGGAACAATAGCATAACAATAATATCCCGACAAGGGAAAAAATATCATGAGTAATAATATCCCGGCAAGGGAGATAATATCAAAAACCTCTTCTCTTTTCCACAATTACCTTGAGCCAACGCTCTACAATGTTCAATTACCGATAATACTTCCACAACTCAATTCACAACTTGAGCCAACGCTCTACAATGTTCAATTACCATTCCACAAGCCTTGTTCAACAATAGATATCATCATATAAAGCATGAATAATACGATACAGAGTCACATTTATCATAGTATAAGACTCACGGGCATGCTTGACACCGACGTATAGATACTCGTCACCATGCCTATACGTCGTACTCAACAAGTAACACATAGCAAATAAGACACAACTCCTAATCCCTCAAGCTAAGGTTAGACCAAACACTTACCTCGATGCCACGAACACAATTCAAGCCTCAACTACCGCTTTACCTCTTGATTCCACTTCCAATTCGCTTGTATCTAGCCACAATTTACTTAACGATATCAATAAATGCTAAATGAATCTATTCTAATGCATGAAAATAGGGTTTCCAATGATTTCCCCAAAAAGTCAAAAATCGACCCCGGGCCCACATGGTCAAAAACCGAGGTTCGAACCAAAACCCGATTACCCAATCACCCACGAACTCAAATATATAATTTTGTTTGAAATCGGACCTCAAATCGAGGTCCAAATCCCCAAAATTTGAAAATACTAAGTTCTACCCAAAACACCCAATTTCCCCCATGAAAACCCTTGATTTTGAGTTGAATCATGTGAAAAGATGTTATGGATTGAAGAAAACGAGTTAGAAATGACTTACAATTAATTTTGAGAAGAACTTTTCTTTAGAAAATCGCCCAAGAGAATTTAGGTTTTGAGAAAGTTTGAAAAATGAAGAATTTTTGGCTAAGTTATGATTTACACAGGCGCAGATATCGTATCTGCGATGATATGTTCGCAAATGCGAACTCGCAATTGCGGCCAAGGCTTCGCAAATGCGAAGTAAGGCCTACCCTGTCAACCTCGCAAACGCGAACAACCGTTCGCAAATGCGAACACTGCTGGAGTCGCAAATGCGACTGGAGCTTCGCAAATGCGAAGGTCACCCCCCCTGCCCAGTCATCGCAAATGCGATTGTTAGTCGCAAATGCGAGCTTGCAATTGCGAGCCACGCTTTGCAATTGAGAAGCCTGCAGACCTGCAACACACAGCAGTTTTCCTAAGTCCAATTTCACTTAGTGGCCTATCCAAAACTCACCCGAGCCCTCGGGGCTCCAAACCAAACATGCACGCAAGTCCAATAACATCATACGGACTTGCTCGTGCGATCAAATCATCAAAAATAATATAAACATCTATGAATTAAACCTCAAATTGATGAAATCACTCAAGAACATCAAAATTACTAATTTTCTCAACTATAGGTCCGTTTTATATCAAACCAATTCCGATCTTTACCAAATTTTGCAGATTCAACTTAATTATTATTTCAAACTTGTACTGGGCTCCGGAACCAAGATACGGGCCCGATACCATCAAGAAAATGCATCAATTCACTTCTAAAAACCTTTATATTTTCCATAAAACAATTTTCTTTAAAAATTTATTTCTTGGGCTTGGGACCTCGGAATTCGATTCCGGGCATACGCCCAAGTCCTATATTTTACTACGGACCCTACGAGACCATCGGATCATGGGTCCGGGTCCGTTTACCAAGAATGTTGACCAAATTCAACTTAAATAAAATTTTAAAGGCCAAATTAGTATTTTCATCAAATTTCCACATAAAAGCGTTTCGGCTATACGCCTGGACCGCACACGCAAATCGAGGTGAGAAAAAGGGAGGCTTCTAAGGCCTTGGAACACAGAATTTACTTGGAAATCAAGTGACGACCTTTTGGGTCATCACATTCTCCACCTCTAAAAAAAACGTTCGTCCTCGAACGAACATAAGAAAAGTACCTGATTCGGGGAAAAGATTGGATATCGGCTCCGCATATCGGACTCGGATTCCCAGGTCGCTGCCTCAACAGGCTGACCTCTCCACTGAACACGAATAGTAGGAAAACTCTTCGATCTCAATTGACGAACCTGCCGGTCTAGAATAGCTACCGGCTCCTCCTCATAGGACAAGTCCTTGTCCAACTGGACAATGCTGAAGTCTAACACGTTGGATGGATCGCCATGATACTTCCGAAGCATGGACACATGAAACACGTAATGCACGATTCATAAACTCGGCTGCAACACAAGTCTGTAAGCCGCCTCTCCCACTCGATCAAGAATCTCAAACGGGCCAATGAATCTAGGGCTAAGCTTGCCCCTCTTCCCAAATCTCATCACGCCCTTTATAGGCGACACCCGAAGCAACATTCGCTCGCCGACCATGAATGCCACATCACGAACCTTACGGTCGACATAACTCTTTTGCTTGGACTGAGCTGTACGAAGCCTATCCTGAATAATCCTGACCTTGTCCAAGGCATCCTGTACTAGATCTGTACCCAATAACCGAGCCTCTCCCGACTCAAACCATCCAACCGGCGACCGACACCGCCTACCATATAAAGCCTCATAAGGAGCCATCTGAATGCTCGACTGGTAGCTGTTGTAGGCAAACTCCGCTAAAGGCAAGAATTGATCCCACGAGCCTCCAAAGTCAATAACACATGCTCGGAGCATATCCTCCAAAATCTGAATAGTACGCTCGGACTGCCCGTCCGCCTGAGGATGAAATGCTGTGCTCAACTCGACCCGTGTTCCTAACTCACGCTGAACTGCCCTCCAGAAATGTGAGGTAAACTGCGTACCTCGGTCAGAAATGATAGACACGGTCACACCATGAAGACGAACAATCTCCCGGATATAGATCTCAGCTAACCTCTCGGAAGAATAGGAGACTGCCACAGGAATGAAATGTGTTGACTTGGTCAGCCTATCAACAATAACCCACACTGCATCGAACTTCCTCTGAGTCCGTGGGAGTCCAACAACAATGTCCATAGTGATACGCTCCCACTTCCACTCAGGAATCTCAATCTTTTGGAACAAACCACCAGGTCTCTGATGCTCGTACTTTACTGCTGACAATTCAAACACCGAGCCACATATGCAACAATATCCTTCTGCATCCTCCTCCACCAATAATGCTGTCGCAAATCCTGAAACATCTTAACGGCGCCCGGATGAATAGAGTACCGAGAACTATGGGCCTCCTCTAGAATCAACTCTCGAAGTCCATCCCCATTAGGCACACAAATAAGATCCAGAATCCTCAAAACTCCATCATCTCCCACTGTAACCTGCTTGGCACCTCCGTGCCGCACCGTGTCTCTAAGGACACAAAAATGAGGATCATCATATTGCCAATCTCTGATACGCTCAAATAATGAGGAACGAGCGACTGTGCAAGCTAGCACGCGGTTGGGCTCAGAAACATCCGACCTTACGAACTGATTGGCCAAAGCCTGAACATCCAAAGCAAGCGGTCTCTGATCGACCGGAATATATGCAAGACTGTCCATACTGGCTGACTTTCTACTCAAAGCATCGGCCACCACATTGGCCTTCCCCGGAGATATAAGATGGTGGTATCATAGTCTTTCAACAGCTCCAACCACCTCCTCTGCCTCAAATTTAGTTCCTTCTACTTGAACAAATACTGCAGACTCTTGTGATCCGTGAACACCTCACATGATACGCCATATAAGTAGTGCCTCCAAATCGTCAGCGCGTGAACAATGGATGCTAACTCCAAATCATGAACTAGATAATTCTTCTCATGAATCTTCAACTGCCGCGAAGCATAAGCAATGACCTTGCCATCCTGCATCAACACCGCACCAAGTCCAATACGAGATGCGTCACAATAAACTGTATATGGCCCTGAACCTGTGGGCAAAACCAACACTGGCGCCGTAGTCAAAGCTGTCTTGAGCTTCTGAAAGCTCGCCTCATACTTGTCCGAACACCTGAACTGGGCGCCCTTCTGGGTCAACCTAGTCATTGGGGCTGCAATAGATGAAAACCCCTCCACAAATCGACAGTAATAACCTGCCAAACCCAAGAAGCTCCGGATCTCTGTAGCTGATGCGGGTCTAGGCCAGTCCTTGACTGCCTCTATCTTCTTTGGATCCACCTGAATACCCTTTGCTGATACAACATGACCCAAGAATGCAACTGAACTCAACCAGAACTCACACTTGGAAAACTTAGCATACAACTGACTATCTCTCAAAGTCTGAATAACAACTCTCAGATACTGCTCATGCTCCTCCCAGCTACGGGAATAAATCAAAATATCATCAATGAAGACTATCACGAATGAACCCAAGTAAGGCTTGAACACCCGGTTCATCAAATCCATGAAAGCTACTGGGCATTTGTCAACCCAAATGATATCACCAAGAACTCATAATGCCCGTACCGAGTGCGAAAAGCTGTCTTAGGGACATCAGATGCCCTAATCCTCAACTGATGGTAGCCAGATCTCAAGTCAATCTTCGAAAATACCTTGGCACCCTGAAGCTGATCAAACAAATCAATGGATACTTATTCTTGGTTGTAACTTTGTTCAATTGCTGGTAATCTATACACATCCTCATCGATCCGTCCTTCTTCTTAACAAACAACACCGGCGCACCCCAAGGAGAGACACTAGGTCTAATAAAGCCTTTATCAAGCAAGTCTTGCAACTGCTCCTTCAATTATTTCAACTCAGGCGGGGCCATACAATACAGTGGAATAGAAATGGGCTGAGTGCCCGGAGCCAAATCAATGCAGAAGTCAATATCCCTGTCGGGTGGCATACCCGGCAGGTCTGAAGGAAATACCTCAGGAAACTCACAAACCACGTGCACAGAATCCATAAGAGGAACCTCGGAACTAGACTCATAAACATACGCCTAATAGGCCAAACATCCCTAATCAACTGTACGCCGAGCCTTCATATATGAGATAACCCTACGGGTAGAATGACCAGGAGTCCCTCTACACTCTAAATGAGGTAAACCCGGTAAGGCTAAGGTCACAGTCTTGGCATGACAGTCCAAGATAGCGTGGTAAGGTGATAACCAGTCCATCCCCAATATGACATCAAAATCAACCATATCCAAAAGTAACAAATCTACTCGAGTCTCAATACCCCCAATCACAACTTCACAAGAACGATGAACACGATCTACCACAATAGAATCACCCACCGGTGTTATGAGCACTCAAGGAATCATTAGGCATGACCAGATGCAGTGCAAAATAAGATAACACCTAGGAGTATGTAGATACTGGATCAAATAGAACTGAAGAATCTCTACTACAAACCAGAACAGTACCTGTGATAACTGCATCGGAGGCCTCAGCCTCAGGCCTGGCTGGAAGAGCATAACATCAGGGCTGGGCCCCACCACTCTGAACTACATCTCTGGGACGGCCTCCTGTTGGCTGGCCTCCACCTCTAGCAGCCTCACCTCCACCTCTAATACCTCTACCTCCACCTCTAGCACCTCTACCTCCCCCTCTAGCTGGCTGAGCGGGCAGTGGAACACTCGGTGCCTGAACCATGGCATGGGAACCCTGATGCTGAGACCTGCTCGGTGCTTGAGGGCAAAATCCAGCAATATGCCTCGTATCGCCACAAGTATAACAAGCCCTCGGCTGCTGAGACTGCTGACCCTGGCGGCCCGAATGACCACTCTGAAAACTCTGGAGCGGTGGTGCACTGATAGGAGCTGGTGGTGCACTGTAGGAGTGCTGATCAGAATACTGCATATGAGAACCACGGCCGCCTGGAGCACCATGAGAAGCCTGAAGTGCTGAATGAAACGGACTGGAAGGATGGCCCCTACCAAAAGAATCTCTGCCTCCAGATGAGGCACCACTGAACCTGCCCGAGTGACGAGGCCTCTTGTCAGATCCCTGACCACCCCCCTGTAATAGAACCATCTCCACTCTCCTGGCCATATTGGCCGCATCCTGAAAAGAAATCTCGCTCCCCGTCTCCTTAGCCATCTGCAATCGAATAGGCTGAATGAGTCCCTCAATGAACCTCCTCACTCACTCTCTCTCAATGGGAAGTATAAGAAGAGCATGACGGGCCAAGTCAATGAATCTGGTCTCGTACTAAGTGACAGTCATAGAACCATCCTGGAGACGCTCAAACTGCCTCCGATAGTTCTCCCTCTGAGTGATAGGAAGAAACTTCTCCATAAATAGCTGAGAGAACTGATCCCAAGTCAAAGACGGTGACCCAGCTAGTCTAGCCAAACAATAATCTCTCCACCACGTCTCAGCGGATCCAGACAAACGAAAAGTAGCAAAGTCGACCCCATTGGTCTACACTATCCCCATGTTCCGAAGAACCTCATGACAGCTGTCCAAATAATCCTGGGGATCCTCAGAAGATGTACCGCCAAAAGTAGTAGTGAAGAGCTTGGTGAAACCTATACAACTTCCACAAAGCCTCCGAGGACGTAGCTGATCTATCGCCGGTCTGTGCTGCTGCTCGGCTGAAGAAGCGGTACGTGACCTCGCCATTCGTGAAAGGACAAGAGTAGAGGCTTTAATTTAGTTGTGAGAGAACAAAATCACACGACAGAGAAGAATAGAAGTGAAATTGTTCCTAACTCTGTAGCCTCTAGGGGATAAATACAGACGTCTCCATACCGATCCCTCAGACTCTACTAAGCTTGTCCATGAATTGTGAGACCTAAGCAACCTAGAGCTCTGATACCAACTTGTCACGATCCAGATTTCCCATCCTCGGGAGTCGTGATGGCGCCTACTGGTGGAAGCTAGGCAAGCCAACTATTCCAATTTAATTACCCTTTTTAAGTTTTAATTCTTTAACAATTTCAAAACAAGATAACAAAAGCAACGGAAATAATAATAACAAATGCAATGCGGAAGACAAATTCTGATAGTTTAGATTAATACAAAATGTGGAAGTCAAAGTACAACTCTACCCAGAATTTAGTGTCACAATGTCACGGACCATCTACGAATACTACAAATAAAGTCTCAATAGAATTACACGAATCTGTCTCTGAATAAGTAAAAATAGAAAGGAAATGATAGAAGAAGACGCTAAGGCCTGCGGATGCCTGCAGGACTACCTCGGGTCTCCGCCACTGGACTGAAGGCAGCAACCTCGCTGTGGTCCAAAAGCTACAGCACTAGATTCTGCACACAGTGCAGAGTGTAGTATCAGCACAACCGACCCCATGTGCTGGTAAGTGCCTAGCCTAACCTCGGCGAAGTAGTGACGAGGCTAGAACAAGACTACCAATTAAACCTGTGCAGTTATATCATATACAACAAGTAATATTGACAGAAACTAGTAGTTAAAGATGGGAAGGGGAAACATGCTGCGGGGAAATATCAAGTAACAACAGAAAACAATAGATAAATGTAAAGAACACTATAACTAAATTATCAGCAAGAATCAAGAAATCAAAGACAAGTGCACGACATCACCCATCGTGCTATACACTCTCAAAATCATGCACGGCATCGCCCCTCGTGCTCTACACTCTTCCTCACCTAAGCAACAATCACAAAGCAATTTGGGCAAGGGAATCAATAACATCACAATAAAATCAAGTAACAACAGAAAACCAATAAATAAACGTAAAGAACACCATAACTCAATTATCAACAAGAATCAGGAAAATCAAGGACAAGTGCACGGCATCACCCTTCATGCTTTTACTCTCGTCCTCACCATAAGAATAAATATAATAGGCATGTCATCACCCTTCGTGCTTTTACCTCACATAATCATGGCACGGAATTATCCTTCGTGCATTATCACTCATATCATGGCACGACATTGTACATCGCGCGGCACGGCATCACCCTTCGTGCTTTAACCTCACAATATCGGCACAGCATCACCCTTTGTGCATTAACACTCTCTCACAAATATCATGCACGGCATCACCCTTCGTGCTTTTACACTCTTCCTTACGCAAGCAACAATCACAAAGCAATACGGTCAAGAGAATCAATAAAATCACAATAGAATCCTGGCAAGGGAACAATAGCATAACAACAATATCCCGGCAAGGGAAACAATATCATGAGTAATAACATCCCGGCAAGGGAGATAATATCAAAAACATCTTCCCTTTTCCAAAATTACCTTGAGCAACCACTCTACAATGTTCAATTACCGATAATACTTCCACAACTCAATTCACAACTGGAGTCAACGCTCTACAATGTTCAATTACCAATAGTACTTCCACAAGCCTTGTTCAACAATAGATATCATCATATATAGCATGAATAATACTAAACGAAGTCACATTTATCATAGTATAGGACTCACAGGCATGCTTGACACCGACATATAGATACTCGTCACCATGCCTATACGTCGTACTCAACAAGTAACACATAGCAAATAAGACACAACTCCTAATCCCTCAAGCAAAGGTTAGACCAAACACTTACCTCGATGCCACGAACACAATTCAAGCCTCAACTACCGCTTTACCTCTTGATTCCACTTCCAATTTGCTTGTATCTATCCACAATTTACTTAACGATATCAATAAATGCTAAATGAATCAATTCTAATGGATGAAAATAGGGTTTCCAATGATTTCCCCAAAAAGTCAAAAAATCAACCCCGGGCCCACATGGTCAAAATCCGAGGTTCGAACCAAAACCCGATTACCCATTCACCCACGAACTCAAATATATAATTTGTTTTGAAATCGGACCTCAAATCGAGGTCCAAATCCCCAAAATTTGAAAATCCTAAGTTCTACCCAAAACACCCAATTTCCCCCATGAAAACCCTTGATTTTGAGTTGAAATCATGTGAAAAGATGTTATGGATTGAAGAAAACGAGTTAGAAATGACGTACAATTAATTTGGAGAAGAACTTTTCTTTAGAAAATCGCCCAAGAGAGTTTAGGTTTTGAGAAGGTTTGAAAAATGAAGAATTTTCGGCTAAGTTATGATTTACACAGGCGCAGATATTGCATTTGCGATGATATGTTCGCAAATGCGAACTCGCAATTGCGGTAAAGGCTTCGCAATTGCGAAGTAAGGCCTGCCCTGTCAACCTCGCAAATGCAAACAACCGTTCACAAATGCGAACACTGTTGGAGTCGCAAATGCGACTGGAGCTTCGCAAATGCGAAGGTCACCCCCCTGCCCAGTCATCGCAAATGCGATTGTTAGTCGCAAATGCGAGCTCGCAATTGCGAGCCAGGCTTCGCAATTGCGAAGCCTGCAGACCTGCAACACACAACAGTTTTCCTAAGTCCAATTTCACTCCGTGGCCTATCCAAAACTCACCTGAGCCCTCGGGGCCCCAAACCAAACATGCACGCAAGTTCAATAACATCATACAGACTTGTTCGTGCGATCAAATCATCAAAATAACATCCACATCTATGAATTAAACCTCAAATTCATGAAATCACTCAAGAACATCAAAATTACTAATTTTCTCAACTATAGGTCCGTTTTATACCGAACCAATTCTGATCTTTACCAAATTTTGCAGATTCAACTTAATTATTTTTTCAAACTTGTATCGGGCTCCGGAACCAAGATACGGGCCCGATACCATCAAGAAAATGCATCAATTCACTTCTAAAAATCTTTATATTTTACAGAAAATAATTTTCTTTAAAAATTCGTTTCTCGAGCTTGGGACCTCGGAATTCGATTCCGGGCATACGCCCAAGTCCCATATTTTACTACGGACCCTATGAGACCGTTTACCAAGAATGTTGAGCAAAGTCAACTTAAATTAAATTTTAAAGGCCAAATTAGCATTTTCATCAAATTTCCACATAATAGCGTTCCGAATATATGCCCGGACCGCGCACGCAATCGAGGTGAGAAAAAGGGAGGCTTCTAAGGCCTCGGAACACAGAATTTACTTGGAATCAAGTGATGACCTTTTGGTCATCACATGCACTCATGTTGATCTTCTCCTAAGGTGTAAGCCTCTTCAAGGATAACCTGTTCTGATACCAATTGATGTTTTTATACTTCAATGCCACATCGGGGGGGGGGGGGGAGGGAGGGTGATTTGTGTGGTGTCCAATTTTTGCGTGCACAGATTATAGAAGGACCTGGTTCTTCTATGTGTTCCTTAAACTAATATAGCGGAAATAATAAATGCAGAATGTAAAGAACACAAGTATTTTTATGTGGAAAACACCCGGCTTAAAAGGTGAAAAAACCACGACCTACTACTCAGTAGGATTTTCCCAAACACTTCACTAAATTACTGAGCCAAAACAACATTTATCAAACTCTTTGTAAACCTAAGGATTACCTCTAATCCCATTGTGGCAACTAGCCTCTAACTGTTGCGACAAATTCAAGTTAACTCTAACTTGAATACTCAGAGTACCTAATACAATTGCTTCTAGATAAAGCTGAAAGGTACAATTTGAAAACCCCTACTACAAATGAACTAGAATAAAAGACAGACACTTGGAACTGGTTCTTCTATTTGGTTCATGTAGCTTCAGGTTCGTGATAACTAGGGATTTTGACGCATTTTATACTCCTTCTTGCTTATGCTTTTATTAGAAAATCATACAAAATAGTCCCCAAAAGGCTCACAAGTTGTACTTGATTGCAGGTTTGATCAATAAAAGGACAAGATGTCAAAGATCAGCTCAAAAAGAGTGAAACCTGCACAAGTGCCAAAGACAAGACAAGCTCAGGCAAAACAGGCCCAGTGCGGCCGCACACCACTTTGTGCGTTCCGCACTAGGAGATTCAGAGAGGTGGAATTTCAGGCATAAAGGCGATGCGACCGCACTGAAGGCAATGCGGCCGCACTCGATTTAGTGCGATCTGCAGAACACAAGATCAGAGAGATGCCATTTTCAGAGTTTCAAGCCAATGCGGTCCGTAGTCGATTTTGTGCAGACCGCACAAGAAATCTCCGCGGCCGCAGTCCATCCTGTGCGGTCCGCAATGCCTGAGTTCAGAGAGTCAGATTTTGAGGTTCAGAGCCCTAGTGCGGCCGCACACCATTTTGTGCGGTCCGCACTAACCTCGCAGGGGCATTTTTGTCCAGAATTATTAGCTTAGTATAAATAGCTTCTTTTCCATTTTTAGGTCAAGCAGATAGTATTAGAACATAGCTGCGCTCGTGGGTTCGAAGTTTGTAGCCATTTTGGGCAATTTTATCTACATTTCATCATTGATCTTTGTGTTTATCTTAGTAATTAATTAATATGAGTTTATCTTCATCTGTTTCTTGTTTTTCTTCTTTAATTATGAGTAGCTAGACCCATAAGCTAGGGTTGTGGCTCAACCCTAGTATGGGTAATTGATGGGTCTTGTATTTTAGGGCTAATTTGACTATGGGTGTTTGTTATTTGGGCCAATTTCATGGTTAATTTCTGAATTAGTGGTTGCAAACACTAGTTTGTGTTGAGTTGACTTGAGCTCTTCTTGAGAAAGAGAGCCTAAGTCTCCGAAATTGGTCCAACAAGGAATTGGGGCGTACTCAAGAGATTGATAGCCCCAATTAAAGGGTAAAACCTCGAGAGAGTAATACCCGACTTGAACCCTAGTTGCTTGTGCAAATTTGCATACCCAATTGGTCTTGAGAAAGTCAATTCGGGAAAAATCACTTGAACCATCGAGAGCTCTAGAGTGGGTAAAGTCGTGCAACGCTTATATCATACGCCCCAAATATGTCAAACTTGCCTTAGACTCAAGTACCCGTCAATTGACCACCTAGGCGAAAGTCAATACCCTAGTGCCTTTTTAACCTATTTGAACAACTCATAGCATTATAACTCTTAGCATAATTTAGTTGCAATTACCATTTGTAGTTTGATAATAATAGAAGTTAACAAAAAAAACCCCAAAAATTATTAGAAGTGTAATTTGGAACACATACTCAATCCTAAACTAGATAGATACTCGATTCCAATTCTAGCTCTCTGTTGATATCGATCCCGACCCAAAATTGGGTAAAAGCTGCTCTGACCCTCTCTTGCTACTTAATTAGTAGTGCGGAGTAGGCTGCGATCACTTTTTGGCGCCGTTGCCGGGGAGCTAACGGTTTTGGCTATCTATCTGGTTAGATTTATGTTTTGCTCTTCTTTCCTTCTTTGTTACTAATTTGTTTTTGTCAATACATCAGGTACAAAATGGCATTAAATGCTAATGACCCTCTTGGAAACGTGAATGCGGGGGAGGAGGTAGATGACAATGGAGATGAAGAGGTGCCTCTTGTACCTCAACGACAATGTAGAGGCCGCCAGGCCAATGCAAACGACAATATTCCAGACCCTCCTCCGCCACCTCCAAGAGTGGCTCCTAGAGTTTTTCCCAGCCAAGGCTATACGAGTGCTATTGTTCCGCCCCAGATTCGGGCGGGCAATTTTCAAATAACCAATGTGATGCTGACATTATTGGAGCAGCGTGGGTATTTCACAGGTGCTCCCACTCAGAATGCGTACAAACATCTCAAGGGGTTCGTGGATACCTGTTGGGGGAGCAAGCAAACCAATGTGTCCGAGGATGTACTTCGATTGAGGCTTTTCCCATTCTCACTTAGGGGGAAAGCATTGGATTGGCTTGAGGGACTCCCCAACCATTCCATCACCACTTGGGATGAGTTGGAGGATAAGTTCATTGCCAAATTTTTCTCACCGGGGCACATGGCAGCACTACGGGATGAGATCTTAGCTTTCAAGCAGGAGCCTACTGAACCATTGCACGAGATTTGGGAGCGATACAGAACTATGGTGAAAAGAATGCCCCAACAATGATATGACAGAGGCAATGATACAACAGATCTTCTATCGGGGCATCAATACAAAGAATCAGTGCATAGTGAATCAATTGGCTGGGGGAAATTTCATGAAGCTGCCTTATGATGAAGTTTGTGCTATTCTTGATGGAATGGCTGACACATCCTCCGCTTGGCAAAGTAGAGCCAATGTACCACAGGGTGACCCCACGGTCACTCATTTGCATAAAGAACTACATGACCATGGTCAGGCTATAGCAGAACTTACAACAACAATGAACCAACTAGCAATGGCACAGTTACAACAAGTTTTGAATCCTCGCCAAGTAAATGCCATGGAGGGTGTTAACATGCTTGTGAACAATAGAAGAAAGAGAGATCAACAGAACTAAGGGAATTCGGATCAATTTGACAATGATTGTGGTGGATTCCAAGATGATTGTTATGATGGGCAGAACGAAGAGGTGCAATATGTGAATAATTACCAAGGCCAAAGAGGCAATTCTTCCAACCAACAACAACAATGACGATCTCAGAGCAATTGGGGTAACCAACAACAAAGCAACAATAACTGGAACAATCAACAACAAGGGAACAACAATTGGAGAAATCAAAATAACAACCGGAACAATCAGGGAAACTGGGGCAACAACAACAATTGGGGTAGAAACAACAACAACCAAGGTGGATGGAACAATAACCAAGGAAATCAGGGGCAAGGCTTTCAAAGGCCCCCAATGTACCAACAACCGAGCAACCCACCGCCTTTTCCATCCCAGGGTCATAGTTCATCCAATAATGAAATGGGTAGAATTGAAATGATGTTCGAACAAATAATGAAAAAGAATGCGGATTCCAATGAGCAATTGGCTTCTCACAATACTTCAATTAGGAATTTAGAGGTGCAACTAGGTCAAATCTCTCAATCCTTGAATACACGCCCTAAGGGTGCTCTACCAAGTGATACGGTAGTGAACCCAAAGGGTGGGAACAATCATGTTATTGCGGTAACTACAAGGAGTGGAAGAGGCGGTGATGTGAATGCCTCCAAACAAAAGCAAGTTTTGGGTGATGAAGTTGAGTTGCAAGAAGATGAAGTTCCTTTGGTGGTTGAGAATGTGGTTGATGAGAATGTGAATCAAGAAGTGAGGATTGATATTCAAGATGCTGAGGTGGAAATGCAAAATAACGTGAACCCATCTAGGGAACACATAATTGACATGCCGGAGCCGGTTGTGCCAAAAGCCAAGGCACCCTTGCCTAGGCCCCCTCTGCCTTATCCTCAAAGGCTAGCCAAGTAGAAGAATGAGAATCAGTTTAAAAAGTTCACTGACATGATGAAGAGCTTATCCATCAACGTGCCTTTGGTGGAGGCTTTGGAGCAAATGCCTGGCTATGCTAAATTCATGAAAGATTTGGTTACAAAGAAAAGATCCATGGACTGTGAAACTATCAAGATTACCCACCAAGTTAGTGCTATAGTACATTCAACTGCTCCGAAGTTGGAGGATCCCGGTGCTTTCATAATCCCTTGCACTATTGGGAGTGCAAACTTTGCTAAAGCTTTGTGTGACCTAGAGGCTAGTATCAATTTGATGCCCTACTCAGTTTTCAAGACTTTGGGTATTGGGCCACCAAGGCCAACTTCCATGAGATCGCAAATGGCGGATAGATCAATGAAACGACCATTAGGTATAATTGATGATGTGCTTGTCCGGGTGGACAAATTTATCTTGCCAGCTGATTTTGTGATCTTGGATTGTGAGGTAGACTATGAAGTTCCGATCATATTGGGGAGACCTTTCCTTGCTATGGGGAAGGCTCTAGTAGATGTGGAAGCAGGGGAACTCACTTTCAGGATGGGTGATAAAAAGGTCGTTTTTCATGTGTGCAAGTCAATGAAGCAGCCCAATTGTACAGAAGTATGTTCATTTGTTAATCTTGTCACGGCTATGATAATTGATGATACTAGTGCAATGATCAATGTTGAGGACCCTTTGGAGGCCATATTGTTGAATCTTGATGTCAATGATGATGCTGGCCGAGTGGAGTGCGTGAATGCTTTACATGGAATGGGCTCTTATTCTTATGAGCCTAGGAAACTCTCTTTGGATCTTGAAAATAGAAAGACCCCTCCAACGAAGCCTTCAATTAAGGAACCCCCGGTGTTGGAGTTGAAGCCATTACCTCCACATCTCAGGTATGAATTCTTGGGCTCTAATTCAACTTTACCAGTTATTCTTTCCTCTTGTCTTACTAACATGCAGGTAGATGCCACATTGGCGGTGCTCAAAAAGGAAAAAAGGCAATTGGATGGACTCTAGCTGATATTCGGGGAATAAGCCCCGCATTCTGTATGCATAAGATTATTCAGGAAGATGATGCAAAACGCTCATTGGAACATCAAAGGAGGTTGAACGAGGCAATGCAAGAAGTTGTGAAAAAAGAGGTGATCAAGTGGTTAGATGCCGGTGTGGTGTATCCTATCTCTGACAACTCATGGACTTCTCCGGTGGAATGTGTGACAAAGAAGGGTGGTATGACCGTGGTGACCAATGCTAATAATGAACTTATTCCAACCCGGACAGTGACCGGATGGAGGGTGTGCATGGACTACCGCAAGCTGAACAAGGTGACCCGCAAGGATCATTTCCCATTGCCTTTCCTGGACCAGATGCTTGATCGTCTTGCTGGGCGTGCCTTCTATTGTTTCTTGGATGGTTATTCAGGGTACAATCAAATTTTGATAGCTCCCGAGGATCAGGAGAAGACAACTGTTACTTGTCCATATGGCACCTTTGCTTTCTCTCAGATGCCCTTTGGGTTGTGCAATGCACCGGCAACATTCCAACAGTGTATGATGGCCATTTTCACCGATATGGTGGAAGATATTTTGGAGGTGTTCATGGACGACTTTAGTGTTATGGTTGATTCATTCGATGAGTGTTTGAACAATTTGGATAGAGTGTTGGCCCGGTGTGAAGACACCAATCTTGTGCTAAATTGGGAAAAATGCCACTTCATGGTTGAGGAGGGCATAGTTTTGGGTCATAAAATTTCAAAGAATGGTATTGAGGTTGACAAAGCCAAAATTGAGGTGATTTCAAGACTTCCTCCCCCCACTTCTGTCAAGGGGGTTAGAAGTTTTTCTTGGACATGCAGGGTTCTACCGGCGATTCATCAAGGACTTTTCGAAGGTAGTTAATCCTTTGTGTAAGTTGCTAGAAAAGGATACAAAGTTTGTGTTTGATGAGGGATGTATGCAAGCCTTTGAGCTTCTCAAGCATAAGTTGACCACCACCCCGATCATTACCGCACCCAATTGGAGCTTGCCTTTCGAGCTCATGTGCGACGCGAGTGATGTTGCGGTTGGGGCAGTTTTGGGTCAAAGAGTGAACAAAATGTTTCATCCGGTGTACTATGCGAGCAAGACAATGAATGAAGCTCAAAGGACCTACACGGTGACTGAGAAAGAATTGTTGGCTATTGTGTTCGCAATGGAAAAATTTCGGCCATATCTTATGGGAGCCAAAGTCATAGTGCACACCGATCATGCAACTCTTAGATACTTGATGACAAAGAAAGACTCCAAAGCTAGACTGATGCGATGGGTCTTATTACTTGAAGAGTTTGATTTGGAGATTGTGGACCGGAAAGGTAGCGAAAGCCAAGTGGCAGATCATTTGTCCTGCTTGGAGGAGGAAGGAAGGTCGTGTGATGGCCTAGAGATCAATGATGCATTTCCCGATGAGCAGCTACTTTCTGTGTCGATGAGTGATATGCCATGGTTTGCGGATATTGCTAATTTCCTTGTGACTGGCATCATCCCGTGTGAGCTCTCTTCTAACCAAAGGAAGAAGCTCAAACGGGATAGTTTGGACTTCTATTGGGATGAGCCGTAGTTATTCAAGATTTGCACGGATGGTGTGATCCGAAGGTATGTCCCGGAGGAAGAGCAATTGAGTATCTTGGAGGCTTGTCATTCCTCCCCCTATGGTGGCCATCATGGAGGGGCGAGGANTCCCCTCTCTGAGTCTTCTAAATCATCTGGGAAGTGTGCACTTCATGTGACTTCTCTTCTGTTAGAGTCATTTTCCAATTTTAGAACGAGGTTCGGACAAGTTGCAAAGCCAGTGAAGTTTCTGTCCTGGTACGCTGCCCCCCCCCCCCAACTCGAGCTGTCCGCTCGGGTAAGCCAGGTCTAGAATAAATACACCCAAGTTTTAAACCTAGAATAACTCAGCCTCATGCCGGATCCCTAGTAGGAACGCTTGTTTGCATCACGTGCATTTCACTTAGGGGACTCAACACAGGTGTTGGGTCCGTCTAGGACAGGTGTACCCAAAAAATAAAGACCATCTTGATGCATCCTATGTGCTACATGTTGCATTTCTTCAAGGGTAAAAGGGTCATTTGACAGACCAATGATAGTTGAGGGCAAATGGAAAAGAAAAAAATTGAAGAAAAGAAGGTAAAGTAAGTCAAAATAGAAGACAAGGGTAGGCGTCAGTTATAATTTACTTGTCACAACCTTTCTAAAAAACCAAAAAAACTAAGTAAAATAAGAAAAAAAAACGTTTAAAGTTATTTACCCGTTTACCATTTTTTTAAAAAAAACGGTTTAAAAAAACGTAAAAAAAACTAAAAGTAAAAAGAAAAAGTAACCTAAAAAACGAAATAAGTTGTAACTAGTAGTTT